>NC_083777.1:14682004-15282004 GCF_963514075.1 Conger conger | reverse complement strand
CTCCCCGTTTTCCCTCTTCTGATGATAGGAAGCTAGGAAAACTTCCCGCTCATCTGTTTTGGGGTTACTCTTCAAGTGGCTTATGCCGTTTTTGGCTGGGGCCACGGGGGTCTTTAGGTTTGTGGGGTAGATTATGTATGATTCTGGGAATCCATTGCAGCAGTCTGAAAGCTCTGGACTGGTCTTGATTAACCTTGGAAAACAAAAACGAGTTATTACTTCAGGGTGCAAATCGATTTGCACTTCGTTGTATGTTTCTCTGGATAAGAGTGTCTCCTAAATGCCTGTAATGTTATGTAATGTATACCAGCATATGACTTCAGTCAATCTAAGCATGAGCTGATTAAGTCAGTCAGGCAACAGACATCACTCAGACTGTTTCAAGGAGGCAAAAACATGCTGATGAAACATGTTTTTCTCTGGTCAGACTGGAGCAAAATTGAGCTCAGCTTGAGAACTCCTTGCATGGAAGAAGTTAACTAGGTCCAGGAACACATCATTTACCCTTAATTCCACAAAACCTAACTTCACCTTCAGAGAAAAGTGCAACTTTTCTAGTCTTTGCCCTGGAGTACAGTCAGTCATTGTGAATTTCTGCAGATCAAGCAGGTTTGTGCTTAATTTATCATTGACTTGAAGCAGAAATAGGTGCCCACTATGTGCCTCCCCTGACCACAGTTGGAGGAGAAGTGACATATCTTCCTTGATTTTCCCCCTACTCTGGCCACTACTACCAGGGCTATAAATGGTGTTGCATTAGACGTGCAAGAAAACCACAACCGCAAAACATGGTATGCAGCACAGCAGAATGGTAGGCACAATAAATATTCGTGCAATGGGCGGAATACGTACTTTACCAAAGAGGCTTTACGGCACAACTTGTCGGCTCCTCTGTAATAATTCACCAGCTGCACCAGTCCGGGTTCATGCCCTATGGAGAATATGCAGGAAACAAAATGACGCCTCTGGCTGCATATTTAGCCTATTCACTAAATCACAGCGTCTGTATAACGCACGGTAAGGGACTGCATTCAACCCGGGAGGCATGTTGTGCTTCCCAACTAGGAACACAGAAGATTTTTAACACTTTGCTGTCCCTCCCAGGTTTTGCATTTGACTGGGGTCATATAAGGTCATTATGCAACCTGTCGCTTTTAAAGATGAAAATGAATAGCATACAGGTATACAAGCACGTTTTAATATGAATGCAGAGGAAAGATCGGACAATCTCCAGAGGCAACATAGCGTCGCCAGGCTGATTATGAACTGCCAATTTGTGCAGCTTCCAAGCTAAATTACCGTTGATTAGCTAGTCTAACGTTAGATGCGACACAATTGCGGTCAAAATGCAACCAATTAGCAAACGTTAGCAAGCTATCATTGCCTTTGGGTTGCAAGTTCTGTTGGAAGCGCAGTTAGCCAAGTTACTGAGACTAGCTAGCTAACGAATTTAAAGTGGCTCGACCATGCCAATTAGCCTTCTTTCTGCAATAACCGTGCATAGGCACGTAAAAAAACTAATGACAATTTAGGAAGCTAAGTACAGAAAGCTAACGTAAATACAAATCTCCCGTCAGATCATTTTCATAGGAACCGATAAGCTTCATCCTTACCTAGCCTTCCAAACGGGAGCCTGTTCCTTTCTCCCAGCATCAAGTTGAATCTGGGATTATCTTTTTTAAGTCTCTTCCAGTGCCCAGTGGAAATCAGGATTTTGGAAACTTCGGCGTAGACGCTACTATTGTCATCTCGGGCGACAAATGTATACATTGGAAGATTCATGCTGCTTTATCAGTTATGTGCCAAGTTATCGAAGAACTCGGTGTCATGAGTCATTCATTTTAGCTAGCTATCTATTTAGCTATGTTTTGGGCAGCTAGCTAGCCAGCATGACTAGTAACATTAAACACTTTATTTCAGACCAGCACAAATATAGCTAGTCAATAAACGTGTTATGCGGGTAAATTAGTCCTGAAAACTGATCCTGTTGTCCAAACAAGATAGCCAGCTAGCTATGGGTGTGACTGTCCAAGCTAGCAATGCATGCTAACAAATTCCTTTTCGAGATTATCTATTCGCTGGATTGCTATCTGGTTGCTAGCCAGCTATTATCCCCTTAGTTTGAAGTATTTAAAGAACCGAAAGCTTCTTTACGTTTGTTGTATTCTAAAAGGAACCCCGAAAAGATAACTAATTACAAGTTTTATCGTACGGCGCCTAGCATCGTCTTTGTAATTCCCACGTCTCACATATCCACCCTAAGCGCTGTCTTTTCCTCTTTATTCCCAGAGAGCTCCAGCTGTCAGCCCTCGTCGTCACATGGACCGCGCAAGCATTAAAAGGTCACAGCACTGAATTGTGGGTATTGCAGTTTATGTTTAGACCTAGACGTTGCCTCGGTTTTTTTGTTTTTTGGTACAATGCTCAAATAGGCAACATGTAAATGTACCATTCTTAATATTTGTTCAGAATTATAACTTTGCTTTATACATGCATTGGACGTCCATCGAGTACGCTATACTGTGTGTAAGCGTATGTCAATTGTACTGAACTTCCCAAACGACACGTGAAGCTTCATGCGTTTGCCAACGTTGTAATGCTACAGTTACGCTACACAATCTAAAGACTGCTGTGCTACATATGGATTACAAATATCTAAAGAAAACATTCGAAACCCAATGGAAACACCTGACAACTTCTTAAATTATAGCATATCCTTGTAATCATCTGAGGATATCAATTAACGTAGACAGCAGTATGAATTTTCCGTATGCGAGAAGGATACGCTCATCTTTCATAATTTATGTCTTGAGGCAATGTTTGAGTCGGCTGACGGGGTTGCTATGAGACACAGAGCAGCCATTGTCACTGTTCCTAACAGTGAATGAAAAATGAACCCGGGCGCTCCGAATAGGAACCCAGCAACGCTTTTCATAATGATCTGTCAACCCACCAAGTAAAGACTGTTTTAGAGCTGTGGGCTGGGGCACGTGCATTTTTAAAAATCATGTTTTGAAAACGAGATCTTCAGTCCACTGAACCTTCTATGTTTTTTGAGACTATTTTCGTTTTTATTGAAAACCAGCAACGCTACTTTGGTAATGGCTGTATAATTTTTAAATGTGCATATAAATGTTTTTGACGTTATTGTAGGCTGCCGCATACATTTAATACATTTAATACATACAGTAATTGGAAAATGTCCATGCTTATGTATCTCACAATTTTACAGTTAGTAATTTATTTAAAATGCACGCGTAAGTTATTACGCGTGCATTTTAAATCTATGTGTTCGTGTTCTTGGAATAAATGTCATTGTTTTACCAAATACAGATATTGCATCAGATGAATATCTTTTTGTCACTATTAACATAATTAATTATTTTTGTATTGTGTCACTTTCAGATGTGTTGTTGTTACAGTAGGCCTATGTGTCTCGGTGCTTTTTGCGTTATATTTATCGCTGCATACATACATAAATAAGTTAATAAAAGCATGTGAATTTCTCAATTGAGTATAGAACTTGTTTGTTTGGATTTTAAATCATGCCTATCCTGCTTCCAAACCAATGGCTGTTTCTACCATACACACAGGCTGATGTTCTGATACCTCTTTGACAGGGATGGCGTCCTTTTTGGAGCATGGCCTGCCTGACCTGGTTAAGACGAAGTCTATTGAAAGGGTGGTGGCACCAGTTGTGACCCACCTGTGCCACCTGGTGCTAATCTGTGAGAGTGGGGAGGTGTCTGAGCAGTTCACTACTCTGGAGGGAGTGGCTAAGGGTGTGGCTAAGGCATCAAAGAACATGGCTGCCCTTGCTGCCAAGTGAGCATCTCCTGAGCAACATTGTACATCTTTATTTGTTTTCATTTCTTTTGCATGTTTAATTCTGCACAAATTCTGTAACTGCTGAGTATGAACCATTTGCATTTTACTGCCAGTACCTCATAACACAAAATATCAATTTATACCCAGTTTAAGCTCTTCCTCACAAAACTTTATTCAATAAACATGAATAGGAACACACTGGACACAATGTTTTGTTTATTAATAAACTACCAGGCAAATTATCCAGTTAATGGTCTATGTGTTGTGCTATCAAGCTGACTTGTGGAAACCTGAAAGTCTGTCAGTGTCTTTGGATAAGCTGGCATTTTGAGTCAAGGAGGATGAAATCTGGGCTGGGTACCCACTAAGCCAACCAAAATCAAATTAATGTTTTTAGATATTCCCACACTGTTCTGTTCAGTTCCAATTAGCCTGTCATATTGTGATCAATCACATCCCAGTGATCTCAGTGACCTATTTTTGGCCCTGGAAAATATGGCTTTAGTGAAGCACAAAGATGGGGCAGCCAAACAGCAACTCTGTGTCTTTTTCACCTGTGTGCCAGGCTTGCTGCAGAATCGGATGATGACATCATGAAGGCAGAGATGGAACCAGTGGTGGCGTCCATGAAGCTGTCAGGTCAGCACATGCTGCTGGCGGCTCAAAAACTTAGCATCCAACCCCATCTTGCCGATCACAGAGATGACCTTATTTCCTCCACTCAAAATGTCTTGTTTGGACTGCTTAAGGTACAGACGATGATTGTTCCTGTTTTTTTCTCCCTTTTGATGAGTAAAGCTGAGAATGAATATTGCTGATTTCTTGGCTATTTTAAGAGGACAACTGCCTCTGATGACTGGAACCAGTACACAATAGTGCTTAGCTTTGTTGTCATTGCAGGTAACAAGTAAAATGGAATTATGTAATGTAAAAACATAAAAAGTAATATCCATGGGTTTTTTCCCCGCAGATCCTATTAGTGGAGGACGATGCTACTGTGAGGAAGATAGTCACATCAGCTCACTTGCTCCTAGACTACTTGTCCCAGCTGGAGGGGGCCCCAGACATCCCTTCCTTACTGAGGGCTTTCCAGGGCTTCTCAGAGGCCCTTCTGCTGCTCAACAACCTGGCCAAGAGGCGAGCTGAAGACCTGCGGGACCCCAAGCAGCAACAACATGTGCTCCACTCCCTGGATACCCTGAAGAAATGCATCTCCATGTTGCATACTGCACTGTGCACCACCATCAAGCACCCCAAGAGTGACCAGGCTCAGGCTGCCAAAAAGTACATCGTAGATCTGGTGGACTCCACTATCGTGGGCCTCATATCAACGCTGAAGAGCAGCTGCTGTGGAAGTCTCTCAGGCCCCACCAGAAGCTACACTGAGAAGCTGCAGGTTTTGCTCAGGCTGCTGCCCATTTCTGAGTGTTCTTCAATCAGAGAGAGCAACTTTGACAGCTTGCTGGGAGACCTCGTGATACACTGCATGGTGGTAGCAAACACCTCAAGGAAATACATCCAGCCGACTGTCATAGACCGTTGCCGATGCGTCCTCCAACTGTGGTTAGAGATATCTCAGCAAGCAAAGCTGTCGGGTTCATCTGACCCCACACAACAAACACAGCAGGATCTGGAAGTCAGCTGTTCCTCTTTAATGCAGCAGTTGTTGAAGCTCAATGACAGCGTAGTGACAGCCATTCTGTACCAAGTCTTGGATGTGTTTGTTAAAGCAACAGCCCCATTTGATAAACTGTTAAACATTGCCATCACTTCACCAGACAGCCTTCAGCCCCTGTTCACTGCATTCATATCTCATGCAGACCGAATGGTCCAGATTGCCAGCTTCATTTCGAGTCTGTCCAAGGACCTCAAGTGCATTGAGAATGTTGAGAGCTCCAGGGCATGCCTAATAAGACTGAAGGGTGCTGCAGTGCCACTTGTACAGGAGTTGTGTAGGGGCGGCCCCACCTCTGGATCCCTGGAAAGGCTCCAAGATCTTCACCAGCGATGGGCAGAGGAGACCAGCCAGCTGACAGATTTTTTCAATGACATCCTGGATGTGAAAGCATTTGCCAGCCTCACCCTTCAGGAGATAGCAGAAGACTATAGTGCCTGTGAGAAAGCATTTAAAGACAAAAGCCACGACCATTTTACTGAGCATTCCACTGACCTCATGGGTCATATGAACCTCATGGTTAGATCTGTGAAGAGGCATGTGGACCGGAGCGATAACCCAATCTTTCGCAACGGGCTACTGGTGCTGGTGAAGCCGGTGGAAGCTTCAATAGCTGACGTAAAGACATGTGTGGAGCTCCTCCTGTCAGAGCCTGGGTGGGACATGGATTCATTTTCAGGATTTTCACAGACGTTTTCAACGGCAGTTGAGCAGTTTCACATTTTAAGAGAAGGGTTGGATGGCCTGCAGCACCCACACCTCCTCAGTCCCTTGCGAGATGAAGCCCGCCACCCTTCCTTCTCACGGCCCATGCCTATATCTGAGGAGCCTGAGGCCTCCAGCTTGGATCCTGATGCAAATTTCGAGTGTTCGGCCCTCTGCACTGACACAATAATTACACCCAGTCCATGTTGTGCACAGGATGTAGAGAAAGACCCTGACACACCTCCACTGCTGAGCAACAGCAACATTGGTGAGACTGGGGAAATTGAATTTATCAGTAAGGTGAAGCCCACTCAAACACTTCAGGATGTTGACTTGCTGCCCTTGCTGTATGAAGTCCTCAAGGCAACTAAACAGAAAGATGTCACATCCCTCAATGTGGCTTGCACAAAAGTTCTTGAGCTCTCAAACAGCTACGTACAGGCTGCCAAGGAGGCGGATGCTATCATCAGTGGCATTGAAGGTGAGCGGCTGGAGGGACTGCGGTTAGAAGTGGTAGGGCTCACATCAACACTCATGCAAGTTGCACAGGAGACTGCTATAGGGGCTACAATGAGCACAGACAACATTTACAAACACGCAACGCTATTCTCAGATGGGATAAGCAACATGCGGCAGATATTGCTGCCTGCCGCTGGCACCTGGTACCATGCAGCCTGTGCCATGTTCCAGACCGGATCTCAGAAAGAAAATACCACAGAGCAGCTGAACGAGGTGATGCAACTGTGCTCAGATGCTGTGCAGCTGGTTACATCAACAGAGGTTGTGGCAAGAGGTGAACATCATGAGAACATCACCGTGCTGCACAGCAAACTGAAGAAAGCCCAGAACTGTGCTAAACATTTAGCTGAACTGGTATCATCTGTACCAGTCACACTCGATAAATTGGAAGGACCTTGCATCCTTTGGGCCCTGTCAGTGCAGGTATTGTTGAATTCACTTGATAAGATCTTAGGTGTTGTAGCACGTGGTGGAACACAACAGGCTATCAGGCGTTGGACAACTCCACAGAAAAGGATGGGGGTAATATCAGAGAACTCTCTGAGGGTCCAGGAAGCAGCAAGACTGACTTCCTCAATCTGTAAGAACAGCACTGGCATTATGAAGATGAGAGGTCTTCAGGAGGAGGTGAAGGCCCTCACAGAGACCTACCTCCAGGTGACTGACAACCTCAAAACCGTGCCCCTCTCTGACATCCATCAGCTGGCAAAGTCCGAACTATTACAGAGGCAGCTCCTGGTGAAGATGAAGGTGTTGTTTGGTCTTGTTAGCAGTTTTAACAAGGAGTACTCCACCACAGTTGAAGACACCCTTTGCTTGGCGGTTTCAGCCTGCACAGAAAATTGGAGCCCTGAAAAGGGGAAGGAGGCAAAGGCCAAATTTGAGACGGATGCAGAAGCTCTTTTGGCTAATGTGAAAGCAGCCTGTCAGAACTTTCAAGACTGCCTCAATTACATCAGGAATCCCAGGGTTCGGGCTAACCTGAGATCAATTAACGAGCATCTATCCTTTCAAATATCTGACATTGTGTGCAGAGCCAGGCAAATGGTGGAAACTCAGGACTTGGATGACATGCACAGTGTGGAAATTCAGATGCAATATTGGTCAGCTATGGCTCACTTCCTTGTGGATGAAATGGACATGGTGGAAGGTGTTCACCAGGCTACCAAACAGCAGATCAGACTCTTTCTGCAGGGCAGGGATGCCGATGAGGCCCAAAACATGCCCTTAAAATTCCTGCCAAATCAGGAGATGACACATCCACCAGATCCAGTCATGGCGAGCCCTCAGAACCCTCCTGTGACCAATCAGGAGCTAAAAAGGGTAATCAATCATTTTTGGAAATTGCACTGTTCTCTCATGTAGTCATTACATAACACCTGTATTTTTCTATCATTCACCTGTATATTTTTGGACAGTGCTTTTGGATGTTAAGCCAAATACTGATCTGATTTGTAATGCTGCTATGGTTGAATGCTAATTCTGATTTCAGTATTAGCAATAACACCGTTCATATGCTCACAGAGCACTTCATTAGGAACATTTTAACTTTATTTCACCTACTTATTCATGCGATTATCTAATCAGCCAATTGTGTGGCAGCAGTGCAGTGCATACAGTCATGTAGATACGGGTCAGGAGCTTCAGTTAATTTTCACATCAACCATCAGAATGGGGGGAAAATTTTATCTAAGTGACTGACCGTGGAATCATTGTTGGTGGCAGACAGGGTGGTTTGAGTATCTCAAAAATCCAGTGAGCAGCAGTTCTGCAGACAGAAATGCCTTGTTAATGAGAGACATCAGAGGAGAATGGCCAGACTGGTCAAAACTGACAGGAAGGTGAAAGTAACGCAAATAACCACACATTACAACAGCGGTCTGCAGAAGAGTATCTCTGAACACACAACGCATCATATCTCTAAGTGGATAGGCTACAGCAGAAGTCTAAAAAATAAGTCTAATAAATACCCAATAAAGTGTTCATTGTTCCTTTAACATTTGAGTGACATTAGGTAAAGTTACTGTCTTGAGCACAGGTGTCAAACTCCAGTCCTGGAGGGCCGTAGTGTCTGCTGGTTTTTGGGGTGTTCTGGGTTCATTCAAGTCACTGATTGGTTAAAGTATCTACACGCCTTGTTCTCAAGGCCTTAATTGGCCTTAATTGGCAGCTGATTGAAAGGAAACCGCAAAAACCCGCAACCCGAAGCCCCCTGGGGATTCAGTTTGACACCCCTGGTCTAGAGGGTATGGGCTCAATGGGCCAACTATTGGGAGAACTCAATGCACTTGCTGATTGTGCGCTAGTGTGTTTGCATTTATTTGTGTATGCGTGTGTATGCTTGTGCAAAAATATACTAATTTCAGTTTTCATCCTTAGGGTGGCACTGTGCTCACAGCAAGCAGGGGGGCACCATCTCTTACCTACACTTCCCTCTTCCTGAAGAGAGAGACTGACAAGTGGGATGCAGAGAACAACCATATCATCCAGGTGACCAGAGCCATGGCTGAGAAGATCTACCACATGGCCCAGTACTTGCGCAGGAAAGGACCCATACAGGTTAAGAAAATGTGTGTGTGTGTGTGTGTGTGTGCGCGTGGCTCTTAATAATCACCAAATGATCCCTTGGCTTAATATGTACAATACCCCCTTCGCTTAGCTCAGCTGATGTATGGTGATCCTTCTGGTGCAAAATGGCTGTGCATCACCCTGCTGGATGCTACACGATAATCACAGCGTTTCCCCTCTTCACTGTAAATGTGTTATCATGACCGTTATTATTATTAGTATTTAATCATTTCTTCAGAGCAAAGAGGTGTTTGTTGCCGCAGCCAAAGAGGTGGTGTCCAGATGCCAGACTGTTACTCAGTTCGTCAAGGTCATTGCTGACCACTCCCTGAGTGAGCACAGTAAGGAGGACCTCTGCCTCATCCTGGAGAAGATTCTCACCACCACCAACCAGCTCACCATTATCTCTAGGTATGACCATCATGCTGCAGCCATCCAACCTCTTAAATAAACCCGCCGACTAATTCAAATGTTAGGCTTCTCAGCCATAAGTGAAAACATTCTAGCAGGAAAAAGTGGTTGGTTCTCTGGTCCCTTGTGTCGAATGCAGTCTTGGGGCTTCTTAGCTCGTTTCCTCCAAATACAAAAATACTGGAACACCAGGGAGTCCTTATGATAGTCCGTCCTGCAATTTTCTCCCTACTGTACTGGAAATGCCCATTTCCAGACCCAGCGTGATTGTGACCCTGGCTACAGTGGAACCCAGAGAGAGAACTGTCCCCAGTTCAGAGTGTGAACTACCCTAATTTGAATGCATGTATTCATTCATAAATACTGTACAGTAGAAAAACTGTAGTGTGTCAAGAAACTGTAAAGAAAATGTCCAAATTCATATAATACAGATATGTGCCTTTGCAGATAGACATTTGACCATGATTGGTGGTGAGCAAAATGAGGAGCATAATTGACATTGTTATCACTGGCACTTTGCAGGTCTAGGACTAAAGCATTCTGTGCAGTGTATGACTATGTTGAAATTTATGACAGTCTGTGACCTAAGCGGCAGTGAAAATGTGAAAATGCTGATTTAATGTTAAGACACAAACTGTTGAATGATGAGTTGAATATTCCCCCCCCCCCCCCCCCCCCCATCACCCCACCCTTGTTCCCCCAGCGTGAATGCCTTGACCCCTTGTAGTAAGTCCTCAGACGAAATCCTGGTGAAAAATGCCCAGAATCTGCTGCAAATCATCCTACAGGGAGTGCAAGCGGCTGAGACAGCCTGCATCAAGGTGAGACCCTCATGACCACCTGCATTAAGTCCCTCTTGAGCAGAGGCAAATAACCCATTACACAGAACACATGCTACTGGGAAGCCTGTGAATTTCTCAAAGACCAAAACTTAACATGCACCCCCATTTGCTGTTATTCTGTCAGAACCAGGACACATCTCTTTATATGGTTGCTGGAAGCCCACATCAACATTGGCATACAGCTAGAGACAGGAACCCTGTCTGACTGTATGGACCATCATGTACTGTACTAGCTGGACTGACAGGAGATGCTGTTCACTTACTGCAGTGAGTAGTGGCGGATGACATCCTTGTCCTCTTTTTTTGTCCAATCAGGGACTGAGACAGCCAAAGCCTAACTCAGATGGAGCTGAGGCAGCAGCTCTCTGCTTCCAGTGGAGGAAGAGTCTTCAGATTCACCGGGCCGAGCAGAACTCAAACCTAGACACCGATGACCTTGGCCTACGCAAGACCTCCCTGCACCCTTCTGCGCCCAGCCTGGCTCCTCCCATTCAAATTCAGCAGACCCTCAAGTGGCCACCATGATGTTATGAAGACCCTGTGTAAGGACACGTGTGAAATGTAGGCCATCACACCGATTTCATCATCTGTCTGTACAGATTCGCGGGACACCTCACTGTCTGTAACTTGCACCTGTAATACCTCTGTGGATTTAACTCTTAAGATTGAAAAATCTGTAACAGGACTATACTTGATATCTTAGAAATTGGGCCTCTGCAGTCTTCAGAGATGCAGTGACTGCATAGCTCCACTTGTGGGCTGAATTGGCACCAACACCAACCCCCCCACCCCACACAAACAAAAGTACTGATTAAGGACATTCTTCTCTAATAACGATAAGCAGACTTTATCCCAGTATTACAAAGATAATGTAACAGCCTATATAACCAACTGCAGCTTTGAATAACACCCATGTGTAACTGAATTGCAGACCATGGGAATGTGTCTGGTTGCATGTTACACAATTTGACGTTTAGATAAGAAAGTAGTAGATAAGAAAAAACGTCAAATTGTGTAACATGCAACCAGACACATTCCCATGGTTTGTGTGTGTGGGGCGGGGGGGTTGGTGTTGGTGCCAATTCAGCCCACAAGTGGAGCTATGCAGTCACTGCATCTCTGAAGACTGCAGAGGCCCAATTTCTAAGATATCAAGTATAGTCCTGTTACAGATTTTTCAATCTTAAGAGTTAAATCCACAGAGGTATTACAGGTGCAAGTTACAGTGAGGTGTCCCGCGAATCTGTACAGACAGATGATGAAATCGGTGTGATACTAGTAATACATGTCAACCTCACAAAGGAAGTCACGCTTTGGTCAATTCAGAAAGTACCCTTGGCCTTGAATTCACTTGAATTCAAATGATTAATTAAAACACAGCAGTTACCAGACTGCAAGTTGATTACCCTGGCCTGCTATGTAGCATAAGCAAATGTGTTGAGATTATCCAAAAAAGATGTGTAATGCTGGGTGTAATGTTATTTTTTTTCTTCATCGACTTGCTAATGATCTTTATCTCTTCTGAAACTATGTATACAGTAGTCATTTATTGAGGACAGTTATTTATAAAAGTTTCAACGCAACACAATTTGTTTTGATTTTCCTTTCTGATCAGATCATTTCACAACCATTGCAACAACAAAAGGTCAAATTGTGAAGAGGTTCATAACAAGCACTGTGTTTATCATACAAAAGAAGCCATTTACAACGTGCCTTATCAGGTGAGACTGGAGAACAGGGAAAATGCCACTCATGTCAAACAGAAGTAGCACCGTACAGCAACACAGTATTGTACATAATATCTGAATTAAACAAACCAGGGCTCCGACCGTTCCAACATTCTTCATTGTCATGGTGTGCAATCACAAATGCAAAAGTGTCATAGTACTGGTGTTGTACAAATGGAGTGCAGAGGATAAAAGAGAATATTTTTACTTTTCGTTCTGGTAGATTTGTTGCATCTTGCCTAATTATAAGCTAAACACTGTACAGTAATATAAAAGTGGCAGTTTCTTAAACATCTTCTTATGCTTTTGTTCCACACACAAAAAGGTAAACCCTTAATACTGTACCTTTAATAAGATAATAGCATCTCTTTGATACACTATGTGACTGACAAAATAAAATTTTACTGTACCCACCACATACATTATACACCCATGATAGCTGTACACCAACCAAGTCTGAATCAAGCCAGCGCGTCATGTTCTAAAAATCCTGCAACGTCATTGGTGGAGCAGGCGCCGCAATAGCAAACCAAAAGTCATCATGGCAACACTGAGTGTCGACCAGGAGAGTGTCAATGGCTGCCTTTCATCAACACATAAGTGCGTATACAACTTACTCTTAAATGTTTTCCTTGTTTCTATATACAACTGAATAAATAAATATATAATGGTCAATAAAGTTACTTGGGGTGAGGTGACTCACACAGAGTCTGTGACAGACGTTTTGTTAATTCATAATAATAGTTACAGGGTTGTTTTACTGACAGAAAGGTGAAGCTGTGGGGTCGAAGGTCTTGAAAACGTCTTTCAGGGGTCGGTCGTCGGGCTCCTCGGCTGTGTCCCCGTCCTCCTGGAGCCCTGCTGGCTGTCCCAGCGGTTTGGCCTGTCGGGGGTCAGCGTAAGGGGGCCGTATCAACCCTGCCAGGGCCTGGATCGGCAGGTTGTGGACGGCAGGGGCTGGGAGTGGTGAGGTGGGGGCCGAGGGGGACTGGAGCCTGAGGGCCCCCTGCCCCCCCGCAGGGGCCTCTGAGGGACTCTCGGAGGCCGGGGCGTTGTGTGCGGCCCCGCCCGTGTGTGCTGGTGACAGCGGCGGCTTGGTGGAGGATTGTTTCAGGATCCCTGGCTTTTTGGGGGTCTCCACCCCATCCTCCCGAGGGGGCTGCGCAGGGGTCTGGTTCCGGGGGTCGTACAGGCTGATCCCTCCCAAGAGGGCAGTGGGGCTCTCCAGCCCCCCTCCAGAGGAGGAGAGCCGGGGGGCGTAGGGGGGCAGCTTCTCAGGCTCTGGCTTAACGGGTGTGGTGGGGGCGGAGGTGCCCGCAGAGGTGGCCCTCAGGAGCCTGGGGTCCAGGGCCCCGGCCGGGGCGGCCTCCCTCAGCGCTGGGAGCTTGGAGTCCAGGCTGACGGAGCGGCTGATTCGGGGGTCCAGGGGCTTCTCCGGGGGGTGCTTCAGCTCCAGGCTCCTCCCGGTGAACCCCACCCTGCCCACGCCCTCTTTCAGGCGCGCCGCGGCCAGGCGGGGGTCGAGGGGGGGCGGGGGGGCGGGGGACTCCACCAGCGGGCCCCCCAGGGTGCGGTTGAGCCGGGCGTCGGCGATTAGGGGGGGCAGGGGCAGGTTGATGGAGGGCTCCTGTTTGGGGATGAGGAGGGGGATGAGGTCCTCCGGGGCCCACACCACGGTGTGGGCGAAGGCGGGGCGCGACAGGATGATGTCCACGCGGATGTGGCTGAAGGGCTTCACCTGGCAGCGCGGGTCCTTCAGGGCCACGCCCGGGCGGGGCTCCAGTGGGATGATGAGGGCCTTCTCCCGCGGCTCTCTCTCCCCCTCCTCCTCGTCCTCTGTGCTGCGGGGTCTGTGCAGGGGGTGGGGGTGGGGGTGGGGGTGGTGCCCCCCGTCTGCTTTAGGGGTGCTGGGCTCGGGGGGCCTCATCTTCCGGGGGTCTCGGACCAGCCTGGGGTCAGAGGTCGTCTCCGCGCCCTTCCTCATCTCTGCCGCACGTTGCCGTGGGTCGGCCTTGCGGGGGTCGCTGGGCGGGGCCCGGTCTTTGTGGAGACGGGGGTCACAGAGCCCGGCAGGGGGTGCGGCCTGGTGCATTGTGGGAGGCTGCTGCTGCTGCTTCATCGCTTCGTTCTGTTTCTTCAGCGACCGGAGGATGGCCGTCATACTGTTCCCATCCTCCTCATCGCTGGAGTACCAGTTAGTGGCTTCATCTGAAACACCACGGAGAGGAGGGCCATTAAACAACTGCTTTACCAGCTACATGTACACCAACATGATGGGCACTACCCCTTGCAATTAGACTGATCTCCAAAATGAGGTCTCCCAGAATGACATGACAGAACATCATCTGAATTTCTTTAATAAAAAGGTGAGGCTGTATAATTCATCAATGTGTAAAATAAATCCTTGCTAATCCTTGGGCAAGTAAAAATACAGTAATCATAATGATTGGATATTTCTGGGCAACTATTCCAACTGATTTTGATGAATCCAAACATCCTCTCCCTCTCTCACCTTTGTCTCTGCTTCCCCTCCTCTGTCCTTTCCCCTCCTCCGCCGGGGCTTCCCCCTCCTGCTGTTTCTGACTCAGCCTCAGGAAGAGGGCCTTCTGCACCGCCGGCAGGAAGTCGGGCACCTGCACCGCCCCGTCCGCCTCCCCGGGCCCCTGCGGGGCCTCCTGGGAGCAGCCGTAGGCCAGCTGCTCCTGGTGGAGCCCGTCTGCAGTGGAGAGGAGAGGAGAGGAGAGGAGAGGGTGGAGGTGGAGGTCAGCTTTACACAGCCACATTCATTCAGTCTCAGAAGGGCTTCACAGCATCATTTCAGTGTACGTCAGGAGCTAGGTTAACAAGACAATGCAGTCCAGATGCCTTAAGAAGCAACATTTCTGCCTTAAGAGCCACGTTCCAGCCCTTCCAACACATTTATTAAAAGTTTACATAAAGCATGTCTGTGCTCATCTCACTGTATGTTGTAGATAGTGGGTCCAGCTGGTGGAAAATGCACTTATTTCTTCATTATCTTGAGCAGAAAGCTACACTCTAAAACATGTAGAATGTGCCACCATGTCTCAGTGCAGTAGACCTCATATTTACCAGCAGTCCTTTGTGTTCGTACAGTTGCTCAGCTGGTCCTGTGACAGCTGTTGTTGCTTACGGCCCGAGCGCAGAGCACCATTTCACAGAATGGTTACAATTGCCTCACAATAGCCAAAGACAGAGAGCGAGCATGCAAGAGCAAGGAGAAGGAAAGCAGATAACAGCACGGTCTCCTACCTCCAGGGCCCATGGCCTGGTTACTGTAGTAACCGCCAAAGAACTCGGTGGAGTTGGGGGGTGCGGCCGGGTACGGCATGTTCTGCATCGGCATGTCTGGCGGCGGTGGGAACGGGGGTCCCTGCTGGTTCTGCTGGGGCGGGCGGTTGCCGTGGAGATTTGCGTGGAAGCCGGCGAGCTGTCCTGGAGGTGGGGGGTTCATGGGGGGCCCCTGGTGGAAGCTGTGTGGTGGGGGCTGCCCGGGCGGGCTCTGGGGGAGGGGCGGCCCCCCGTGGGGGAGAGGCGAGCCTGGAGGGGGGACGGGGGGCCCGTTGGGCACGGGGGGCATTGTGTTTGAGCCCTGCCCCTCCTCGGGAAACTGGGGCGGGGGGCCGTTCCCCTGGAACTGGGCTTCGGTGGGGGAGGAGCTGTTGTAGAAATTGGGCATGCTACACAAACACACAAAAACACCAGATTCCTTTAGTCTCCCTCTCCTGTCGATCACACATGACCACAACCACAACACTACAGGTAGGATTTATGGTACACTCAAGCCAGTCACACTGCACCTCATTAAATACACAGCTGCACGAACTGGCATCCATCATGCAAATGAATAATTCCAAGTTAACACAACGTATTTCCCTGTGAGGAGTCATTCAGCAGTATAAACAGAGTTGGGCTTATTAGTCAAAGAGGAGGAAAGACACGACTGCAGGGTTATACCTGAGTGCAATCTTCTGTGCCAGGTCCACAGTGGGCTGGACCACGATCTCAAACAGGGAGGGGATCTTCTTGCCGTCCTGGGGGCTGCTGGGTCCGGGCGTGGGCAGAAGTCCCACCCCAGGGGGCGGTTTGGGCAGGGGGGCGATGCCCTGCTTCCGCAGGTCCTCTACCTCCTGCTCGTCCTCGTTCAGAGCCTCCCCCTCCGTGTTCAGGACCTGTGCGGTGAGGAGTCAGAGAGGAAAACATGCTGTACTTTTCTTGTATTCTCTAGTTGTATTGTTTTCTCATCTCCTTTTATACAAGTGATTTACAATTTGATGGGCGTCTAATTAATTATATTCAAGCTGCGCTTGTGTTACATTATTACATTGCAATCACTCAACACAATCACTTGGTGTAGTACATTGCTGTGTTGAAATGAAATGACGTATTGACGTTGTTTCTGAACCTTGTCCAGAAGTTCTCGGGCCACGTCGTTCAGCGGTTCGTGGGAGAACTTGCACTTTTCTCCCTGAAAGCACTTGGCTCCCGTGTGAAAGAACTTGCATGGGTATTCACGTGGATCCACACATCAAGGAAACAAACCTCAAGTAAATTACATTCCCAACTAAAAAACATCATTGTCAAGATTTGTCTGGAATATCCCACTACTGTAATTATTAGTCATACTTATAAGTATTACTTTTACTGAATCAATACATTTACTAATGCTCAACTTACAGCGATGAAGCATGTAACCGTAAAGATAACCTTCCATCTACATAATTTGACTTTAAGTGTAAAACATTTGTTAAACATTACATTACATTACGTGGCATTTAGCAGACGCTCTTATCCAGAGCGACGTACAACGAAGTGCAAATCAATGTTTGTTGTTCAGGTTTCACCTTCACATACACACAAACCAAAGGGAGCGCAGTGAAAGGATATTGTGCATGTAGATGCAGTTGTCCCCCTTGCTGCAGTACCCCTGGATGTAGAATTTACAAAGCTCCTTCTTCTTATCAGGTACGACTAGGTCGTGCTCAAACTTGCACTGGTCCCCCTGTTAGGAAACAGATGGACAAAGTCACTACAGAGTCAGAGCGTGCTTTATCCCGTTACTGACAAACTCAATGACTTCAGTACAGTAACTACAAAACCTTTTCATAAAATAAATACCAATATCATCCTTATCTGATCAACATCTCTCCTTTTTATCTGTGATCTTGTATTTCCTATTTTTGAAATGATTTCCTAAGTTGACATGACTTACTTTGATGCATCTTCCCTCCAGGAAATACTTGCAGATGTATCTTCCGTTGTGTTCGACTGTGTGTTGATTGATGAACTCCTGTGTCATGATTGGCCGTTTCTTCTGGAAGGGGGGCGGGCCCTTCCCGTCCTGTGAGAGAAGAAGCTGCATCCAGCATGCGGGCCAGTGGCTTCCCCTTCATGACCTCACAACCCCACGTTCTATCTCCCCACATTTATGCTCCTTTATAATTCCTTTACTATACAGGGTACACTGACAAATTTAATATAAAATGTACACTGCAGATAATCATATTACATATAATGAAATTGACATACCAGGTTTGACCGAGAGTAATTTGAAAAGGAGAAAATGAATTACCTTTATTGGCAGTGCTGACTATACACTCACCGAGCACTTTATGAGGAACATTTTTACTTTAATGTACCTACATATTCATGTGATTGTCTAATCCGCCAATTGTGTGGCAGCAGTGCAATGCATACAGTCATGTAGATACGGGTCAGGAGCTTCAGTCGATGTTCTTCTGGTATTTTCACACTAGTCTCTAGAGTTTGCAAAGAATGGTGCAAAAAACTAAAAACATCCAGTGGGCAGCAGTTCTGCAGACTAAAACACCTTGTTAATGAGAGATGTCAGAGGAGAATGGCCAGACTGGTCAAAGCTGACAAGAAGGTGACAGTAACGCAAATAACCACACATTACAAACAGCAGAAAAGCATCTCTGAACACACAATGCATCATAACTCTAAGTGGGTAGGCTACAGCAGTAGAAGTCTAAAATTAAGCCCTCGGTGAGTGTATATTAATGATATTATGCTGATCGTTATAAAGATGCCTTCACTGGCAGCGGTTGCTCACCTCCTTCATGCCGTCCCCAGCCTGGTCGAGGCCCCGGCCACGCCCGCGTCCCCAGTTCTTGCCTTTCTGCTTCTTGTTCTTGTTCATCATGCCGCGCCCCCGGCCCACACCGCCCCGGCCTCTCCCCTTCGGTCCCATGTCTGAAAATCGGGAAATACCACGCTGGTACTGCTGCCACAAGGTCACACGAGCAGCCGGAACCATAGCGGGACACTCCGATTTGCCCAAGGCCTGCAGTACTCAGGGTAGGGGTCAGTTCAATCTAAATTCAGTCCATTCGGAAAATGAATTAAAGTGTAATTCCTGAATTGAATTAAGCTTTTCTCTACAGAGATTTTTGAATGAATTAGGCTAATTGAATTTCATATCCCAAAATGGCTGAATTTACATGGGACTGACCCAAAATCCGTAGCGTCGGTGCATTGTATAGCAAGAGCCAACAGTGCAGCGCCCATGTCTGGCAAAGAAGCATTTCTCCCCCGAACATTAGCAGTCACATCACAAATGAAGAATGAGTGAAGTGAGTGGAGAATCTTACACTGCTGCTTCTGCACGCCCTTCATGTTGGGCCTCTTCATCTGCTCCTTGGAGGGCCCTCCTTTGCTGTAGGCGGGGCACTCCTTGCCCTGTCGATAGTGGCCCCCGTCGTCGGCGAAGTCGTCTTCCTCAGCCTCATAGTCATACCTGTCCTCGCTGTAGTCGCTGAACTTGTCGTAGTCGCTGTTTTTGTGTGAGCCGGTTCTCTGCAGTTTGCCGTGTCCCCCACCGGACTGGCTATGCTGGAAACGACCACACAAAGAACCGCAGCGTCACATGACCAACATGGTACCTGACGCAAACACAAACAGGAATGCCTAGAGCCTGGTCGATCCATCTCAGTTTTCACCAAGCAAATCACATGAGTGACAGAAGCCCGTAGATCAGAAAAACAAAGGAAGGCAAACTTGAATCTATTAATTAACTTATTTTCTGTGTTAACAGAAAAGTAAACGCTAACATTAAGCACAACATTTCAACATATCCTTTTTGATTTCAACTAATATATGCACACCTACTCATGAATTATTTAAAGTACTCAACTTCCATCAATGTGAAACCCCTTCAAGTCAATTAAAAAAGTAAAGAATGCAAATTATCGGTGAACAGTTGGCAGAATAAGGTAAGCTGGCGACCAGCTTTGCCAGGTGGAGAGGTTCTAACCTGAGAGAACATGTTGTCATAGTCCCGGTACGGGCCCTGGTTCTTCTTGCTCTTGGGCCGCTCCGAGCGCTCGTGATCGGACTCGTAGCTGTCCGAACTGTCCGAGCTGGAGGGGGAGTGGTTCTGGGGGCAACACAGGAAGGGGGGGGGGGGGGGGGGTGTTAGTCAGAGATGCCACACCTCACCCAACTCCAAGAGGAAACCATAGTGCCCTGCATCTCCACACACCACATTCTTATGAAATGTCTTCAAAGTCATGTCTCATCATTTGTTCCTACCCTATGAGAGCCCCATTAATGCAGAATATCCATAATGCACTTTAACACTAGAATGGGCTGAGCTGACACCATTGGGTTGACACTATTGCACTTTAAAATAAAAATTACGCCAGCACTGTAAATGCAAACATCTCCTCCTTCCAAGACTTTTCCTAAATACTTGGGCTTAAAATATGGCAGTTGATTTTCTTCACAAAACTCCCCCTGCCAGACAACAGGCAGGTACCCAGGTGTAAATGTGTCCCTGTCTCTGATTTGATACAAATTGCTCAATCAAGCGCTATCAAAGTAAATTTTGCACGTATAATAAAAAATGCAGTAATTAAAATCATTTGATGAAGATGATAAAGACTATAGTTTGGTATGAATAATTATAGGCACTCTAAACAGCCAAAGATCTGCATTCTCTGTGGAATGGATGAGTAAGAGGAGACTAGCGGGAGCAGGGCAAGAGAAGAGTGCTGAATTCATTATGATTTAAGGAATTACTTGTTTTTAAATATTGCAATTGCACTTTGCACACTAGAACTACTTTTTCCATTCTGTGCCTTCCATTTTGTGCTTTTCCATTTAGCCTATAAAACAAAACCACTATAATGAAAAAATAAAACTTCTGAAATCAATCGAGTTATGTCCTTTATTTCAAGAAAATAGTTTCGCAGCATTTGCTTTCATAATCTCTGAAAGGATGTCACGGGCAAGTGCAGAAATCAATGCTGCAATGCCAGACAAGCACACTGGAGTATGTGACCTGCAGCCGGACTGCGCAAGCAGTGCAGCCTGAACAGGCAGACCGCACGCATCTGACAGACCCCATAAGCTGCAGTAAAACCCTGCTGACTCAAACCTTCTCCCCCTGGGTGCTGCTATGGCCAATTAAGCACTGGACTCCAAGACTGGATTAGTGTGAACTCTCCTCTGTCCTCATCTTCCTCGACCTGTTGGCCGCCTTCGATACACTCAACCATGAGATTCTTCTCTCATCGCTGACTGGGATGGGTGTCACAGGATCTGCACTCGCTTGGTTTTCCTCCTATCTCTCTGGTCGCTCCTACCAGGTGACTTGGAGGGGCTCAGTCTCTGACCCTCACCCCCTACAAACTGGAGTCCCGCAGGGCTCAGTTCTTGGTCCTCTCCTCTTCTCGCTATACACCATGTCTCTTGGTTCTGTTATCTCTTCCCATGGCTTTTCTTATCACTCTTACGGCGATGATACCCAACTCTTTATTTCCTCCCCCCCCCCCCCCCGATACCCAGGTCACCACACAGATCTCTGCCTGCTTGGCTGATATCTCTGCGTGGATAACTTCCCACCACCTGAAGCTTAACCTTGCCAAAACTGAGCTTCTCTACATCCCGGCTAAGTCCTCTCCGTCAATCGACCTCTCACTGACTGTTGAGGACTTTGTAGTTTCCTCCTCCCGTACGGCAAATAATCTTGGGGTAACTCTTGATAACTGCCTCATCCTGGCTCCACAAGTATCCTCCACTGCCAGAACCTGCAGGTTCTTTCTGTACAACAGAGGTCACCAACCCTGGTCCTGGAGAGCTACTGGGTCTGCTGGTTTTTGTTGTTACTCTGCACTTAATGAATCAATTAGCAGATGATTACACAGTTAACTCACCTCACCTGGTTACCTGGGTCTCAACAGGGTGCTGATTTTAAGGTGAAAACAAAAACCAGCAGACCCAGTAGCTCACTGCTGTACAATATACGCCGTATCCGTCATCTCCTGACGGAGAAAGCCACCCAGCTCCTAGTCCAGGCGCTCGTCATTTCTCGCCTGGATTACTGCAACTCCCTCTTAGCCGGTCTCCCAGCGTGTGCCATCAAGCCCCTCCAGCTGGTCCAGAATGCAGCAGCCCGCCTGATCACCAGTCAGCCCAGGTCGGCTCATGTCACCCCGCTTCTCATTGGCCTCCACTGACTTCCTATTGCCGCACGCATCCGATTCAAGGCCCTAGTGCTGGCATTTCAGGCTGCTAAGGGGACTGCCCCACCTTACATACAATCCTTGATCACTCCCTACTCCCCAGCTAGACCACTCCGGTCTGCCAGCTCTGGTCGCCTTATGGTTCCCTCACTACGAGCACCTGGCGGTCGAGCTGCACGTTCACGCCTGTTTTCCGTTCTGGTTCCTCAGTGGTGGAATGACTTGCCTACCACTGTCAGGACAGCAGAATCCCTCCCCCTATTTCGATGCAGACTAAAAACACACCTTTTCAAACTCTACCTTAGTCCTCCCTCCTGATTTCCCCCGCCCCCCTTTCTGATATCCCTATCCCTCTTGTCTAACCCCCCAAAAAATACATAAATAAATAAATAGCACTTATGATGACTATATGTTTAAAACAGCACTTCCTATGTATTTTCCTAGTTATGGATGTGATGCTTTGACTTGTGGAAGAGCCTATGCACTTGTAAGTCGCTTTGGATTAAAAGCGTCTGCCAAATGACTAAAATGTAAATGGAACACAGACGGATTCAGCAGCCCAGAATGGCTCTGCTTGTGTTATGCCACAGAAACCAAAGGAATCAATGGATTATTGGGCAGGAGTGGCATGATGGGAAGGGAAGACAGATGACCAGGAGTGGCATGATGGGAAGGGTAAACAGATGACAGCCAGGCCAGTGTAATTCTTACTTTCTGCCGGTCTCGTCTCCTCTTCTTAGACCTCCTCTTTTCTCTTGCTTTCCTGTACCTCTTTCTCGAGCGCCTGCGAGATTTGTCATCCCTCTCCCGCTCCTTCTCCTTTTTGTCATCCTCTTCTTTGATTTCTTTTCCTTCCTCTTCAATGCCTATCCCTTCGTCGTCTATTTCTCCATCTTCCAGTTCCCCATCCTCCCTATAAAATAAATAATAATACAAAATGTGAAGGATTACAACCAATTACCAGGCGTTACAAACCACTACTTAAAACAAGTAATCTTAAGTGAAACTGACAATTTAAGCACGTGCATGAATAAAACAGGCTCGCAAAATGCTATTACAAGCTGTACAATAATAAAAAACATAGTTGTACCATCGCCCACAAGAAAAGATGAATAGCCAAGGAAAAAAGAGTAACAAACAAAACCAGCCACAAACCTTGTTTTTTGACTACACAACTGAGCTGTACTTTATACCATCATGTCACATTATATATTACTGCACCATAACAAACATTATTAGTCCACCTCATAAAATGCTTTCTGAATGTCTGTAACATAACAGCACATTTGAAGGCTCTTAGAGGTTCCCCCTTAGGATGCATAAAGACATATTTCACTACCAATAAATTGCCCTCAGAGGAATGATTTCACCGCAGAACAGCATTCACAGGACAGTGTGCCATCAGACCCACGTGTGCTTCCGGGTCAGTCTTGATGTTCACATTTTCAGGATTGGGAGAATCCCTTGGAAAAACATGGATACGTGCCCTTGGCATGATGCCACAGTCACAAGTCACAAGTAAATTCCATTGGTTCAGTCCTTTGAGGCCATTTGAACATATACCTCAACTGCTTATCAGAGCCTTCAGAGTACATGTTCCTGCTGATTACAAGATGACCATGAAGCCCGCTCTGCCACTCACATGCTCCACTTTAGGAGCCCGTATACAGCAATGCCTCCTGGAACCAGATTTACACTGCAAATTAGTACCAACCACGAGACATGACATTAACCAGACTAAAGGGTCAAGAAAGAAAAACTATGAAATCTCTAATTATGCAGACATCCACGCCCTCTTTGATTTATGTTGGTAACATGATTATCCACAGCAACAGCAGACATGCATCTAATGCGAGAGGAAGGACATTCAGATAAGGGCGGAAAAGCATTGCAGTGTGACTGAGATGTGTATTCTTTTGAGACATAAATGAGCTGATTAATTGTGGTTAGAGCGGTGGCCATGTTTGAGCTGCATGCTGGGGCCTATCAGAGTTTCAACAGGAAACACGCTGGCAGGCCTTGCCTCTGTCACGCTACGCACGCTGTGCACAACAACTCTTCCCACAGGGCCGCTGGCACAAGCAGCTCCCACAACGCAATACAACGGCCTTTTGCTTAAGATGAGTTTCATTTGGCAAGTTTCAATTTCATTCACCTCAACTGGAGTGATAGCAGGGCCCTTCCACACCAATGGAAATGAAAATGGTTAAAAACACAGCCAAATTCCAACATACCCAGTGCACGTCAGAGTTGCATTGCTAATCTTTTCTGGACAGTGCAGGGACATCATTTGGTAAAATGTAGCCTATGTTGTGTCTTTTGGGAACTTCTACATTACAAAGGCAGGAATCCGATCAGTTGTGTGGCAGAGCAACCCACGGTACCGCCTCAAAACCACACAATATGATTCTGGTATGGAGACAATGCATCAATCCCAGCCATTAGAAATCAATTCTAACTGATCCTATTGCCAAACATTTGAACCAATCAAATTCCAGAATGGGTTTGAACCAATCAAATGCCAGAAAGGGACCATGGCGACAACTTGGGCAGGACCTCTAACAAACGGTACAAGCTCTGGTTGACTGTGTGTGGTCTCTCTGGGGCAAGAGCTGTTATAAGTCAATAATTTAGAAACCCTGTGCACCAAGCCACAGTTAGCAGCCGTTTCAGACCAGCTTGTTATAGCAATGAGGCAGGCCCATCACAACAAGATCACCATTCGGCAATATCATCATATTGCTAGGACATAAGGACAGGTGTTGTGTGTTGCTTGTCTTTGCAATGACATAAATCGTGCTGTGGGGCACACATTCCATGTTTACTGAAAAGGGCGGGGGTGTCAAGACTGCACCGAGACGGATGGGAACCCAACAGCTGAGACACTGAGATTGAAATCATGTGACCAGTGCAAAAACACAGGTAACCACAGCCAATGGGAGGGGAGGATCTGATGTTTTTTCGATCAGCCACTTCCTGATTTTTACAACTGGGGAATCGCACTGTTGCCATGGCTCATGCCCCAGTGGCCAGCTTGTGTTTGGAGAATGCTTTGCAAATGCATCTGTGCATGGCTACCTAGACCCGCTTCTGAACATGACTTTCTTTCTGAAAATCAACAATCGCATGACAAAGAAGAAGAATGCACCTTCTCTATAATCAGGGCCATTTATCTATATGTAATATGTTTCTATGCACATTAAAAGACAACGAGAGGCAGTGCCATGTCAACAGAGACTGTTGTTTCCTAGTTACCTTAAAAGTCTCTTGCAACCAACACAAACAGCATCTTCCCTTGGCAGTGTTCTCTGTTCCATCAACTGATAGCATGCTGACTGATAACATGCCCACTGTTTAAACAACCTTAACAGGTGCCCTGCACCACCCGATGCAGGCGGAAGACTTGGAAGCTCTCCCCCAAGGCATTAGCAAACTAGAATCCCAGCCAACACAAAACATTCTCAAAATGCTGTTGCCAAGACTAGTGGCAATTTAATGTTGACAAAACATTCTGTGTTAGCTGGAACTCTAGTCCCAGGCAAAAACTTTCACAAGAGGACCCCAGGGAAAAAATGGTTTATACTGCATGCTATCCACTTTACCACATAACACCTTGCTCAAAACTAAATTGGTCATGCTGCGCAGTAGTCACATGACCACACACTGCACTATCTAGTGCTGCCACTGCTCTCCACTGTTGCAGTATGGTAGGGGCTGGGGGCTGGGAGCTTTAGATATGAATCCAAATGCCATCTATGGTTCTTAATGAACTTGAAGTAACACATTTAAAGTTTTTTAGTTTTTTTTCTGACAATATACATCTCAAAAGTTCAATGGCCACCCAAATGAACAAATAGTTACAATACTGTCTTGACTTTTTTGTGATTCTTGCAGAATGTTCCCAATGAATATAGGGCAAATCTGTCCTAAAAAGACTGTTTGAAAACTGTTACAAAGTGCCATTACTTGTTTCCACAAATTCAAAATGTCTTCTCCCAGTAAGTTAACTGCCTCACACTCCATTACTGCTGAACATTACTTGGTAACAGACCGTTTAAACCTGAATTTCAAAAATGTTACTGAAGTACTACATACTTTCTAAATATTTGCTTGTAAATTTTGCATGTTCAGTGTAATTCTGGAGAAGTGCTCTAATACAGTGGCACTCTGCTGAATCCTATTCTTGGTATCCGTTTTACACTGTGTGGGGATTAAAATACTTAGCTAGCCAAATCCATATTGGCAATGTGCACACACGCATCAATGTCTAGTATGCGGATTAACATCAGGGCACTACAACTGCACATTTTTTATGAAAATACAAATTGCTCATATGCCAAAAAGGGCAGATACACCCGGAAGCACAGTGGTCAAAACCTAACGGCGTTCTATTAATTAGTTATCTGGCCAAGACCAACTACGCTGAACGGGTCCCACACTCTGACGAGCAGAGCTTCTAAAGTGCTCGCAAGGGGGATATAGCAAAGCGCGTGATTGTGGGGAGGCTCTCATACGTCACCCTCATTTACATAAAAAAAACCTTGGCCAACATGAAATCCACGATCCACAAACCACATTTTCAAAATGGTCGACTCATCCCCTTCTATCGTGCCAAAGAAAAAAAAAACACCTCCCAGTTAGCTTGCTAGCTAGCGTCCCACAACACAACGGCGGTTCGACCAAGCCGGTTCATCTCGATGGACCGCACAGCTTACCATTACAAGTGCTTTTGTGGCACGGAAGAAATATGAACTGATATTTCGCTAGCTAGCTATCGATATATAAAAAGAGAAGGCATGCAACATAGCTATAGCTAGCTGGCTGGCTATGTAACGTTAGCTAAATGCTAACTACCTAGCAAAACGGCCTGGTTCATCCAAAACCAAGAATCACATCAGTATATCCTTCACGTCGAGCCGAGAAAAAAATACAAGCATTTACTCTACACGCACAGATAATCCTTTTGCAGAAGAAGGTTCAGATAAGAATGTTACTCGACCTTTCATCCCCTGCAAGTTCAGAGTCTGTCATGTTTTTGTGAAGAACGGGGTTTGGGGGATTGGAGGAAAGGCTCGCGAAAGCCATGGAAACGAAATTGCCTTTCTCCCGAAACGAGAGTGAGTTGCATTCAGTCACTCAAGGAGACGTTGGATTGTGAGATGATGAAGGATTTCATTAGTTTGAAAAAACTCACGGTTACAAGTCTTTACAGTGAGAGACAGTAAACACAGACTTTTATCCAGTCTCTTATCAATGATGTTTTAAAACTGTAAACACAGTTTTGATACCCCGCTTTGCTAATGTCCCGTCGGTTGACTGTTTTCTTGGTGAAATATTGGCGACGGAGGGTGAAACAAACAGAAATGTAATCATTTTCGGTGGTTTCTATTCCTTCACAAAACATGGCTCCCGCAACGCATTCTCAAAATGGCTGCTATGAACCTGAAGAGAGCAGTCGTATCCTTCCTCCTGAAGAATCCGACCTATCAGATCAATCTAACCCTACTTGCCGCATGTCTAGACCTGTAGCGATTGGCCAATATTATGAAATCATGCAGATTTAAGTAAGTCTATTGGTTTGGTCAACTGTCAATAAATGAGACTTTTTAGACGGTAAAGTTTGAAAGACTGGAAATAAAACTATCCAATGAAATGCAGTGTTGCGTCATTATCGTGGAATTATGTATGTCGACATCGGTGTTTTTGTAGCCATTTGCTGTTTTAAGCCTCATTGTTGTATATGTACATCGTTGCATTTTCTGCTCAACGATTAAAACTATAATTTTCAGTCAGATTAAAAATCAAGTGCAAAAAAACCCAGCCGAAGTGCACGTATCCTTGAACTTTTGGCGTAGTACGCTATTACTTACGGAAATGGTAATATTGCGACGTACCTTTTGGTATCGAAAGATGGCGGTATATCACTGCGGGAAAAGACAATTTGGTCTTTAAAGTAAGCCACCACTTTCCCCCTCTGCTGTTCTGGGTTGAATAAAGTTGTGCCACTACGCTACATATGTCCATGTAGACTGTAGGATTTTTTTTTTAACAATTTCTCCTTTTTACTGAAACTACAAAAGACATCGTCCCCTTGTGAAATCTACTGGCACGTCCTATGCAAACGTTGCTGGGAAGCGCTTTCCTTCTCCGTGAACCTTGGCGAACTCCATCCATCCATCCATTATCTGAACCCGCTTATCCTGAACAGGGTCGCAGGGGGGCTGGAGCCTATCCCAGCATACATTGGGCGAAAGGCATGAATACACCCTGGACAGGTCGCCAGTCCATCGCAGGGCACACACACCATTCACACCTACGGGCAATTTAGACTCCCCAATCAGCCTAACCTGCATGTCTTTGGACTGTGGGAGGAAACCGGAGTACCCGGAGGAAACCCACGCAGACACGGAGAGAACATGCAAACTCCGCACAGAGAGGCCCCGGCCGACGGGGATTCGAACCCAGGACCTCGCCGACCTTGGCGAACTCGAGCGCTAAAATTGATACAGAGGGATTAATTCTGACATTGGATGGATTTTGTTATTCATCTTATTTTTCACTAGAAATTTGGTAAACAAAATGCTTTATACTTTTATTCTATATAGGCTGTATAATTTTGAGATAATATGCCTATTTAAGTTCATAAGTGTCATCATATTTAGTATCAGTGGGCTTTGACCAAGGTTAGTCAGGGATGAGCTTGTAAGAGTTTAGGTGACTGAGCAATAGGGTACTCGAATCACTTAATTGAATATTCCATTGTATAAATTGTTTGTATAGGCAAAAAAAAAGTTGCAGAAGTGTCTCTGGATTAGAGTTTCTGTTGAATGTATAAACGTGGAAGTACTTGGCATAATTCACATGTCCTGAAATCTCAAATCCCAGAGTATGTTTCTCTACTGTGTCACCAATCTCACAACCTCTTGTGGTGTGGAAACTGGACACGACATCTGGTGACGTTTATGCTCAATAAATTGTATAAAATGGAGCTCAACACACACTCCTAGTAGCTAAATTGCATTTTATACATATTTTTTATACTTATTAAATATTCTGCTGCTGTAGCCTATTCAATTAGAAGTTTGACACGTTGTGTATTCAGAGATGATCTTCTGCATACCACTTTTGTAATGTGTGTTTTTTTGGGGGGTTTTCTCTCTCTCTCTCTCTCTCTCTCTCTTTTGCACCATTCTCTGCAAACTCTAGAGACTGTTGTGCATGAAAATCCCAGGAGATCAGCAGTTTCTGAGATACTTAAACCACCCTGCAACAATCATTCCACAGTCACATTTTTTCCCCATCCTGATGGTTGATGTGAACATTCATTGAAGCTCCTGACCCATATCTGTATCATTTTATGCATCGCACTGCTTCCACAAGATTGGCAGATTAGATAATTGCATGAATAAGTTGGTGTACAGGTGTTCATAATAAAGTGCTCAGTGAGTATATTATTAATATTAATGTAGTGGATCTCCTTATTGGTCTACAGGGCTCTTACACTGGAGTTCACGTTGACCTCATATGGCTTTGCTCTGATAGTGGTGCTGCTGTCAGACATTTTATGGATTTCAAAAACACTGTACATGCGGAGACAAGTAAAATTGTATTTTTCTAGACCCCTGTCTAAATCATTGTGTAATTGTGAGAGGATATGCAATGATAAATGCAAGGATATACATTTTTTTCATAGCAATAGGAATTATTTTAAATAGCTATCAATATACTCAAATTACCTGCCATTAGAGACTAGCAGATTTAACCAATTTCCCTTCTAATACTACTTTATATTAAGACTGATGCACTGTGCACCTTTAATCTTCCTCATTCATGGGCTCTGAAGTATCTGTGCCCAGTTAATATTTGTTACCTATGTTCTAAATGGGAATTGTGGCAGTCAAGAGTAGATGTGTGTGTTGAGGGGGAAATGTTTTTAAAAGAGTTGGAATGGAGAATGACGACTCACTGCAAGGGCAGTGTAACTGGCTACTTTACGACGACTGAAACACTGATGTATGTCTCAGGAATTCTTAATTTGGGCTATCTTGTCAGTTTAGGTTACTCTCTCATTCCTTGATATTCGAAACACCAGGACGGCTAAAAAAACATTTCGAGAAGAATTAGATGAGCTACCGCTTTAGGTAATCAGTCAGATGGTAATGCTTGGTAATAACGCCTGCTATATCTCTCGAAATCCTGAGGGGAAAGTGCGCATTGTGCGTTAGGAGAGTCCGTTCTGCTTCACGAAATAGCTACAATCAGATGACGACGGCTTTCAGAGTAATAGAAGAACATTTAGCAGTCAGAACTTAGTGCTATGGTAGGGTGTTGGTGGGAGGGATTACTACTTCCATTGCTCGTGGGAGTCTGGGGGACGTTAGGTAGCAGCTTCAGCTTTCTTCCTGGCTCCCGGAGCGCGCGGACACGAGACTGCATCCCAGCTGTTGCTGCACCAGGACACAGCCGATGAGCATCACTGATCTGGAGTCAGGCGTGGAACCTGTTGCTGAATTGCATTGACATCGCATTGCTTTGAAGTTAAAGCTTTGGAATTGCGATATTTATTGGCTAGCACCTGACGATTCTCCCTGCTGGTTTAAAACATTGCACTCCACTGGAATTACTAGCATGACTCCAGGAGTACTGTGCAACTGTCTGCTGCTGCTGTGTTTGACAGCGATTGATGATTGTCACGGTGGCACGCAGGTGGGTAACAACTTTACTTTGAAAATCTGATTTGCTTTTACATTCTAACGTGGGTTTTGGCATGTATCATAAAACATGCAATACACAGTGTATCGATAAAAAGTAACTTTACGCACTGGAGCGGGTTTTCTTAGAAGCCTACATGTAAAATATAAACATGCCAGATTATTGGCTATAAGAATCGAAAAACCTGTTCATAAGTTTGTTTTCTTTCTTTTGACATTGTGATTTGGCCTTGTAAGTTTGGCAACTGGAAAAAAAATTAAATGTAACGAAATTCCCCCTTTCCTCTCTGCTTAACGATTATAATGAGTAAAAAAACATTTTCTTTCACTAAATGGAGGAATGCTCCAAGGTATGTGGCTTTACCCACAAAGAGAGAGAGAGGAGAGAGAGAGAGAGAGAGAGAGAGAGAGAGAGAGAGAGAGAGAGAGAGAGAGAATGTCAAAGCATAGCTGAGGTGATTAGCGAAAGAAAGGTCGCATGCTAGGCAAGCCTTTTATACTTATTTACGCTCGAAATGCAAATTACAGGAACATGACTGCCATATCACTTTTCTCTCTCGTTGTCCAAAGGGGGTTATCCATAGCTTGTAATAAAACATATTTTGATTCTATTTCTCATATAAAAAAAGCAACAACAGCAAATTGCTACAACGCAATATAGTAATATGAATGGCATCCGTCATCATAATTGATTCCATTGTATAAGACAGTTAAAAATTCATTTAATAGAGCATATCAGCTGTTCATCCTTGGTATTTTGTTCCATATTGAGACTCAATCAGGATGTTTTTTGGTTCATAAAAGTTACTGTTACTGTTACTGTTCATGTTTTGTTATTGGCAGGCATCAATGGTGAGCTGTCAGTTATCCATTAAATGTTTATGTGCAGAAGAAGGCTTTTGGACCTGGATACCTTTTTGGCCTTTTTGGAGTTATCTAAAAGTTCTCATATGGATTTGAGGCCATTGTGGTCATGGCATGTTCATACATCAACTTGTACCCTTAAACAGAGCACCCACCACCCATTTGGCTGCGACAATTCTACAAGTCATTTTAACCAAAATAGCCGGTTTTACACTCTTGCCAGCCAGTTCTTAATCCATGTCTTACAGACAAAAGGCCAAGTCATCTTGTGTTTCCAAGATTATTCTGATCTCCACGAGAGAATGTGGAAAGCTATGTTTTATTGCATCCTTAATTGTGAGACTCTTATTTTTGTATTTGAGATCCAGCTGTGTGGAGCACAAATACATGCCTCTTGGGGTCCTTTCCAGTGAGCCTGAGCTCCATGCCATCCAAAATATACAGGCGACTGGCTCTTTGGACAGAGGTCCCAGAGACATCTGCTGCACAGCTCTCATCCAGCTGCAGCTTTGCCAGACTCTTCTGCTGCAGGGGGGCAGAGAGAGAGAGAGAGAGAGAGAGAGACCGACAGACAGAGAGGTGGGGGGGGGGGGGGGGGGGGGGGGGCATAGGGTAACTCAAATACAACCAAACCTATGTCAGTAAGGGGCTGAAGCCAACCACGGCGAGTCCCGTGCTAGGTTAGAATTGTGTGTGTGTGTGTGTGTGTGTGTGTATGCGTGTGTGAGTTTCCACACCTGGACAGCTCTTCCTATGAGGTGGTACCTGTGTGAAAGGCCCTTGGATGTGTTAGTGTAGGCCCTTCCCTCAGTAGGTGCTCTGGCAGAGGAAATGTCAGAGGAAATCAACAATGATCTCAGGCACTTCCTGCTCATAAAGCTGCTTGTAATATAGGATGACATCACCTCCTTCAGATGCAATATGAATCACGGGCTGGCACTATTCGTATTTCATCATTGTTGACCTAGCCTTATGTCTATTGGGAGTCATATGTTTTCAAAGCTCAGTGCATTCCGTCATAACTTCACTGTTTTTAACTGCTTGTTATGTGTGCTTTTACGTGTATATTTTCATTGAATGTAAAGACATGGCTCTATTGGACCATATTTAAGAACTGCTACTTGCTTGATTGGTACTGGGTTCCTCTGGGTGTGGAACATAAACTTATATTGGAGAAAAATAGAGAGATATACTTGTAGATATTCCAAACTTCTTTGGAAGTGAGGAAAATTGAGAGATTGAGTGCTGAAACAACTGATACTGTAAGAAAAGGGTTAAAGGTCACTGTCACATGCAGTATGACTCCCCTGGGTAGAAGATGTGGGAGATGGGGATGTTCGCCTATGTTTGTTGCATGGAGAGAGAGAGCGCCAACACCAACACCAAATAAATAATAAAAAGTCTCCACCCTTCCTCCTCACAGGTTCCAGGCAAAAATAATAAACTAACACAATAAACTAAAATAAAAAAGGCAAAAGAAAGTCAAACCAAGCAAAATGTTTTCAGCTCGCTGCTCAGAGCTGGTCACTTTTCAGCCGGCCAGTTCCACTGCTTTTCAGCTGCATCTTTCTTTCAAATGCTGTGACAAATTGAAGGATAAAGTCAAACAAAACTCACCCACAAAAACTGGCACTCCGGCGTGATCTCCTGGTCTCGGTCCCATACTGTGGAAATAAGCACACTTTAAGTACCTGGGCTGGACTGAGACAATGTCCACATGCCACAGTCACCCTGAGTGATTGCACTGTACAATCCAACAGGAAAATCATCTTCATTTCATGGTGTTCAGAGGAGAAAGGGAAATGTTAAAATGCCTTTTCTACATGCATAATATGTTATTATAAGCAGAATTACAAATATGATTGTGTATAATGAAGGTCTGGCCTTGTTTCAGCCATAAACTGAGTGTGCTTCTTGTGTGTTTTTGTTGTTTTTGTGTCTGTTGTTTTGGGTGGGGGTTCTGGAGGGGCCGCAGAGCTGCATGGACAGACACCAGGTGGTGGGGGTGCTGCGTCAGATGGAGAAGTTCCTGAAGGGGCAGGAGATGCGATTCACAGAGGGTCTCCGGATCATGAAGTCCAAATTGGCTGCCCTGCAGAACTCCGTCTCCAAGCTCCCCCAGGCCGACCAGTATTTGGGTAAATGCACAGTGCCAAAGAGGCGCTCGGTCACGTCTCACCAACCTCTCGCCAACCGGCTGCAGCTATTGTAAACTGAGGAAAGTCGCTGAATAATGTAGGTCTTTGTTTGTGGCATACACGCCTCACTGTAGCATTACTGTTACTGGTGCAGACCTTTTCAACAGTGACCAAAGGGAGGTCAGGAGCTCTCAGCAACATTTATTCTTTATTTTCCTGTATGAAATGGAAAAATAATTTCTGAACTTGATTTAAACATATTGCTATATAGTAATAGTAGTTGTCCTGCTGATGTTACAGTTGTGTTCAAGAAAATAGCTGTACAACATCAGTAACCTGATGAACCACTGTTATTAGTAGTAGTGATATTTCTGCATGGCAAATACTTTACTTGTAGATGTAGTAGTGTAATAGAAAAACAACAGACCCAAGTGTTATGACATGCACACTGCTTGTTCTAAATAATTGATTCATTCATTGAAAAGGGAAGAAGAAGGGAAACAAATGTTTCACACATTGTTATAAAATATATTTCCTTCTGAATTGTCATTGTCATTTTGGGAGGGGAAAACGTATAAAGAAGGGTAGCAAATTATAGGATGCTCAGCTAAAATGATCTCAAATGCTTTAAAATGGCTACAAAAACCCGAAACAAACAGAAGAAAAGCAACTGCTGTTAAAACGGATGGAAGAATAGTCTGAATGGCAAAGATTCAGCCATTCATCAGCTCCAGAAAGATCAAAGATGATCTACAATTACTGTGCTGTTACAGTCAGAAGACATTTGATTGAAGCTAAGCTATCAGCAAGAAGCCCCGCAAAGCACCATTGTTGAAAAAAGGGCATGTGCAGAATAGGTTAAAATTTGCCACGGAACACTTCGATTGGCCCAAAGAGAAATAGCGTAACATTCTGTGGACTGATGAGAGTAAAATTGTTCTTTTTGGGTCTAGTGGTCGTCGACAGTACGTCAGACGACCACCGGGTACTGAGTTAAAGCCACAGTACATTATGAAGACAGTGAAGCATGGTGGCGCAAAAATCATGGTATGGGGAGGTTTTTCATACGACGGTGTTGGGTTCGTATACCAGGGATCATGGATCAGTTTGAATAATCAAAATACTTGAAGAGATTATGTTGCCGTATGCCAAAGAGGAAATGCTCTTGAGGTAATAGAGGTAATAGAGTAGCCAACTCAATCCCCTGACCTCAACCCCATTGAAAACTTGTGGGGTGACATAAAAAATGCAATTTCTGAAGCAAAACCTAAAAATTCACAGGAACTGTGGAATGTAGTTTGTTCATCCTGGGCTGATATACCTGTTTCTAGGTGCCAGAAGTTGGTTGACTCAATGCAACGCAGATGCACAGCAGTTATCAAAAACAATGGTTATGCAACTAAATAGTAGTTCAGTAATTTAAAGTGAAGTTAAATCTTGAAAAATGTCTTCAGTTTATACAGTTTGAAGAGTCTGAAGAATTTTTTTTTCTTTGCGTCCTGTTAAAGAATAACGCAGACTTGATACAATTTGCTAATGCTTTGATTTGGAATTGAATGTGTAATGTTTCCACTACATTTGAAATATTGAACTAAAAGCTACTAAAAAATATTTGCACTTTATTAACTTTTTTGAACACACTGCTATTTATTTGAACACAACTGTAAGTATGGACTTAAGTATGTGGAGACTTTATTTGTTACATTTCTAATCCTCATCTGTTAGCTGCCTGGAATGTGTCTAATGTAGAGGTCAGATCTCATTGTTTTAGTACACTACTGGTGTATATACACTGAGTGAGCACTTTATTAGGTATTTATTAGACAAATTGTTTTAGCTGCCACATGATTGGCTGATTAGATAATCGCTTGAATAAGTAGGTGTTCCTAATAAAGTGCTCATTGCATGTATCACATGCAGACCAATTTTGGGACAGTCATAATACATTTCTACTTTTTTATTATTGCATTGCATTATTCACTTATTTGCTTAGCAGTTGTACTTATCTAGAGTTACTTGCTGTACACAGCTCACATGTTTAAATACTATCCCATACTGGGTTTTGGGATAGTAGTTATCCAGAGATGAAATTGGTGATTACTTCAAATACATCATGAAGTATGCAAAAGCTGAAGAGCATCAAGAGTTTGCATCAGGTTGTATTGTGTAAGGATCCAAAATGTAATCTGGTAATGGGGGTTGCGGCAGCAGGCAGGGATATCCTGAAAGGTATGGTGGAGTGGTCTTGACCTTGCCTCAGTAAGAATGTTCAAGTAACTTACTGCTGCTGTATGGCTCAGAAACCGTGAGGTTCTCCGTTCAGATCCTAGGTGGAACATAGCTGTCCTGTACAGGAATCCTTGCGGTCTTGCTGGCATCTGGACTGGTAAAGTGAAAGAGTTTCACTTTTTTTTTGTCCATCTGTAAATATTTGCAATCTGTGCAAGCACAGGAACGAGCAGGGATTTGCCCTGCATCTCAGTCCCATCTCTGGCACAGAGACTGAGGTTCAGGCATACTTCCAGGGAAATGCAGTCTGCCACCACCGGAGGCAAAGAAAACAGGGAAAGTTAGATTTATGCTGTGGGAAGAGCACAAGCTGTGGATTACTTCATATGAAGTCACTGGCAAAAAAGCAAGTTGGCGTGCAAGCTATCGCCAGTGCGCACATAGCTCCTACCTAAGACTCTCCATGTTTCTGTCTCTTATAAAGGCTCAAGGAAGTGAGTTGTGTTTCTCATGATAATGCCTAACTGAATCACGACTGTGCCGTGCTGCATGTGTTTGGCTGCAGAGTGGTTTTCCACCTCATTGCATGTACTTTGATGTACTCCACATTCCCGCCCCAGGGTTATAAATCAACAGGGCAGGAGGACATGAACCCAAACATTTCCCAAAAGTTTCACCCGCCAAACGTGCGTGGAAACCTGATTCTCGTATCACCCTCTGTGGGCCCGTAACTTTCATCGAGCTGGTCTCTGTGCAATGCAACTCAGGGAAAGTGTTCCACTGAGTGCATCGAGCATTTATCAGCCAGCCCAGTAAGGGCCAATTACACTTTCCACTCACTGCCCAGTTATAAAGCTTCCTGTACTTCCTTCCTTGTCTGCTGCTCTAATTTGAGTCAGATTGGAGAATCAGAGGTCAAACATCACTTTGCAATGGCATTGTGCCTGTGTAGTTATAAAAGTGAGAACCGCGTGGGTACAGTGTTATGCCAGTGCATGCTTTGTTTTAATAAGGGTGAATCACAGGAGATTTAGCCACTCATTAAGTAGTTTGTGGGCTCTGAAAGTAGACAGTTTCACTGCTAAAGCATATTGAATGTGAAAATGATGATTTTGAGGTACTTTGTGTCCCCCTCCCTCCCAGTTGGACATTCATCTTAGCCAAGAGAGGATTCATATTGGGCTTTTATTCTTAGTGGTGGGGCTGAGAGGGGAATTCACTTGTTTGGATGTCATAATTAAGATTATGGAGGTTGGGCCGGTTGAGGTCTTGTGGTCTATGGTGATGGTTGTGCAACGCCAGGTGATTTACTCCAACATGTCAACACAGTCATGTCCCTGTTATGATTTGTCGATAATATCCACCTGATGTGGGGCTTGAATCAGTTTATTGTCACAGAAAAGTTATCTTAAAGTTGGGTGTGGGGCATTATTAGATTGAATTTGACTTGCCCTTGTCATGCCCTTTTTATTTTGAAGATGTTTGACAGTAAATCAGTCTGTACAATACTATGCTACTTGGTATGGCCTCACTCTCTCTCTGTCACTCACTCACTCTCTCTCCCTCTCTCCCTCGCTCCTCTGAAACAGACAGTGATTTTGGAAGGTTGCAGATGACTCTTTCCCTTCCAGAAACATGTCCTACATTGATCAGCGGTGTGAAATTGAAGAGGATTTACGCTGTTATGCATCTCATTGCTTGTCAGGTGCTAGAAGTTTTGTGTTACTTGGCTGAGGTATGCTGAAGCTGCCAGACATTTAGCTTGGCGTAACAACACTGAACGTGGCCCTGCAGATGGTTCTTGGCTGAAGTAGAGACAGGCTGATAAGTGACGGTTAAGTGGGAAGGCGTATGATCCTAATGTGCGACTATACTCTCAGGCACATTAACAGCACATTGTTTTTGACTGTGAATACAGTGCATTGTTCAGCTGAAGCCCAGCTATGGGCAGCAGTGTTGTCTAGTGGTGAGGCTATAGGTTAGATTCCCAGGTGGGGCACTGCTGTTGTACAGTTGAGTGAGATACTTGACCTGAATTGCTCCAGTAAAACATCCAGCCCTGTAAATGGATTGTACAAAAAGAATTTAAGCTGCATAAATCATGGATAAAAGTGTCTGCTAAATGCCTAGAATGTACTACAGCTGACATATGCTTCAAATTACACCAGCAGGCTTTTCGTATGTTACTTATAGTTATGTACGTATATTTATGGACACTCAGTGAGCACTTTATTAGGTTTTAGTTTTTTTTACTGATGTAGTCTATCCACTTAAGAGTTATGATATGTTGTGTGTTCAGAGATGCTATTCTGCATACCACTGCTGTAATGTGTGGTTATTTACATTACTGTCACCTTCCTGTCAGCTTTGACCAGTCTGGCCATACTCCTCTGACGTTTCTCATTAACAAGGTGTTTCTGTCTGCAGAACTGCTGCTCACTGGATCTCACTTAGTTTTTTGCATAATTCTTTGCAAACTAGTGATGCGTGAAAATCCCAGGAGATCAGCCGTTTCTGAGATACTCAAACCACCCTGTCTGCCACCAACAATCATTCCATGATCAAATTCACGTAGATCACATTAGATCCCCATTCCCCAGCTCCTGGCCCATATTTATATGATTGTATGTATTGCACTGCTGCCACACAATTGGCTGATTAGATAATCGCATGAATAAGTAGGCAGAATAAAGTAAAAATATTCATAAAAGGGATGTTTTCCAAACCTTTTTTCAGAAAGTCATGACATAAAAAGCTTTGGGTATTAATATGCTTAAGATCTGATAAGATTTGGGTAAACATTCAAATTTTTATTGGTGGATGGATTTTATGGATTTATTTCATTGAAAAAAGATCTGAAACCATTAAAATATGCAGTCATAGGGGAAATCAGGAAGGGGGCAAATACTTTTTCATAGCATTGCAACCCCCCCCCTCCCCAAGGAATACATTCCTCCTCTTCCAAGGATTAAATGAGGCCTTTCCAGCATCCCTTCCCATGGAAGTTACTGGATATTTTTCAAAGACATTTGGATGTACTCCTGACAGCAGACCTCTATTGTTTGTTTCTTTCTTTCATTCTTTCTTTTCCTCTGTATCCTGCCCTTTCCCCCTGCAGCTCCCTCTACCTGCCCTTCCATCGATGCCCCGTCCCACGGGCGGAAATACGGCTCTAAGTACCTGATAGGCCACGAGGTCCACTTCACGTGTCACACAGGGTATCAGCTGGTGGGTGCGGCCACACGCGTGTGTCAGGAGAACGGCACCTGGAGTGGGGGCGACACCGCCTGCAAAGGTAAGCCGCTGTCCACCTGACCTCCGTCCACCAATCAGGAAGGGGCCCAGAGGAAGCTGCATCACTGCTCCTCAGATTGAATCCTTGTGGGACTGTTGGTTGGTTTGTCCTGGGCTCCAATGTGCAGATCCTCCATGGGCTGGCATCAGTCCTGAACATGCTTGCTGTTGTTAGCCTAAACATGTACTGACACAGCACCAAGCATAAACACACACACACACACACACACAAGCACATGCATACATATATTTATACACAAATACACACGCACAAGCACACACACACACACACACACACACACCCCTGGGATGTTGAGACCTACAGAACTTCTGAGATAGGCTGAAGCCACACTATTCTTACAGAGGATTACGTAAAGTGATGAGACCGTGAAGGTTGATCTGAAAAGGAGAGGAATGCTGTCACACCCCAAGTGGGGTGTATGTCTGAGGATTAGGAAAGATGCCCCCCCCCGGCCCAATCTGCAAGCCTTGAATCGGCAGAATTCCTGCGCCTGTCAGGGCTGCCACATTATCCCACAGCCCTGGGAGAAACCCCCATTCAGGGTGACCTTGACCGGATGGGCTGAATGGAAACCTGAAAGAGAGGAGAAAGACAGAGGGAACTGAGGGGGAGGGGGGCAGGTTAGCCAATAGAAAAGGTTCCTCCTCACACACAGATATGTGGGAAGAAAGGATGGATTCTTTGGATTGTTGTGGGCAATGATCCCCGCCTCCATCCCAAATTAAACTCTCATTAAAGTGACATTAAATATCCCTGCACACTAAAACACCTGCTCTGCATTCCACAGCGCATTGTCTCCCTCCACCCCCACTTTCACTTCACCCTCTAAAGGCCCAGTGCTAGCAGGTTTGAGTGGAAGTCAGCCTTGCCCCTCTCAAATTTCTCCCCCCTTCTCATTTCCAGTGTTTGCTGCAGGTTCCGGTAGGCAGGGGTTAAGTCCCCCGTGCGTTTCATTAAACGGGTAATAGTGCAGAGGTATGTGAAGCACGCTATCGACGGCTTCCTCCGTCTGAGCAGTTTGGCACTGGAGAGGACATTCCAAGTGGTGCGAGAGGGAGTCTGTCACAGTGGAGGGGGGGGGGGGGGCGGGGGTGGCGTGCCGTTGGGACAATATTACCCCTGTGGAGGCTGGGAAGGGAAGCAGCTTGCAAGGAAGGAGCTAAATTTGGAGCCTGCTACAAAGGCCCCACTGAGGAGAGAGAGGGGCATAAATATAAAAATGATGTTGATGGTGTTTAAAAATATCCAGCAGAGCAAGTGGGGAGGCCCTCTGTGTGTCAGAGGTGTGTGAAGGGGATTGGATAAAAAAGCCTAAAAACACACAAGGGGGATGAAGAACTGGGGGCAGGGGGTTAGGGGCTGCCAAACTCTACCTAACACAACCTCTCGTCCCTTCCACTCATTAGCAGTTCAATGTCAAGCCCCCGAACAGTGAATTACCCTAAAGGATGGGATTTGGAGAATGGGCAGAATTGCACAGCAACACAAAGCCCTCGGGTGGTTAAGAGTGTGTGAGCTCAGCATTACATTACAGGTCTAGGTTCTCCCTGTTTAAACTGCACAGAAACCCTGAGACTCATAGCCAGAGCCGCTTATGGTCACACTCAGTCTGCTCCAACTTCCTTTTTTAAAAGACAAATGTTAAACCTAATACAGAAACTGCATAGTACAGTATGCACACTGAGTTCTCCACTGATTGGGTCCAGATTTGTGTTTTTCGTTTGCATGGTCAGAAGGTGAAATGCCTTCTTGTGACATCCCGTGTGTTTGTTTGTGTAAGTTCAGAGCGTAGGGGAGGTTTATCAAAGGCTGCCTTCTGAATGGGCCCTGTGGGTAGTAGCCAGCCCTACAGTTTACTCTGACATTAATTTAAGCAGTAAAAAAGTTAACATTGTCAATGAGCAAATGACTCCCAACCCTCCTGGAATGTTGTGCAAACATGCCCCACTTCCACACAGCAGCACGTGGTCCATATTTCACTCTGCCCCCCCTACCTCCTCCCTTTGAGTCTCGATGTAAAACGTATGGAGCTGGAGCTGTCATGTAGGAATATAGTGGCTCCTTATTGGTGGAGCTGTGACATAGGACTACATTTGGGGTTCCAAACTCGGGTCCGGAGAGACAGGGGATCCACGAATGTGTCCCAGGAGTGGTCCATAGTGAAATGGAAAATAGATTTGCCCATTTATTAGCTTATTTATCTGTATTTCTGAAATAATATATTTTAATCTGGTCTGGTTTCCACATCCTTGGTAGTATTATAATCCTTGCAATTAATAAATAATTATGTATGTATGTATGTATGTATGTATTATGTAGGTATATAATTACATCATTATTAGGAGGAGTGGGTGTTGGATGAAGATGTTGAAAGTTCACATCTGTATTGAGGTTGGGGTCCTCAGCCCTTGAGATGGAAGCATTTGAAATGATGAACTTCATTGGGGTCACTGACATTGCTTTCAGACATTAGTGAATGTGCCAGCAACCCATGTCAGAATGGAGGTACCTGTGTGGAGGGGCTCAACCAGTACAAGTGTACCTGCTCACAGAACTGGAGTGGATCCCACTGCCAACACCAAACCCAGACAGGTGTGTACCACCTCATCCACACACCAGACGACTGCTCTTACCCACATTGGCTCCGGTCGGTTCGATCCTGCCCTGGGTGTGTCGAAGTGTCCCTGAGCAAGACACCTAACCACCTAACGAGCTGGTTGCTGCCTTGCATGGCAGCGAATCGCCGTTGGTGTGTGAGTGCATGTATGAATGGGTGAATGAGAAGCATCAAGTGTACAGCGCTTTGGATACAGGCATTATATGAATGCCAACCATTTACCATTTACCATACCTACCCCACCTGCCAACACCAAACGCAGACAGGTTTGCATGCCCCCCCCCCCCCCCCCCCCACCCCCCAATGCTGGCAAATCCACAGGGGCTCATCCCGTCCTCTGCTTTTCTGTACCCACTACAGAAATATCAACACTTCTCCCATATAGTTCAGCCTGCATGAGTCAATGCAGTCCTGTCCCTCCTCAATGTGTTACTCTGGGGTAAAATTGGTTTGTGGTAATATTATCCAGTTGTGTAAGTACTATAAATGTGTGTGTCTGTGTGTGTGTGTGTGTGTGTGTGTGTGTGGGTGTTGGGTTAAAGTTAACCCCCTCACCTGCTTGCTCGCTCTCTTGCAGCCCCTCCCGAGTGGAGCGTGATGAACGACCCGGCCTTCAGCCGCAAGCCGCGCTGCGCCAAGGTGGACCACACCCAGCACTGCAGCTGTGACGCCGGGTTCCACATGAGCGGCACCGCCGACAACACCGTCTGCCAAGGTACACCCATCACCTGGGACACACACTGCCATGGTACACCCCTCACCTGGGACACACACTGCCATGTTATACCCATCACCTGGACACACACTGCCATGGTACACCCCTCACCTGGGACACACACTGCCATGTTATACCCATCACCTGGACACACACTGCCATGGTACATCCATCACCTGGACACACACTGCCATGTTATACCCCTCACCTGGACACACACACTGCCATGGTATACCCATCACCTGGACACACACTGCCATGGTACATCCATCACCTGGGACACACACTGCCATGTTATACCCCTCACCTGGACACACACACTGCCATGGTATACCCATCACCTGGGACACACACTGCCATGGTATACCCCTCACCTGAGGACACACACACTGCCATGGTATACCCCTCACCTGGGACACTGCCATGCCATAATAAGATCTGCACAGCCGTTGGGCCCTTGAGCAAGGCCCTTAACCCTGCATTGCTCCAGGGGAGGATTGTATCCTGCCTCCTAGTCTAATCGACTGTACGTCCCTCTGGATAAGAGCGTCTGCCAAATGCCATTAATGTCATGAGTGCGCTGACCATGTTGTTTCCCCGTGCCCTTGCGGTACGCTCTCCCCCCCACAGATGTGAACGAGTGCGAGGTGTACAAGCTGGACCGGGGGGGGAAGCTCTGCGTCCACGCCTGCGTGAACGTGCCGGGGTCGTACCACTGCTCCTGCCCCGACGGCTTCACCCTGCTGCCCAACGGCCGCGGCTGCGAGGGTGAGCCTGGGGGGAGGAGGAGGAGGAGGAGGAGGAGGAGGAGGAGGAGGAGGGGGGGGGGGGCTGGGGACCGAGTGCTGCAGGGCACAAAGCCTCATTCATGGGTCCAGACCAGAGGCTACACAAGCACTGCGGAGTGTGGGGGGTGTGATTTATGCACGGTGTGAGGTCATATGAGCGGGAGGTCTGGAGGGTAAATAAAGAGGGAATGAGAGAATAGAGATGCAAAAGGGGAGAGTCGGGGAGGGGGGTGTGGGGTACAGCCAGTGAGAGGGGTGTGGGGTGCAGACAGAGAGGGGGGTGTGGGGTACAGCCAGGGAGGGGGGTGTGGGGTGCAGACAGAGAGGGGGGTGTGGGGTACAGCCAGGGAGGGGGGTGTGTGGTACAGATAGGGAGGGGGGTGTGTGGTACAGATAGGGAGGGGGTGTGTGGTACAGACAGGGAGGGGGGTGTGTGGTACAGATAGGGAGGGGTGTGGGGTACAGATAGGGAGGGGGGTGTGTGGTACAGATAGGGAGGGGGTGTGTGGTACAGACAGGGAGGGGGGTGTGTGGTACAGATAGGGAGGGGGGTGTGGTACAGATAGGGAGGGGTGTGGGGTACAGACAGGGAGGGGGGTGTGTGGTACAGATAGGGAGGGGGGTGTGTGGTACAGATAGGGAGGGGGTGTGTGGTACAGATAGGGAGGGGGGTGTGTGGTACAGACAGGGAGGGGGTGTGTGGTACACACAGGGAGGGGGGTGTGGGGAACAGACAGGGAGGGGCTGTGTGGTACAGCTGTATTCATGTGTGAACGCGGTCGGCCGACCGGAGTGGAGGGTGGTGAGCTGTGGGGGTTAGGGTCAGGCCCACCCCACCCCCGGTCCGCACGCGCTCACACTCGACCCGGCAGTGAGCGGAAAGCCTGACCTCACCGCCTTCACCCACTGGAGGAATGTCCAGGCAGGGAGGCCTTCGGGGAAACTAGAACAGGGGACGACCCAAAAAAACAAGCGGAGCCCCAGGCCCGCTGTGTCTCTCTGGCGGGTGTCTGCGCCGCTCCAGTCAGCGGTGCCCCCTTGTGGTTCCAGACGTGGACGAGTGCCTGTCCCAGCAGCACAACTGCACCCGCGGCACCACCTGCATCAACACGGGCGGCAGCTTCCAGTGCGTCAACCCCGAGTGTCCCCGTTCCCACGGCAACGTCAGCTACGTCAAGACCTCGTCCTTGTGAGTGAACCCCAGTGATCAAATTGCTTGGGTTTAGGCACAATAGTGGGGCGAGGGGGGCAGATTTCTATAGGGAGCTATGTTCCCATGTTCCCACTAAACAATAGCTCTGCTTAGACTCTGTAGCTGTAGCTATGTAATGGGGGGGGGAGAGATGGTTTTCCTAACTTACAGGTGTAAGCTACACTGCATGGCTCGTGTGTTTTGGGAGAGAGAGAGACCTCAGGCTGCTCTGTGTCCCTCTCTCTCTCCTCCTGCAGCCAGTGTGAGCGTAACCCGTGCCCCATGGAGAGCCGCTCCTGCCACCTAGCAGCCAAGACCATCTCCTTCCACTACCTGTCGCTGCCTTCGGGCCTGCAGACGCCCGCCACCCTGTTCCGCATGGCCACCGCGGCCGCCCCGGGCCGGGCTGGGCCCGACAGCCTGCGCTTCGGCATCGCCGGGGGCAACACCAAGGGCCTGTTCGTCATGCAGCGCTCGGACCGGCAGACGGGGGAGCTGATCCTGGTGCAGGCCCTGCGCGGGCCCCAGGAGGTGACTGTGGACGTGGACATGTCTGAGTACACGGACCGCAGCTTCCAGGCCAAACACGTGGCCAAGGTGCACATCCTGGTCTCGCCATACGACTTCTGAGCTCTGCCCTGCCTGAGAGAGAGAGAACGTGAGAGAGAGAGAGAGAGAGAGAGAGAGAGAGAGAGAGAGAGATGAGAGAGAGAATGAGAGAGAAAGAAACAGAATATTCCTTCTGCTTCAATCACCTGTTTGCCCTCTCACCCCATGTAAACACACACACACACACACAACTCACAGCTCCATGTTTGAGAGCTTAAGACTGAAAGAAAGGTCTTTTTGTTTTGAAGTCCCTTGAGCCCAGTGGAGGGAAGCAGGTTGTGAGGGTTCCAGTGAGCTGGATCAGATAGGGCAGAGAGCTGGGGCTAAGGAAGAGAGAAAGGTCCAGTTCGATCCAGTCTAAACCGGTCCTCATACCGTCGTGGAGAGGGAGAATGGCTGAGCACCAGGACTACAGTGAGGTGTGAAATCACTGGCACAGTGAAAGGCCTGTAAATCATATTTTACAAACCAATGGATATATGAATGAATGTAATAATAATCAACATTTTTTTTGGTTCCTAAGAAACCTAACTAATCCTAGTTTTGATTGATTCAGGAGTGGGCCTGACGTTACCTCAGGAGTCTTAACTGAGGTACTGCACTTGAATGTGCACTGTCATTGGTAGATCCCAGAAGTTTAGACCCTCTGCCCTGCACACATAAATACACATGCATAACTAGCACCATGGCCCCTATTTATCAAAACGTTTTTTGTACGTTAGTAAAGTGTGTTGTCCTTGTCTTTTGTCACGTGAGTTTGTTTTTTTCTTTCTTCATCATTCAACCAAATGCAAGAGCAAATCATGTAAATGAAGCATACTGTAGCTTACTGTACAATTATATTGTGGAAACACGTTATATTTTTCTGTGAGATACTGTAGGAAAGTTACTAGATATTGTTTTAACAGTTATGCCTCTGTAACTACAGTCTGAGGCCCTTGCTGATGCAGTATATATCAGGTATCTGACATCATAATCCATCTCTTTACGGTGTGCCTTATTAATATCTCTTTTACTTGTTGTTGCACATGAATGTTTATACATAAGTGAAATAAAGCCAGCACTATAGTTGTTCTTTTTTATATGAATCTGTGTCCTTTTGGGTGAACCATATGTCTGTATTTTGGTAAATTAGGAAGACCTCCTCCCGCTCTACGATTTAACTAGTGTGAAAATTATACAATTGATCTAATATTTTCCTTAGTTTGTGCTTTTATACTATTCATTTCAGTGAAATCCTGAAAATGAGTGGGAGTGAATTAGGATTAAGCCATGGGGAAGAACACAGATGCTGACAGTTAAAAGGAGAATCTAATGTTTCTAGTATTCACACTATGCAAATACAAAGGGGTAGGCTCCACAAAATTTTTTTTTTTTTCATGGTGAATTCTATCAGTAGGACAATGCGGTTTAGGTGAAATTGTAATTGACTAAGCAAAGGTAATCCAGGAAGTGTTTCTTTACACTGGAACTCCCGGTCCTCAAGGGCTGGTCTGCGTACTGGCTTTTCATCCAACCAATTGCCTTGTTTTAATATTTTCTATAAATTACGCTGGTTCAAGCCTGTTCTTGACCACAGTAAAATCATCAGGATACACTTGCAGTCTGCAGCTGTAGCCAGTACTCATACAGATGTCAGATAAGATACGATTGAGTCAATGAAATAATCAAGACCAGAAGTTGGCACAAAATCCTGAAACAGACTGGCCCTTGTTGTGGACCCCTGAGGGAAATGGAGAGTCGAAATGGCTCCAGAAGGACTCCAAAGAGACCAGCTTTTTTGCTACTTATTCTCATGTTTGATGTGATTTGCTCAAGTTGGGTATTGCTTGGGTGAATGCGGTGTAGTGACAGACAGATGATGTAGACACACACACATGTACACACCTTAGTGAACCATTCGGCTATTTGAAATGAAAAATTATGTGAACCCCAAATGCCCAGTATGGCATTTACTTCAAAGTGTTTTTTTTTTTCTATTTCAACTAGGGCCCTCTTACTGTAGGTTGGAGGTCAAAACCCACAATACACATTATATATAGCGGAATACCAGAGGTATTTCACATTACTGAAACAATAAGCATCAGGAAATTAAAAATGTACCTCAATGTGTTTTTCAATTATGTGTTTTGTTTGAGAGAAGAGTAATGTCGACCACATGTGCGCTCGCTCCACATCTCCCTGTCTCTGGATTCAGATTGCAATAAGAGGAACAAAAGAACCGCGTACTTTTTGGGAGGAGGCACCACAGAGTTCAGTTCCAAAATAACACAATGTTCTGACGGCAAATGCAAGACAAATTATTATTCGCATGACTACGCAATGTTCTCAGGCTTTACATGGTGCCTTACGCATAACCGACGGTCAAAATGCTTTTTCTCTGCACACATTTCAAAGGTTCTGAGCGAAGATCATTTTGCTCAACGTCTCAGCGAACGAAAAATATACCGTCTCAGTACTGAGAAGAACAATAAACGCGCGGGCATTCCTCGGCACCCTGTGAGTCTGCTCAAAGGCCTCGGGCGAAGCCGCCCCCAAAGCCATCCCGGCGAGCACCCAACCTCCAGCAGCTTGCGCAACAACGGAAAGGCGATGGGAGCACGTGCTGAATCTGCGATGAGCGGATCAAGGGCTCGCGTGAGTCATGCCACACCTGCAGCTGTGGCAAGCGCTTTTCTTTCTGGAGAAATAATAATAATAATTTAAAAAATCACATTCTGAATTCTCTAGATTCCTGCCGGCATCCGCTCAGCCAAATGACCCACGACCGCTTGAAATAACACAAAGGCGCACGTTTGCTTCTTTTTTGGTATGTCATAGAAAGAAGCCGCTTGCATGGGTTGGGAAAAAAAAGTGAATTGTTGAGCGTATTACCCAGTGTAATTAAGTGAAGCGTAATACCCAGTGTAATTAAGTGAAGCGACATGTTTCGGTTCCTCAGGGAGCACTGAGTGGCAGCAAATAACTTAATGAATCCAGTGGGTTATTTCCAAAGAAGAAAAAAACGGAATAAAGGCATTTCTATTTGGCATATATTGTGCAGGAAAGGGAAGGAGGCTGGGGGTTGGGGGGGGGGGCTTGGCATGTAGTGGCAGTGTAGGATCGTTTTCCACATGGGGATACATATTTGGAAAGTGTCCCAGTGGTGGATGTGAGTGAGGAGAATGGGGATCAGTGTGTGTGTGTCTGTCCCCAGGTGCGTATCAGACTCAGGGAGAATAGGCTGTCTTTTGTCATCAGATTTCTCAGAACACAGGGCACACTGTTCCACCCTCCACCCTACCCGAAATCTCCAAACCTTCCACAGACCATGCTTATTATCTCCTACCTGCTTTCGACAAAATCCAGACCATGCTCAGTATTAAACACTCTTCCATCTGTATATCCCTAACCCGCCAATTCCACTTTGGACTGTGCTCGACAGCTTCCATAAGGCACCGCCCCTGGCTCCTCCTCCTGTCTCCGTTGGCCACACTCACAAAAGGTCACGCTTTAGAGCTGAGTTTGCAGTCAACACTTCATTCTTTGTGCCAAATAAGCAGTTGCCAGTTCTTGCCTTCAGGCATAACTCCTGTTCTGTTCCTGTTTCATGGATATATAAAAAGTCTAATGTCAGCTCAGCTCATTGCATACAGCTGGGTCTGACTGACTGAGTTTGATGATGGCAGGTCTGGGACAGGGTGTGGGAGTTACTGTGCTCTGTTTGTGCTATGGAGACCATCTCTGGATCCATCCACTTAAGCAGGACCAGCACAGGACAGGAGCAGCACAGTGGGCTTCTAACAGGAAAAGCCAATCTGGTCTCTTTACTTACCCGCCAATACTGAGTTCTGTCTGGTGAATTACAATTCTGACATTTAGGAATGAAGACTTGTAAAACACTTTATGATGGTCCCCGTAAATACTTGTAACTAATAAAATATGTATTCTATCGAGGCAGCAACATGGTTTTGTGTTTCCCCTAAAAGTCTCGTCAATTACAAAGACCCACAGACCTGCAGTATAAGGGGTGTGTGTTCTGAACAGTAGCATTCAGAGCTCCCTAGACTCCTGAGGTAATTACTTCAATGCAGGGTCTGAGCTCAATGTGCCAGACACATTCACTTCCGTAACTCATTCTGATGAGAGTGAGGAAGGATGGTGGGCATCAGAAAGATACACTAGCATGGTGCAGCTGCAGCTCAGACACTTTGCTTACTGACCAACACCACAGAGAAATACAATGTTTAGTTGCAAAGGAGTGTCAGGTTTTTACACCTTGATTGGAGCTATGTCAACCAAAAAGTAAACAATGAATAAAAAACAACACACAGATGCAAAACATTTTCACTGAGGCCCCACCTCCAAACACCACCATCACCATCACTGCAAAGCTTCAGCAGTTTTCCCCCATGAGAAATAAAAAGCATTTGCGATCTTACATTGTTTCATGTCTTTGGTTCAGTTTTGGAAAACGTCAGGGGAATGGGAGGGTTTGGAAAAGCCGAAAGAACAGGCCGATAGTGACAATCGAATTCAAAAAAAGAATTTTATTCCCCTTCCCCCCTTTTCTGGGAACACTGATGGTATGCGTGGAGCGCACATAACTGACAGGGGATGCTATCAATTAGACTGAACATGTTTCAAGCAGATTTTTGAGGGCATACGCATATGGACACGTAGACACACACACACACACACACACACACTCACACACACATACACACGTTCACACACACACATACACACACACACACACGTTCACACACACACACATACACACACACACTCTCACACACACACACACACACACTCACATTCTTGGGCTGACATTGTGGAGTGAAGCTCTGGGAGAAAACAGACAAACGGATAAAGTAAACATGAGCCAGGATTGGCTGAATGTGCAGGGGCGGGGCGAATGACCCTAAGGTCACGGAAGCCTGTGGTGTTAGTAAACAGCATTGGCCCGCATTGGTCAGCATGTCATTGCTGAGGTAAATCTCTGTATGTCACACACCACCTGGGCATATTCCCTCCCAACCTCAACCTGCTCACTGAGGCAAACACTGGAGAGGAGACATCAAACCCTAAGAATTCCCACAACAGCATTCAGAACAGGGTCATCTGGGACATTCACACACTGCTGCCTTTGTCACTGTGCCTGTAGAAGTGTTTCTGACTCTCAGTACTTCTTCCAGTAAAGCACACAACTCTTTCTGAAGGCCAGTCTTAAGGCCTGTATCAACAGTAGCCTTAATGCTAAGCAATATCCTTCCATTTCAAGTGAATGTGTCTACACTACTAAGATCTCCAGTGACAACACATCTAACAAATTACTACTGTCTATAGGCAGGGAAACCTGACAAATGCACAACACTGAAATGTTCTAAAATGGTGTGGATACTTGTGAACAATTTATAGTTTGTTGTTATAGATGGTTATTGTTCCCAGTGGAAAGAAGCCCTAACACCAAAAATAAACTATGGGGGAATGGATCCCTGTAACTGTTTGATTTATAACCACATAGACTGCCACACATGGTCAAAACCTGTACGTTATACAGCTGACATTAGATATTTATTGATCTGTGCTATTTCAGGCATTGTGTATCTTGCAAATGTTCCACGTGTATTTTAGCATTAGAAATGTAATATTTCTCTATATTATAGAAAGCTTTGGCTTTCTGCCAGTGTACAGTACATCCTTGTGTTTGTGTATTCTTTCATTTACTGCTATTTTATGTTTGTAATGTAATGCTTTGTGTTTATATGCTCTATATGTTCTGGGACGACAAATGAAAAGTAGCACATTAGCTAATTTGGATGCACTGTATTTTGTATTTTACTGTATATTAGCCATTAGCAACTTCTTCCACAGCTTATATTCTTTTGCATGCAACTTCTTCCACAGCTTATATTCTTTTGCATGCAATCCATTTATACAGCTGGATGTATACTGAAGCCATTCAGGCTGCTCAAAGGTAAAACTACATTCCCAACTGGCAACCTTGGACTTGCAAGCCCCAATTCTTAACATTATGCTATTCTACCACCCAGATGAAGATGTTTCCCTGACGAATAACTGTTTAAAATGAAGGCCGACAAGGTCAAACAAGGTGGTTACTGGGTTGATTCAGCGTGTAGGTCAGAGGTCATTCAGCTTAGCTCCAGTTCTGAGCATAGCAGAGGCACTGGTGGCTTTTCTGAGAGGGTCAAGATGGAGTTCCTACATGGCTGACCTCCAGGTCTCTTCTGGTTTCATAAAGGCCGCTTGTTCCACAGCTGCCTCTGGGCTTCATGTCGGCCAGCATGGGCCATTCATGGGAGTCACCACCCCGCCGGACCCATCAGCAGCTGTCTGTGGGCTTTTCCAAAGGAGAAAACATGCTGTGTCATCTAATTTAACATGGTGGAAGCACCCACCCTCTCATAACCTCATAAATAGGAATGGTGAACGCCCGTTGTGCAATTTAACTTATTTCCATAAAAACTGAACCGTAAAAAGTATGGTCTAATCTGACAGAAATGTCACTAACTACACATTTAGTGAAATGAGAAGCCCAATACACATTTTCTGCAAATGAATGTGCTTATCGTCCAACCTGAGTGGGTGAGAAACTGGAACCACATAGATTTTTTTTGTTTTACTGTTGGTTTTGCATAAATTAACACCTACAGCAAAGGGCTTTGGGTTTTGCCTGCCCCCTGGTGGAATATCCGGCCACTGGCCACTACTAGAACTATTACAAGAAGTCATGGACAAAGTATTTTGAATGAATAAGGATGCAAATTATCTCTTGGTAACATACCCAGACAGGCATTTACCAGAAAAGCAGAGCTCCGTGGGTTTTAAGCCCAGATCTATTCTGGTTAAGGTCCTTATCCCTGGTGTAAAATCCAGCTATGACCAGCTTGAAATACCAGCTACCAGTTGTTTTAAAACATGGCTTGAGCTGTACATATTTTTTTCAGCAGGGGTGCCTGAGGTTTTTCCTGCAATGGCAGTAGGTTTTCTTCCAGCACCCCTCAATTTATCCTCCCTGTTCCCAAACCCTGAAAAGGTTTTCATGCCATTGAAAGAATATCCATCCATCCATCCATTATCTTAACCTGCTTATCCTGAACAGGGTCGCAGGGGGGCTGGAGCCTATCCCAGCACACATTGGGCAAAAGGCAGGAATACACCCTGGACAGGTCGCCAGTCTATCGTAGGGCACACACACCATTCACTCACCCACTCATACCCACCGGTAATTTAGACTCTCCAATCAGCCTAATCTGCATGTCTTTGGACTGTGGGAGGAAACCGGAGTACCTGGAGGAAACCCACAGGAACACTGGCAGAACATGCAAACTCCACAAAGAGAGGCCACGGTTGACCGGGATTCGAACCCAGGACCTCCTTGCTGTGATGCGGCATTGCTACCCACTGCACCATCCATTATTTTTACTTCTCATTTCTAGATCAGGACTACCCATCCAAGTTCCTGGAAGGATACCATCCTGTAGGTTTTCACTTCAACTCTAACACAGTGCCCCTTAATGTGACAGCTAGAGAGCTTGTTGAACTGTTAATTAGTATGATCAGGTGTAGCAAATTAGGGTTGGAATGAAAGCCTACATGAACAGGGTTGGGCAGCCCTGATTGTCTTGAGGGAGGAGATCCTCCACTTTGGGGGTTTGGGCGGTGGCTTCTCATCAGAAGGGCAGGGTTCTTGTGCTGCTCTCATCCTCATAGGATGGCAGCTTCAGGTGTGTAAATATAAGGAGTACAAATGCTGTTCTGACGCTTTTCTGCTTTTCATTTGCCTCACTCCTGGTCATGCAGCTGGAGCTTTTGGGTGCTTCAGTAGTTTTAGGTTTTGTTACTTCACTTTTCTGTTCAATTGCAGGCTGGCAGTATTCTAATTTTGCGTTTTTACATTTATTTTGAAATGGCGGGAAGGATCGTGGGTCTGACCTCCTATTGCAGGGGGGCCCCAGGCCTCTCCATTTTTGTTGTCATATTTCATTTTAAACTTTTCTAGCCAAATTTCAACAATGCACTTTTGGCATTGGCAGCTTTATGGTGCACTGGCTGTGGGTATTCAACTGTTACCAGAGAATGCAGTCTGGTTCAAGAACGGACTGTTCCTTAAATACATGTGTCCCAGCAGCTGTGAAGGTAGTCAAGCTTTTGAACTTCTTGAACAGCTGTGCCACCCATCTTCCTGATCCAATATACAATTGGGGGCAAGAATGGCTGCCCATACCTCAGAGTAAGAAACTTGCAAATGTGCTTGCACAAGAAGAATCCACTTTCTGTGAGGTTTCTTATCCTTGTCAACATGGCTGGCTATGAATAAATATTTTGCCCTTTCTCAGCATGAATAGCAGGCTAGTCTCTTAACCAGGGGAGATCATCCATAACAATAATTACAGACTAATGATTTAGCTGCAGCCTAACTCTCCCGAGCGGTGGTGGAAATGTCTTTGAATAAAACTGAAACCAGCAAGGGCAGCTCCGACTAGCACCCTTTGTGCCGCATTAAAAAGTCTTGCCGCATTAAAAAAATAAACACTCAAATGGTGAACTGTCAATAAAAATAAAGGTTTTTTTTTTTATTTACAATTAAATTAAATCAAGGGAGTATTGCAATTTTGAAAAGGAGACTGGGTCACCAATAACAGATCACAACTGGTCTTTGTAAACTGAATTTGCTAAACCCAGTGAAAGGAAAACCAGGAAGAAGCAAAGCCATTAGTAGGACCTCCTGATGCAAAACTGCTGGCTCCATCAGCATAACGGCCCAACCCAATCTTCAGAAATGCATGCAACATAGGAAAAAGACACCCTGACACTTCAATTTAAATCACAACAAAGTGAGGGAGGAGAACTTAACACTGCTTTATACACATGCCAATGTTTAGAAGGATTAGAAATGGCTTTAAATAATGTGCAGATGCACGTTTCCCCTAATTACATATTGCTTGAATAGTATTTACAATGCAGTTCAGTTCATTTTCCATTTGTCATGCACCATATCCTACCCTACACACCTTCAGGTGAACTTAATAACCAGTGAACTAAATAGGGCAGTGTCCAATTTGGAATAAGGATTTGGAGTTCTTCACACGCTGATCCTTTTTGCAGAGGAAGCAGAACAATAAATACATAATAAATCACATTATAAATTCAATATATAAATCTGAAGGCAATTTAAGCACTAGCAGACATTTCTAATTTTGGGTTTCATATAATCTTAGTAAGAAAATGTTGGGGGGAGAATAAGGCTTTATGAATACATCATCGGGTGTTACAAACCATTCTCAAAGAAACAATGAATACCATCCTCAATAGGAGGGCTACATACAGGAGAGTTAAGTACACTTCAACATAATTTAAATAGAATAGTACAGGTAAACAGAGCTCAATATTGAGCAGTAAAACAGTTTTAAAGGACACATATTGCTTTTTATTCCAAGAGGAAGAGATGAAGGTGCAGTTTCTCTCAGCTCATTCATCCAGACTGAAAAACACTGATTCTACAGCCATAGCCAAAATAAAAATCTGTAAATCCTTGTACAAAACTCTCACGGTATTCTCAATACTGCAGCTGAGAGGAAGTGAGCACTTAGCACTGACTCGCTGCTTCACATGAATGGCATGAACAGTGTGTCACTGCTAAGCAAACTGACAGAAACAGACATAATACAGATTATGGAAATCAAGTACCCTGTCCAGCCGCGCACAGCCGGACAGCTCACAACAAAAATACCTCAAACTTGATCCCAGCAAAGTACCTTTTCTCCCCTGTGGTGGTTTCTTTTTTAACAATGAAAAGACAAATGATTTAATGATCACATCTTCCCAAAATCAAACGGATTTTTCTGTTATTTTCTCAGGAACACCTTACAAGGTCCATCTGCAGATTTTCTCTGAGTTGGGCAAGTGACATGGAAACTGAAAACATCCAAAAATGTATAAACTCTCATGATCCCATGATCTGCTGCCAGCTTGTGCTCATCAGGACCGAGCCGTGCTGGGAAACGTGCATGTGTGGGGCTTCAGAAGCCCAGTCCAAAGGGGTATGGGGAGCGGGAGGTACAGCAGGCAGGGCAAGGTCCTCTTGCGTTCCTTCAGTTCTGGAGTGAAAGCTGGCTTACCTCAGGACCTCACTGCAGCCTGGTGCAGCTTTGATCTGATCACATACGCATGAAGGGTTAAAAGAAGCACTCTAATCTCCGGTCAGCAAACAAACCTGGAGAGCCACTCGTCTTTAACGGCAGAGAGAAAGGTCCAGGCATCTGGTCTGGTCTGCGTTTAGCAGGATTTGTGCTGTACATGTGATTGTGGGAACAGCAGGGTAAAGCATTCGGGTTGAACCAGGTCAGTTGTGGCCAGACTGGCTTCAGCACTAGAGTGGATGTAGTGTATGACAATTAATATTTATTATATTTAAACACAGCTAGCAGGTTCTGTGGCTCTGGCTGGAGATGGCGTTTCAGTGAGTTTTCTCGGGGTGTTTTTTTTCCCCTCCACAAGCAGATGAAGGTCCCAGTCCAATAATGACTGAGTCATGACACCTTTGACCTCTGACCTGTGTGTCAGTCTTGCAGGATTTGGTCAGGCAGAGCCCCCACTGGCCAATCCCACCCTGAAGGGTGAAGCACGGTTCCGACTCATCACTCCATCTTTGAAATCTCATATTTTGTGGTCATGATTTCCTGTAAGGTAACAGCAGAATACACAATGAGAAAATGTGCAGAAAGAAAGGTCTCTATCCATACAACATTGCTATCGTTTCTCTAAATAAAAATCTGTGGCATAATTAGACAGACACTTGCATGAACTACAGCACTGGGTGACTTTCTGTTAAGAAACAAATGCACACTGTGCATGTTAAATATCAAAAGCTAAAATGGCTGCTTACCTCATCAGAGTCCAGTAGAATGGGTAATGCCCTGCAACAGAAGCAACACAAAATAATTTTTGCATGTAACAAAAAGTATCTTGTGTGTCTCGCAATATGAAATATGAAAATATTATTTTTTTTAAACTCATTAAATATTACAGAATCTCTTCCAAGACCAGTTTTCATATGGTAACTGTTCAGTTCAATTCAAAATCATTTATCCGTTTGTAAGACTTTATTAAGAGTAGCTGAAATGGCCAGAAAGTTGGCAAGTCCATTGACACTAGAACTGCGTCTCGAATTGCTGCCATAACCGGACGTTCGGTTAATATTTGAATTCCTTGTCTTGTTGACATTTTAAGCGTTGGCTTAGTCGAAACTGCAGGGTGCCATGAAGACGGCTTGCGATGTAGTGACACACTTACACATCCGTCAGAGAAGTCGGAATGTTTTCCTCCACCCACTTCAAGTCTTCATCCTAAAGACGGCATACGATGTTTGAACAGGCAGTGTAAATATTAGATAAAAGAACCTCTATCTATCCATCTATAAGCAGGGTGATACTACCATTTGGGGATATATTTATGCATATCTGTAAACTGACCGGACTGGCAGCAGGCTTCAGCGTCCCATTCGATTCATTCTTTGCCCTCAGCTTTATGCCATCAGCTGAGGGGAAAATAAAAACATGTATAACATTATTTACACATTTACATGATGTACTTGTGTATGTATATCAATGACAAAGACACTTAAATGTGAAAGAAGTTCTTCCATCTCGACTGATCGGACATACCCAAGTTTGAAGACACGAGGAACTCTTCAATTTCATCGTCGGAGTCATCCATCAGTGGAGTGAATGCATACCTACAGGAAGGTCGGCAAAACCCATTACACAAAAAACTAATTCCTTCTTCACTGTAACAATGAGCACATTTAGCTAGCTGCCTCACGCAGCTCAAGTCAAGTACCTCATACCATCTACTGACATTTAGCTAGCTGCGTCACGCAGCTCAAGTCAAGTACCTCATACCATCTACTGAGAACAGCCCAGGAATCATGGACTTCCCTGGCTATTCGTTTATATACTGTGAATCATTTTTAAAAGCAATATTGTAATATCATGCAAAGGACATCAGTCAATATATCACTGCCCCTAACAGAAATATAATCAGACTGAATCTACAAGGAGATGACAACCTCTGGTTGTTTGCAGACGGTCTCCATAGAAACATGATAACAAGCAGGATGATGGAAAACAGGAACCTCCAGAAAGCGTCGTCCACCCAAAGTTCCATCCAGTCCTGTAGAAACAAGGCAAGAAAAGGAGCTCACAGTGTCATCTTGATTCCTCCAGATTTGCCCCCCACAATTTGTCAGTTTTTAATTAGCCAGGACAAAAATGCAAAAGTAGTATGTCAGTATTGCAGATACTGAATTTGTTATTCAAAACCAATACAAATTCAACAAAAGAACATGAAAGCACTACTCACAGACTGACATTCTGCTAGCCGGAATTTCTTTGTCGTCCATGCCATGAAGACAATGGAAGCTGGGAGGGACAGAAGTGCAGGAAAAGTAACTTTACATTTTTGTAGGCCTATCAAAACCAAGATATCCAAATAACAGTGTCACAAGAACTTACTGACCAATGACAGCGAAGATGAGCGTGTTGGTGAAGTGGCGATAGAGGGAGAGTTTCACTGGGTTTCTCCTTAATTTCAGGGTCTTTATGGTTTGTGCCAAACTGACGAATATGTTAGAGGCAGTCAAGGAAACATGTTCAACAGCAGACAAGCAACATACATTGGGAGGTGGGGGGTGGCATTGTTACATGCAGGCAGACTTTCCAAGCTGATACCACCACCAAATCTGATTAACCGGAGGAGAGAAACAGGAGGGCGGCCATGCAGACAGACTGGTGAAATCCCCCCTGAAAGAGGACATGAGAAGGTAATGGCACAGAGAGGTGTAGAGTGAAGGATATCCACCAGCAGAGAGAGGAGTCGAGCAGAGCCAGAGGAATGTTAGCCAGCAGGGCCAGGTCATTGTCTTTCACCTGAGAGACGGAACAGAACCAGAGAATGGAGGGAGGGAGAGGAGAGAAACCCGAGGAGAGAGATAAGAGTGCCGGGGAGAGAGAGAGAGGGACAGAGAGAGGTCAGGAGAGCGGGGTGAAAAACAAAATCCAAGAAGAGAGGGAAAGTAGAGGGAGAGGACGGAGGGCGGTCATGAAAGGAGGACTCAGTTTTCATCAGGGCTCATCTTTCGTTCCAAACAATCACCTGCATGAATGTACTTTTCAAATATACTCTTATTCTTTTTTTTATGCAGGAAGAAACAGAACACACCATTTTACCAAAATACCGATATAAAGGATATGAACCAAACAGCACACGAGTCAAAAACAGCCAGAACGATGGCAGTTATGAGGGCGGGGCCGTTGTCTCGACTCTTTTAAATCAAGAAATGCACACAGACATTACATGAAGTCACACACGCATGAAATGTATGGGGTTATATATATATATACATACAGACAAAAAATTTAATAAAAGACAACAGCATGGTTACATCACTGTTTATTACTTTCACAATCCCACTATCATCTTATAAAACCACAGCAGCTAAAGCTTCAGTCTGAGACATTCTAGTAAGCAAGCAACAGTGTTAATGGCGGTAACGGGTGTGTGTCTGCAGGTGTAATGTAGTGCAAAACGGACAATAAAAATTACCCCTGTGATTCTTAGGACGCCTTCAATGGCAGCGAATGCAAAGTACAGGACCCCAAGACCAACCACTCTGTGCATGACGGTCCCAAGCCGAGGCCTAGCGCAAGGAGAACACAGACGTGCAGACACGCGTACATGCAGCCACACACAGGTACACACGTGCACACACACACAGTCTGGTTAGATATCTGTACCGGGCAAAGACAACATTTCAGTCCCACGAGGTCAAGCCTGGTCCTAAAGGCTCATAGCATCTGCAAAGCTACTCTACCCTAGACCAGTCTGCTAATATAATGCAATCATTCCCTGTAAGCTGCTCCGGCTAATTTCATGCAATTTGTCATATCAAATCAACAATTGCTGGTCTCAATTTAATGCCAGGTTTTATCTGCTCCTTTGTATACACCAATTAAAAGAACATCAGCACAGTTCTGAAAGGCTATAGTTTTCAGGAACTGACTGTAAGCAGTTAAAGACTGTACTGGCCATGTGTGTGTTATATTTGTGGGAGGGGAGGAGGGGGTGAGTGTCTCTGGAGCTGGGCTTTGTGAAACAGTCTCCAGGATCAACTCCCGGTGCCAACGTATCCTTGAGCAAAATAAATAACCTGAATAACCTGATAATATGATTCTTATTATGTTTCTTATTAGAACGACAAGGGTGCAGACTTACTTGACTATCCCATAGCCAAGGCTGACGATGATAACAAGTAGGCGAGCCAGAGTTCTCTTTAGCGCAGAAACGAGCTCGGCGAAGATCAACAGGCCTTGGGCTAGCAGGATGCAATGGCAGAGAAAAAACATTAAACCAGTATGAAAGGCTGAGGACAGCAGTTTACACCATTACAAACTGGGCTACGCTTCTACGTTGACATAGCATATCTTGAACATGCAAATATGCTGGGACACACACACACACACACACACACATGTTCAGGTTCTACCGTAAATGTTTAACACAGATGTAGCCCATCTATATACTGAGAGAATATACTCCGTGTGAAGCAAAAATAACTAAGTGCCATAATTTAAGCACTCTTGTGCTTAGGACAGGAGAATGTCTCAAACACAACCGCCGTGCGAGGAGAGGGACGGGCGTGGTCACTCACAGGCAAAGCCCACGCCGTTGGTGTTCTCGTACTCAGCACAGAAGACGGCCTTCTCCACCATTCCCAATAAGATGACGCCAGCGATCCAGAACTGGATCCTCAGCAGGTCTTTCCAGTAGCAGGCCGACCACATGAACCAAAGAAGGCCATACAGGAAGTAGACTATGCACATCACCATGTAGAACTGACACACACAACAGAAGGATAAAAAAAAGAGGATTCCAGTTTTAATGTTACAATGACAGAGGAATGAAAAGAAAAAAAAACAAAAACACATAAGCACAACTTATGACATAAGTGGGTTACCACCACTGTGCTCCCTCACCTCCCCACCAACCAATAAAGTCAGGCTGTGCATTAGTGAGGGAAGCCAGTGAGCGAGTAAAAGGCAATACCATTGGTTGGGCTGCTATTCACAGTTCAGGCCTTAATTGTGAATAGCAGCTCATAAAATCAACCATTAAAGCACTAATGACAATGTTCCATACTCACAATCATGAGTGGCCATTCGGTGATGGAGATGTATCCATGAGTTCCTTTCATTACAACGCTGACTGAGGGAGGAAAAAAACATATGTGAATCCTGCAGTAAAGAAAGCAGTCATGTGGGATATTATTGCAATGGACTAGTGTAGAAAATGAAAAACATGAATAAAAGCCACACCAGTTAAATTCCATTTTGCCTCCGGATTGCTGGAATTGACCAACACCACAAAAAGGTAAGGTCCATCTCTCCATGTTGTGGCGATGACATCAGTCTGAGGAAGAAAACGAGTGCATCACAGTATGAGGTCACACTTTCTTTCAGGGGCCTGTCTACAGGATGAATCATTGTGTGAGAAAATACTTTACCACGGTCAGGTTATGCATCTTCATTCACTAAAGTAATCTTACAATCTCAAGTACATTTGGAGAACATGCTTAAACGCTTACTGGGCCAACAAGCACCCTTCCATTTGGTTGTGCTTCGTCCCTTATCCATCTGGTATAATTTTCATCCTGTACAGAATAAACAAAAACACATGTAAACATAATACTTAAACTGATGCATTTTTTTTTTTATGTGGGAATCATCACACCTACAACTTCAGAACCACAAAGCCAGTTCTTTGATGCTACACTACCCCCTCAATGTAATTATTGACAATGCTTATGACTCAGGGAATACATTAAGAGACTAAATGCCAACCAGATGGTATAGTTCATGGATTCAAAGACAACCAAATGTGGCATGCTGATGGGCAACTGCTTCTTCTCACACGGCAGCCCATAGGCCAGGCTTGCACAGACACAAATCAGGGGGAAGAGTGGGAGACACTTCATGTGCAGAGCTTGAGCAAGCAGACATTGGGCGTCTGATTGACTAGTGGGATTTTCTAGAGAGCGACAACTGAAACCTACCAAACCTTGGGTGATACTAGCACCCATTATATACCACCCACAGTCTACACTACCACTGTTGGGATCTGATCCCACATCATGGGGTTCCTCAATGTACTAAATCAGCAGTCCAAGCCAGGCATTTAGAGTGTGAGCTTGAACATTCTGAGATATTATATCATAATAATCAACTGCAGCCTTGAAAATGACCTTGAAAATTACTTTGAAGCTTAGCAGCAGGTCACTGTGTGGGCGGCAGGCATAATTTACTATGACTTGATTTTTTTTTTTAACAAGTGAATGATTACTGGACTGCTGGACCGGAGAGTTAGCTACAGTATAAAGGTTCCGGGAGAATAAGAAGAAAAGGGTGAGACGCGTTCCATGCAAGACACGCATAGCCTGCCAAACAAAGAAGTGTCAAATATTTGCTCAAGAAAACTATAGTAAGACACTGGCTGCGTAATCTTATCAGCGAAACAGCAAACCCTTCTTTGTTTGACATACCCCACCACATCCATATAGCTGCTAGTCTGCTGCAATGCTGTGCTTTCCTATTGTTAAATTGTTGGTAGCCTGGCACACATATATGAAAGTCCCTTTCTCTCACCCGCTCCATTCCCTCTACCAGCGGCATAACTGGACGTGGCTGAGCCTTCGTTTTCTGAAAAGGGAACAGTGACAGAAAAGGAGATGAGACAAAAAATACTCATCAGTAAATCTTGAAAACAGATGACAAGGTAAATGTTTCCAGGCCCATTACGTGTGTGAAGCAGCAAATGCTTTTAATGACCAAAATGTAAAGAGGGGAATGTACAGTATCTGACTCAACTGCAGTATAGAATAATGGTTGAGCAACTATTGAAGCTCAAATGTTGCAGGTTTGATTCCCAGTTAAGTCATGGCCATTTTCTCCAGTAAAAATATCCAATAGCCTATACATGGTCTGTATGTTATATTACGTTACATTATATGCATTTGTCAAAAATGATCCAAAGCAATGTACAACAAAGCGCATACCCATAACCTGGGACAAATGTGCTGAAAACCCTAAACAGAAATACATGTATGTAAAACTGTAATCTGTGCAAGTCATTCTGGATACGAGCATCTGCTAAATGCAAAAACATAACGAAGCGGAAAGGCAGACCACAGCAGTCACTCACATTAAACATGGGAAAGATGCCTAGATCCTTGTTACAGGTTATTGCTGGATGTATATGTTCGATGTATTCCCCCGGAGACAATGGGTTGGGGTCCAAGCTCTCCCCGCGATATAGTGGCGTTTTATCGTACATCTCCTAACGGGTGAAGGAATAATTTATCATTTTAGGACTGAAATACAGAACTCTCAATTACAAGGAGATGTGGGATTAAAAATCAAAGAACAACTCATCTGAGTATATGCATTATCCCAAGAAAACGTTCATCAATATGCCAGAATTCTTCATGATCTGTTTACTTACTTCAATATTGTTAAAGTCATTGTGACAGGGGTAGTATTTCAAGTACCAATGGATGGTAAATTTCACCTCTTCAGGACAACCAAAGGATGCAACTAAAGACAAAGTGGCACATCACTGAAATTGCAACAAATGAACTTATTTTATTGTGTAAATGAAAGTTAAAATGAAGCCTATTTCTCTCACTCACTTTAATAAAAAAAACTGGCTCGTCGAAATATTAAACTTGCAAAGCCTACGGTAGTTTCTGTACCGGAACACTTACTTTTGAACTTTATATCGGTCTCTTTGTACATGGATTTCTTAAGCAGCAATGGTCTTGAGGTCTAAAATAAACAGACAAACATTTGGTAAAGATGCAAAGTTTGCTTTATCATTTTAAAATGCCGTTAAAGAACACTGATACAACTGGAGCACTGGTGTTTGTTGGCAGCTTAAGAAGGTAGCGATCGCTTACAGAGTTTGGGAATGGATACGATGGTGGCTACAAGCTCAATGGAAAATTTGGTTTTAATAATTTAGTTCGTCCACATTGGACTACGTCCAGTTTTAGCCATGACGAGTTAAGGGGAAAAAACTTGGGTGTCTGATGCATGGCAGTTGATGAACCAAACACAGCCACATCACCACATTGCACAACGTACCCCGTCTAGCTCTAGGCCTATTACAAGATCTAGCGATATAGCTAGAGCGCTTAAGTTAGCCCCACAAGGTCCAGGAAAAATAGTTTCGTTTTATTAAAGAAGAAAATAATTTTGATCGTTAAAGCCATTTGATCGTTAAAGCCATTTACAACAGCATCCGGGCTATTACACATGGCTATTACATTAATCAACCTCTGGTGTGTATGCCAAAGTCAGCTAGATCATAACATTAAATTAGCAGAGCTGAGAGACTACACATGAATTCTATGGCCTGCTGTAGCTAGCAAGCTAATGTCATCGTGCACAAGTAATTTATCTTGTACTCGGGCTATTAATTTAGCTAGTTAGCTAGCCAAAAGCTGCAGCGCCATCATGACGTGTAAACAGTTAAATTACAGTAACAAATCTAACCAGACCCATACACGTGAAATTGTTAAGCTAGTAAACAAACTAACGGTAACTTAAACGTTAATATAGCTAGCTAGCTAATGTTAAATACTACTTAACCTAGTTCATTTTTGGTGACATTTGCTTTTTGGTAACATAAACGTTAGCTAGATACTGTCAAACCTAATGAATAACAGGAGTAACTGTTAGAAACGTTGCAGTTAAAAAAAAGCAACAAATGGCATTTTGTGAGCTAACATGTATCTAACGTTAGTTTCTTAATAGCTAGCGAAGTTACCGAATGTTAACTGGGTCACAATGGTGCGTTTTGTTCAAGGCTCATATGCCTTTGGTATGCCAGCTAGCAACAGCAAGACTAGCTAGCTTAGTTAGCTACGTGAGATGAGGTAACGCTTAGTTGTAAATCAGAGGGTGGAAACTACGAGATCAGACATTTTGCGCCATTATTTCGACAGTGGCATCATTTTTAGCCTATAAGCAAGTCAACTGTGTACAGTGCACTGCTGTCACAGAGATCCCCATCCCGAGTGTCGGCCTGGAATCCCCTACAAAGCAAGATCGCTGAATTAGGATTTCAAAAAGGATTAGTGTAGTCTTACATTGACGACTGTGATAACCCACTCTCCTGTCTCCGGGGCCGCTGCAACTCCATCGACGCAATAGCACACGGCCGTTGTTAAGAGAATTAGCCACAGTTTCGACCTGCTTGCGGGGCAGTTCCACGTCTTCCCCCACTCACAGTCGGCCATGTTTTACTGTCTGTCAGTCGCTCCTTTGCGTAGCCCAACCCACCTGAACACAAGCGTCAGCGTCTCACTTGCCTTCCTGACTGACATATCGCGGCTATCGGCTTACACACACTGAAAGTGAAGTGGATCCCACGCACGCACTATCTGCAATGAAGTTGTGTAGTCTACACCCCGGAAGAGTGGGTAAAATAATGAAGCAATATTTGGAGCCTTTTACGGTTGTCGAATGTCTTCTTGTATCTCTTTTGTTTGATACTGTATTGCCAATGCTACTGAGCATATTGGAAATGTGTTGCAATTTTATTCAATTACGACTGTACAACTTAACTAGCAAATCGAAATGCTGATGGAAGATAGATGTAGATATACTGCCGCGAGATGTCACCAATATGCCGTAGACTGGGTGAAATCTGGAATATCAGAGTTATACTAAGAAGCAGAAACTGGAAGATCACTGGTAGAAATCATGTAGCCCAGCTGCAATTTACAGCGGTTCATACTACCACTTACATAGAGAAAAATGACAGTTGGCAAACAATATACACCTTTAATGTTCTGATCATTCAAAAATCCTCACTCAATTGTACACTGCTAACAACATATTAAAGTATAAATCAGAAATTTACATTTATACAACAAAGTGCAATTTTACGATGCAAAAACTTCACAATTCCATTCAGAATTACTAGGATTAAATGTTTTTTGTAGGCACCCATAAAGGCAACACCTTTAGTTTACAATGCTACATATTGCATATACTCGGCGATAAATCTACGTAAATTATTAATTTTAGCCGAGCAACTTGAAATAGTCTCTGCCCAAAAGTACACTGTCAGTGTCCCATCCAGATTTTATCATCATCCACATATAACTGGCCTTCTGTCCAGCCTGAAAGTGTTAGCTATAGTTGGATGGGGTAAAACTCTTTTTATAACTCTTAAGCAGAATGTACAGCAATTGCTACATACACATTCATAATGTACAAACATATCTGAAGTTCATGTCCTTGCTTTCTTTAATAAATCCTTCAGTATAAAAATAAATGACATCACCAAGGTATCTGGTGTAAATATAAGTTGTGCGTGCTCATATTGCGTAGGGATTAGAACAAGACTGCCACAACAGGAACTCCTGCAACAATGGCAAAAGGATTTTGAATGTTGCCCAAAAGAAAGTTTGCCATTCACAGTGACACATGGTAACACTTCTGGCAATATATGAAAAACATAAATAATTCTGTGTCCTTGTAATTGTAACATCTCAGAATATCCATAGATTGAAGTCTGACCGTTTTTTGTTTTTTTCCTGTGCCAGGTCAAGTGGTGCACTTTCAAAAGTAATGATAGGAATGTATTCCCCTTCAGTTTTAGTTTCTACCCCCAGGCATGGTGGCCCTGCTTTCTCATAGGAGGAGGAGAGAGTGTTCTGTAGGTGGGCCCTGACCAGCTTGGCTGTCATTGGCAGTCATTTGCTGTGGTGTGTCCATCACTTGTCAGGAGGGGTGTGTCCACATCTCCCACAGCTCTCACAGCAGCGTCCTCAGAGGAGATGACAATGACATAGCGGTCATCTTCCTCTTCTTCCTCCTCCTCCGTGCGCTCGTGGATGTCAGCTGTGACAAGGCAGGTACTGGGCGTGGAGCGAGTGCAGCAAGGGGAGGAGGTAAAGGGCGGCTGGGCAGGGCCTAGCTCAGGGTCTCCCTCTGGCTCCTCCTCTGGAAGACTGGTATTGATATAGATGATTTCCTCTCTGCTGGATGCTTCCGGAAGCTTCTCCGCCAGCTTCTCTAGTAGAACCCGCAGCTGAGGGAAGAAGGGGCGGGCCACTGGATCCGTCCTCCAGCAAGTGTACATGATCTCATACCTGGTTGACCAGAAAATGAAAATATATTTTTCCACCGAGCACAAACATTATGCATTACTTCCGACACTTATGTTAACAATGGTAGTGATGCGGTGCCAAATACTTTGTCCCTGTTACTTTTCAAACTCAATTAATTAGACAAGCACATGCATTCTTTGTGACACCCAGAACAAAAGGCTCAGATTCCCAGCCCACCCGCATTCCTCCAGGCAACAAATACACTCACAGCTCATCCAGGCAGTCTGTTGGCTGCTTCAGTCTGTGACCTTCCAGGAGGTAGTCGTAAATCTCATGGTTCTGAACCCCAGGGTATGGCGTCATCCCTCTTGTTACTATCTCCCACATGGTCACACCAAACGCCCACTGGAGAGCAAGTGAGAGATAAGGTCATCATCACTACCACCACCATAGAAAGCAGCATTCCCTTCACATGTCAGTCTCAACTCGAGGCTTAAGCACTGTTTTACTGATGTATTAAAAAAACTTTTTTTAAATAAAAATGAAGTAAATGAAATTCTGGAAGCTGAAACTATAAGGTCTAGCTCAAATAGCTTATCCAGGGCAAATGCGTATTGTGAGATGGTGAAGCGCTGTGGACACTCATATACACACAAATGCATGCATACACACACGAGCAGTTATTACCAAAGCCTCAGCCTCTCTACAAGAACAAAAGTTGATGGAAGATTTAGGAAGGGGGTTGTTACCACGTCACTTTTGACCGTGAAAACACGATCAGCCAGGCTCTCCACGGCAATCCATTTTACGGGCATCTTGGCAATTCGGCCCTGCCTGTAGTAATCCCCGCTGTAGATCTTCTTAGACAGGCCAAAATCTGCCACACAGACTGCCATATCGTCCCTCAGCCTGTGGGGTGGAGCCAAAGCCAACGTCAGTCAGTTGGAATGCACAATATAAAGCCAAAATATAGAAGCCTCTGCAGAAATTGGCCAGTATTTCCCTCATAAAACATTGCCATGATAATCACTTTCAGAGAATTTTGTAAATAGAGCCCAATGCAACATTGTTCACAGAAAGATGCTATTTATTATTTATTTACTATTAAATTAAAGACTATTCCTTCCTTGTCGTTTATACACTGAAGGAATTCAGGTCAAGTACCGTACTCAGCAGGAGAATGAACCTGCAGTCCTAGCCCAGCTATTTTATCACTATGCAACACTGCCACTATGCAAATCCACTGGTTTACAAGGGCACTTCTAGCCTTTTCTGATAGGGGAAAGTTGTGTGAATGGTTTCATGGTACAGTGTGTTGCACTTTGGCATTTGTGACAGTGAGACAGTGAGACAGAAAGCTCCTACTAGGTGAAGCGACCATTGTTAATCTGTGCTGTTAACCACTGACATGTTTGTTTCCTTAGACCAGAAAGGTGTGGATTAAGTCTAGATTTCATAACTGCTTTGCGAACCACTGCTCCCTCCCTGTGTTGTTTTACCCACATGCAGTTGCGGGCTGCCAGGTCCCTGTGCAGGAAGTTTCGGCTGCTGAGATACTCCATACCCAGGGCGATGTCGATCATGAACTTGAGAAGAGTCTGTGTTGGTAGGTACTGGGGAAAAAAAAATATATAAATCAAAACACGTCTTAAATTCACCTTACAGCCCTGAGCTTCAGGGTCAGTGGATTGCCTTAAGCAGGTATATTAAATGAGCTTATGTAAAAAACATAAAACTGGGTAATATAACAGAAATTGATGTTGACAGGGAGATGCTGCCATTCACTTATAACATACTGACTCACAAAAATTGACATATTCAAAAAGATTAATGACAGTCTTATACACAGACAGCGACTGGGATTGACCGTAACTGACAATGATCAACAGGCATGACAAGAACAGAAATATTGACCAAACAACTGACATATTAAAAACAATTGACGGGCATTGACAGAAATTGCAAGTTACTGACGAGGATTGACAGATATTGACAGTGAGTGGCAGGTTACCATAGGGCTCTCCCCGAGACGCGAGCGAAGCAGGAAGCTGTGGAGGTCTCCGTACTTCATGAAGGGAAGAATGACCATAGGCTTGGCGAAGTGATTGGCGCCCACCTCCAAACACACACCTGAAGGAACAAACAATGACATGTCCTTGACAAATCCCTCAGTTACGCATGACAATAACTCGTACCTAAGAACTGAGCAGCCAAACAACCTTAATGTTCACATGGACTGCTGCAAGGAATCCATACAGTCAGGTATTTTATTTTATTTCTTGGATTTGGTGTGTTTTTGCACCCCCACCCTTTTCACGGTTTAATACTTTTTTGTTTAACAATCAATCTACTACTAATGTATATTTGCTGTGCATGTTGTGTTCATGTTGTGTTTGACCTCTTTGTGTGTGAAGCATGGACATATGCTTCCAATTATCAGCCTCAGGCTGCCTTTTAAATAGTCATTTTAGAAAGCACGTGAGTAAATCTGAGATTTAGTGGTATGAGCCCAAGGCAACGCTAGGCTAGCTCACAGACACGGCTGATCTAGGCACTCACCCAGGAGTCTGATAACATTTGGGTGGTGGAAGTCCTTCATGCATGCAGCCTCGTTCAGAAACTCCTCAATCTCCCTCTGGGAAAAGTTGTCCACTGATGACGGAATAAACGTAACAATCATTAGATGAACATGAAGCTATTCTCTATTGAATCTAGAAATTATGTAACAGGTTGTGAAAGTTTCTAACATGTTGTTTTGACGATTATGGCCATATTCAGCCAGCGGGAAAGCCTGCTCACATTTCATAGTTTTCACTGCAACCTTCTCCATTGCTCCATCTGGTTTCCTTTGGTGACCTTCCACAACTGAGCCAAATTCCCCTGGGAGAGGAGAAAAGCATGAAAACAAGCTTACACATCTTAAAAAGACCTATTTTTAGCCATTACTTCATTGAAGAATTTCATTGTTTAGAGGTGTACAAGGTTTTTGGCCACCGCTGATCCTATGCAACAGGCATATGCACTCTCACAGTGTGACTCTCACCTTCCCCCAGGACCTTCCCAATGGACAGCAGAGACCGTATAACCATCACATCCTCAAGCTTGGCCTGAAGCTCCGTGCTAACACCCAAATTAGCAACTGCCAGGTAAACACAAGAGCAGACAACATCACTAATCAAACGTCTCACGTTCTGTATCAGCCCCATCTGAACACTGCCTCATATGCTACATTTGCATTAAGCCTCTGTCCCATTCTCAGTCAGCCCAATATTGTCCTCTCAAACATCTCAGGTTGAAGCTGGAGGCGGACGGAATTAAAATGCTTCTTTTGCCTGAATATCAATAAAATCCACCAGGCATTTGCAGAATCTTTCTCTTTTTTAAAAAAAACTTTGGGGAAGATGCAATATTCGAGGCAATACATGATAGCAAGTGTTCTGAATGGATATAGAAGGTTTATGTCTAATGGTACATACGTGTGACTTCAATAGCAGATCGGTTGTAGGACCTCTGAGCTTTGTACTCGACTACAGGGTGACTATGATCTCCACTTCCAAACACCTGCCTGTAGAGGGAGCCAATGAGACATGCTCGTGAGACACTTTTGGACATTACAAACAGAGAAAGAGATACAGAGAGCAAGTGACAGAGAGCGGGAGGGGCAGAAAGACAGAAAGGTTACATGTGTACAGCAGACAACATCAAAGTCACATTTGCCAGCATTGATTTCTTTATTTCACATCAATAAAGCATAGTGAATAGAAATGAATTCAGATAGACTGCATCGTCATTGTTGGCTGGAGAGAAACTGTCATGGCAGTCCCTTGACCTTTAATCTCTTCCTGTGGGGTCACAGTGTTGCTAGGCGCCAAGAGGAAGCTCTGTACTCAGGATGTTTTCCTGTTGTGGAGAGTTACAGCAGTGGACCTGCTCCTTGGAAATGAGTCCCGTGACTCAAACGGTCTCTCATCAGTTTCCTGACGAGCAAGTCTGAATCAGTGTCTAGCAAATCCCCAGTCAACATGGCAGTAGGGCGTGTTTCAGTGTTTTCCTCCCCTCCAGCTGCAGGCAGAGTCGGAGGGAGGGGAGCTCCGCCGTGCCTCTTTATTGACAAAGCGTCCGGATGTGTGCAGTAACTTCACTGCCTCAAAGCCGGAGACGCAAGCCTCTATTGAGGAAGCAGTGGAAGAGTGCTAGATTGCAGCGTGGAAACGGGGCAGAGGGAACCCCGAGCAGCAGTTGTATCCTGTGCCTCACACTCTCCGATTTGCTTCTGGTGGAAATGACGGACACGCACATGGAACACAGCCATAAGCTGTCCTTCATACTCGTCATGTCCGCGTTTATTCTCCTTATGGATGCCGGGAAAAGCTACTTTTAACCGGTGCTGGAGCTGGCAGCTGACTTGTTGCATTACTGCACCAGCACATATCACACATAGCATATAGCAGTATTTATGAAATATGTAAAGTTTGTTTGCAAATTTTGTATCAAATATGTATGTATTTAGCAACCGATGCAACACTGCCTTAGAAGCAGCTTAGGTCTTAGATATTGGTGGTGCAAAGTGCATGTTTTGCTGCATTAAACAATGCCTATAAGTCACAGTAGCATGGTCAACGTGGCTCCTGTCACATGCGGTGTTGTAGAAATAAGCCATGATTAAGCTCCAAGTCCATTTATACTAAAGGCCTTAACGGGACTCACAGTATTGTGATTTATACTGTGCTGCAGAATTGTTTGGTGATAACCTAGTTCTATACCTGCACTTGACCTTGTTTTTTATTAGCAATAAACTAATTTCCTGGGGCAATCTTGTCAAAGATGATTTTCACAAATGTGCACTTCCTGCCTTAAGACCAGGTGCTCTTCAGGGTTAGGCTAGCTATTTTCACAGGTGGTCCTGAGTCACCCACAAATCCGGTATTGTTGTTATTGAGATCCTGCCCTATGGCTTATGACATTTGGACACAAATCCAAGAATGTATACATACATACATACATCTATACACAGTATAGAGTGTGTATACATGTATGTACAGTACTAACCATTTAGATATGTGGTTATGGTCTAAGAACAGGTTTTTACATTGCCATGAAATCCTCCAGCATAATTAGAGGATTTTTAAAAATGAAATCTGATGAAGAATTTGCCAGAAGGGATCAGGAGATGTTTATTGGAGAAGTTTCGGAAATAGTTTGTCAGACATTTGCCAAAGTGTTTTACTAAGGAAGGGAAGGCAGAAGATCTAAAATCAGAAAAGCCATCCATAAACTATAATCCCGTTCATTTTACCAAACACTCACATGTTATGTTATGTTATGGTATGTTATCTTCATGTACATCAACACACAAGGTCCACAGATGAAAAACAGCAGCCACAGAACATAAAAAGCTCATCTGTCTTTTTATAACAGGTGTGGGGAAAGGTTTATAAGCAGAGTGGGGAAAGGTTTAGAGTGGGGGGGGGATGAGGAGCGGTCCCAGACTCACCCAAATTGCGTTTCTAAGACCCTGGCACGCAGACACATGGCTCCCCATAGGACAAGCAGAAGCAGACAGAACCCGCACACCACGCCCAACACGATGTACATGGAGTCAGAGTCCCGTGTGTCTGGACTGGAGGATGGAGACAGGGCCAGGTCTGAAACACAAATGCTGCATGAGATACTGTATCTCTGAAACATTTTAATCATTTTTCACTTGCGCAGTTATCTGTACTATAAAGAAAAAAAAGCCTTTCTTGGTAGTTGTTCAACTAATTAAACCCAAGGAACAGATCTGGTAGGACTGAGCACACGTATAAATAATCACGGTGAATGACACTGACCTGGTGTGTTTGTCGAGACAACACAATTCTTTCTCTGGGGTTCATTATAAAAACTTTTCCTTTCCATTAACTGAAATATTAAATTAAAGGCTTTAATCCAGGAAAATGCCTGGTGGATCTGGATAAAGCAACTGAGAGCCATTCCAAGATTATTAGAAGTGAGTATGATGACAAGATATGTACTTGTAAGATACAAACTAATTTATACACATTGAAGTTTGTCCTGTTTTGTAATTCAGTGAAAGAACTCAGGAAGTGCTCAGTCTAGACAGCAATGCGATCAAATGAGACAGACTGACTCAATTGCACAGCAGGCCCATCTCATTTACTAAGGATTTTTTACGACTTATTTACCCAAAGTTCTGCGCCACTTTGAATCAATAATAATAAACAGATTTTTTCCCTCATCGTATTGTTTATGCATCATCATTTTATAAGTAAATGATATTTTTGAGGGTGCGAATGCAGGTCCTTTTAAACTGGTTTGGGAGTGTGAATCACTGAAGTAGTACTCACCAGCCTCGGGTACGAAAAATGTGACGGCCGGGCTGAACACGCCGTTGTCTATCTGTGTGCGAGCTGCCACCTCGAACTCGTACGTAGTGTTGAACTCCTGAACTGTGATGTAGGCCACATTCGTGTCAGTGCGAATCTACAGCAGATCAATATGGCAGGAGGGGAGGAGAGAAAACAATGCTTTTACATGGGGGCGACATGGCGCAGGCAGTAAGAGCAGTAGTCTGGCAGTCGGAGGGTTGCCGGTTCGATCCCCCCCCCCGGGCTGTGTCGAAGTGTCCCTGAGCAAGACACCTAACCCCCAAATGCTCCTGACAAGCTGGTTGGTGCCTTGCATTGCAGCCAATCGTCGTTGGTGTGTGAGTGTGTGTATGAATGGGTGAATAAGAAGCATCAATTGTACAGCGCTTTGGATAAAGGCGCGACATAAATGCCAACCATTTACCATTTACATGACACTTTCCATTTGAATAATAAGGGTTCATGCTTACACTTTTACCGTAAAATCCACAGAAGGCTTAAGAAGCAGAGCTCTGTACATTCAGAGAATTTAAAACTAAACAGACCAGTTGCTGTGCTTTTTAAAGACCCGTACCACCAGTGCCTTGCTGGATGAAGGCTCAGGGTGAAAGCACAGAGCGTTGAACCTCTGCATGCAGGTAGGGTGTAAAGAAAGCAGAGTCAATGCTATAGGACCCATAGCTGCAGAGTGCTAGTGCAGCACTTGGCACAGTAAAATGGGGAAACGGACCACGTGTTTGGGCGGGAGCACAGGCAGGGACAGCAGGGACATGTGACAGGGTAAAGGTTCCCCTTGCACAACACTGCATGGTCCATATTTGGGGTTTCCCTTCTCAGTGTCACACAGTCAGCAAGCACTGCCAAGGTCAACACAGGTCACAGGTCAAAGGGCGCAGGGGTCTCTGACTGGCCCAGAGATGAAGATCAGGAGCATAAATCCGCACTACTCTTCCTCTATTGCGAGTGAATTTTGTATTTTGAAATGTGAATTAATGTTTTTTTCAAGCAGAGTTGGCAATCTAGAGAATATCATCCGAGGTGATGTGATAGATGCAAAGACCTTACATATGTTCCAACCAAAGCACAAAACTATGAACCAAATCTCATGTGAACGAGGAGTAATCTGTAGTACCATTTCTGACCTGTTGTTTACAGTACTTACAGTAATCAGCTCTCATTTTTGCAAAGTCACTTTGGCAAATGAATTGCAACACCCTGCATCTATTATGGTCAGTGTAAACCTCCTAAGCCACTCTCACACTAGAAAGCCGACAGTGTGAACCACAGTTTGAGTCCAGCACAGCTGTGAGCGATGTGGCCACACTTCACCGGTCATTTCCCAGTAGAGCTGTTTTGCTCTGAGTGTGAATCACGCAGGTTTTTACACGGGAACAATGCGAGTGATCAGAGCACATGTTTATAATATCCATTGTTTTCAATTTCCATTCAGTCACATGCATGACTCAACAAGGCATGCGGGGGGGGCGTCTATTTTTTCACGCTGTCAGCTTCCTGTCTCTATAGAGACACAGAAATCTCGGGAAGTTGACAGCCATATGCTCACAGTGCTTGGCCAGTCACGTTCATTCACCTAATGTTCATACAACTAATTCAAGCGAAATGCTATGGCTTAAAATCCCCTGAGTAAAGAGGACTGCAATGACGTGCCCCACGACAAGCAGGCGACAGCACGTGGATCAAGCTATCATCTGTGTTAGCGGGCTGTTGCTTTAGAACGACAGCGACAGGTGGCCCTCACTAACTGGAAAAGAAAAACGAAATAAGTATGATGAACACAGATGTTCCGGTTTAACTACTGAGCCCCAGGACAAATCACCAAGCAGCTGGTGTTTTGATCCAACACTGTTTTAGCTGTTTGAGGTGTTGGCTGGCCAAAACTCTGGTCATACATTGAGGTTGTGATACTTTACTGATTACTGATTACACCTGGATGTGTCCTTGTCTTTTCCTGGAGTAATGGTGACAAGGAGGATCCACAATAGTTAAAAAAAAACACAGCTGCCAAAAACATACAGTATCACAGCGATTCAAGAAACAGCTGTGATATACCGCTAAAATAACCTCTGTAGCTAATGCTACACAGTGTTTTGAAATCGGAGAAAGGGACATGCCTACAGATGTCCACAGAGGGAACACAGAGGAGCACAACTTCAAATGACTGTGAAGAAGTACAGGACATCTGCCATACATGCTTTACCAGAAGGAGGAGGCACATTGCAAAATCAGGGTTTAAAAAAAAAAAATGGAGACCAAAGTTTCTGGGCTGGAAAATGGGGAAACTGCCCTTTCATTTTGTGCAAAAGAATAGAGGAAGACCTTGCTGTTTGTCATCCCAAGACATTTCGTTCTTCTCATGGCTCGTCACAGGCTGATACAACCAGAAACTTGTGTGCTCAGCTTCCACACATTTTTATGCAGTTTTCGTATTTTGCATGGAAAATGGGGGCAGAATGGTTAGAGAACTGAAAGGAAATCTGCGTTTGTGTAAATATATATATTGTATTATAAAATGGTCAGGACAAATCTCGCAATTAGATTTTTTAATTGCAGTGATAAAATAAGGAAAAGAGGAAAAAGAGGTGGCACCAGACTCACCATGTCCTTGTGCTTGTGCTTTCCCTGGGTAATGATGACATCATAGCCCTTCAGGATTCCGTTCACCTTCTCCGGGGGGGGTGCGTCCCAGCGGACCACCAGCACTGATTCATTCAGCTGGACAGTCAGGTTGTGGGGCGGAACCAAGGGCACTGAAAGAGAGAGAAAGAGAGAGAGAGAGAGAGAGAGAGAGAGAGAGAGAGAGAGAGAGAGAGAGAGAGCACAAGGCCCATGTTGGGAACTGAAAAGTAGACTAGGCCTTGAGTATTGGAACAGAAACATTTTAAGAGAGTGGAGAACATTTTCAGAGCTCATATTACACTATTACGGTATCTCCCCATCTCATTCTGTCATCCTGAATTGGGGAGACAGTGAAGATGAATGGTAAATAGATGAAAGTCAACAGATGAAAAAACAGTAACCTTTTCAGTTAAGACTTGCATTGCATAAACAGTGCTGGTATTTCAATGCCTTTTGGAAAAACTCCTTTTCAAGTGTGGTATCTGGCAGGAAACATCAAAAATAGACCTCACTACACCCCCCTTACCCCCAAACCCCACCTCCCCGGCCTCTAGGAACAGAAAGGAAGCCCAGAGCAACCCCACCCCTGAGAAACTGCGTGCTTTCACCATGAGTCCAGTTCCGTTTCCTGTTTGGAATCTCTGGAAAATTCTGTGATAAGGAGGATGTGATGCAAGGCCCTTAGGGACTCCCCAATTCTGCCCATACAAATGGCAGGTAAGACCCAACTTTAGTATAGTTCATTCCTTCTGGTTTAGTTTATAGGAACTTGATTAATAGTTCTGGTTTCTACAGAATGTATGTTCTCTGTGGGAGTTCATTTCCCTGTCCCCAATCCCTGTCCGAAATACTAGCTTGTTTTCTGGCCATCTTTGAAAGGGAAGTAAAATTGCAAAATTTCTATTTCAGTTTCAATGGCAGAATTATGGTCCATAGGATATTTTCTTGATAGTATTTGTCTCAACCTGTGGTCATCATGTGACTTCTGCAGGTAAAATAGAAGGGTGACATTGGCTCAGGGGTAAGAGCAGTCGTCTGGCAGTCGGAGGGTTGCCGGTTCGATCCCATCCCTGAGCAACACAACTAACCCACAAATGCTATGCGAGCTGGCCTTGCATGGCAGCCAATCGCCATTGGTGAGTGAATGTGTGTATGAATGGGTAAATGAGAAGCATCAATTGAACAGTGCTTTGGATAAAGGCACTATATAAATGCTGACCATTTTTTTTAAGCTACTGTGCACAGTGGGCTGATGACACATTGATCTGAACCAATCATATTGCACTGCGACAGAGAGTGCTGTTAATTGCCAGCATATGTTAGCTCCACTCATGAGTGTTCATGGAGCTTCACTCTTCTAGGGATCTGAGGTTCAAAGTCTAAATTATAGGGAACTTGATATGAACACAGCATACACATGTGACATGCTAGCTCAGTGGTCAATTCTTACCTCCCTCTATGGTACTGGCCTGCACCCAGGTGCTGTTCGGGGACGGGCCAATCATGTTGCTGCAGGACACACTCATGCTGTACCAGGTCATGGCCCGCAGGTCCGGGATGTCCAATTGGAAGGGTGGGACGGTGGTGTTGACGACACGGGTAGCCCCTCCTTCTCTTGGTGCCATCTCCTTTACCTGCAGCACAGGGTCACAAAGGCCAGTCTTACATATACATGAACATTAACTGGTTTTTTTTTCACGGAATACCCTGACTCTCTGGCATGACACAATGCATTTTCAGACTGTTAAAGGGATAGTACACACATATGAAATATAAAATCAAGGAAAAACATGCACTAAAACCGAAATATCAAGACACCAGAAAGTGAATTATCCCATAGAACCTTATTAAAGAAGTCTGTCTACAGCACAAACAACAGCCTTCATTCCATTTGCTCAATCACTGATCGAGAGAGAAATAAGTAGATTTCAGTAGGACAGCGATATAGGCTCAGTCTTTTTGAGCCCTTTCACTTGAGCCCTTTATTGAAATTGCTCATAGAAATGTTTACCATGATGTGGCAGGCGGTGAGGGGTGAGAATCCGTCATGTCCAGGGGTCCACTGCAGGCTGAGAGTATTGGAGCCGCGGGATAGCACAACCACCTTGGACACTGCAGATGGAAGCTCTGTAGAGGCAAAGCCCCCAGTGGGAAATGCATTTCAGTTCATCTAACTCTCTCTATGCAGGGTTCCTAGCGATATCTCACACATGAAATTCCATTTTCCGTTTTCCACAATACCTTATTTTTTACTTTTATATTTTAAAAAAACCATATATGTAATCCTCACACTGTAACTTTCAGAGTGGGTGTTTAATCATACATGTAGTATGTATAATCTATGGTATGTGTTGAATATATACTGAAGACATTCATCTGTGTATTCAAAACTTATCTATATAAACTTAGAATGTCAAATGGTTTTTGGCAGGACTTGATTGAAAGAAAGAAAATGTGTTCTCAATAACTTAAAGGACATGGTTGAATAAATGTAAAATAAATAGCATATGAAGACGAATGAAAATGTTTGCATCATCTGGTTTACCTTTGACGTTGATGTGCCCTTCTCTGGACGTGCTGACGCCCTTGCCATTGTGAGCCTCACAGCTGAAGCGGGTGGGGCTGGACACACCTGGCCACGCCCACAAAACAATATCATCAGGCAAGACGCCCCCAACATAATGTGATCAGCAGAGACAACTGAAAACTGAGATGGATCATTTAAAGCCGGAAGCTAGAATTATAGTGTGACAAGAGAATGGCTTACACTGAACATGCAATGAAAAGAGATCTACAGTGGTAAGGGAGCAGCAAATTAATGTGCCAAAATGACTTGGCGAAAAACAGAACTGATTACTGTAAGCAGGTCAGAAATGTGGTTCTACAGATACCTGTAAACTCCTCCACATCACAAAATTATAAATAAAATATTTCACTTCTATTTCCTTTTTCATTAACCACTATGGGAAAATATAAAGATATTTCATGACAATACATTACATTTCCTTTTTTGACATCTCTTTTCTGGACCACCAACAAAATAGGACTTACAATTTGTTAGGGAAATAATATTGATCACTAAGTTATTGCAGAAAAATGTGCACAGCCATGACTGTTAAATATACTTGTCCCTTGTTTTGTCCCAATTTGGAATGCCCATTCATGTTCATCGCAGCCTCCATTTTGAATTCAAAAGAGCTTCTTTTCAGTTTGCAGGTTCGGCTTCCACACACGAGTTGGAGGAAGACACTTGCATGCAGCTCAACAGACAACCTCGGAGGTGTCCACAGTGGGCACAGTCAGCACTCGATTGACCCAGATTTGACCCCACCCAGGAAAGCCCCTACATGCACTAGAACAGGATGAGTCACCAGCACCCCCCTAGGACCGTTAAACACCCCGCTAGGACCGTTAAACACCCCGCTATGACTGTTAAACACCCCGCTATGACTGATCAAATAATTCTTGTTAAAGGTGTCGACAGTTTGAGCTTCTGAGATGTTGCTGTACTGTATGCATGACAGTGTAAGGACGTAACAACAGTGCAATATGAGCAACAATAAATACCCAATGAGCACACACCCCCTTGTGTTACTGTACTCAGACATTGCTGGAGCATAGCAATGGTGTGCTAATGCTGCATCTATTTCTCTGTAGCTCCTTCCAGCACCATGCAATTTAACACACAAGCCATCAGACTAGTTCACACTCCCAAAGCTGACATTTAATTACAGATGTTGAAAAATGACTAGCTCTAATATCACGTGGATTGAAATTTCCCGAAACGTTCTGGAGCAATGCCCACTTTGATTTGTTGCGTGCGGCTCATTTCTGAAGCGTGCTTAGTCAACCCGACATTTGCTGAAATGTCAAATAGTCCCACTCGCGGCGACGGAAAGGAACGTGACGCATTTCGCGCAGCAGACGGTGCTGCGCTCCGCCTCCCTTTCGACACACAGTACCCGGCTTTCAGCCCCTGAGCCAGGACGCCAACCACACTGCTGAACAGAACAGGCTTATATTGTCCATTTTCTGTCACTTATCCCCTGTTAGAAATTCAGAAACGACGGTCACGGAGCCTGACGTTTCTCAGGCTGTTCCTGGAAAGCTTATTTTGATTGCATGTGACAGCTTTATTGAAGTGGCTCCACAGACTCCCTGAACTGGGACAAGACACTCCATCACATTTGCACAACGATTTTTGTCTTTCACTTTGTCAATTTCTAAAAAGGCCTTTCAGTGCTGTTAACCATTACTCTGCTGGTATTGAATCACATTTTTGCTTTTAGCTCAATTATACTCAACCTAATCCTTAAAGGTACAATAGGTAATTTCAGACTCCTAGGAGGAATTGCAGCAACAGACAACCTCAAAACACAACACTGTTTATCCCTGCCCCTTCTCTGTGGACACGCTGATGTTGAACCCCCCCCTTTCCCTCTATTGGCACACAGGCAGAGGGTGAGTGAACATGTCAATGAGCCTTTTCAATGACAGGAAGGGATTTACAATGGTCTTGTAACAAAGTTTTAACATAAAAAATCTTACCTATTGTACCTTTAAAACTACCAGCGCATTTTTTGAGCATGCTGGGGTTTGAGTTCTTCCTTTTAAAGCCAAGGCACATAAGATTCTTGCAAGCTGTTCAAACACATGTGACACAAACCCTGCATATTTAATGAATAGGAGCTCCCCTGAAAGCAGAAATGACCATGAATAGCACTGTTTTTTAAGAGAAAAAGTTATCTCCAGACCAATACATCTATTTTACCCTCCAGCACTGTGGCCCTGTTAGAAAACAATTTGGGAGGCCGTGCCTCCTATCGGCCTAGAGGTTGAGCGCTGAACCAATCCAGCTGCGTGCCCTGGAAAAACATGTCATCTCAACTGGAGCCTCTTTAAAAAGAAAAGAAATGTCGCAAGAAAAAGCCACACGATAGATGCCAAAAGGAAATGTGTGTTTTCTCATCCAGTAGCTTGGCTTTCTTCTCTCTATGGGAGTCAGGGCCAAGGTGAAAAATGCAATGAAAAAAAAAAAAAACGGACAAACAGGAAACAGAGGGAGGCTGTAGTAAATGCGTGAATGAACAAGACAAGCATGCACACAACTGGTTGTGCTGCAGGGAAGAACATCTGTGGCTGCTCGGCTGCTCTGTAATTATTGGGTTTGGGTTCCTTCCAAGCTGCCCGGCTCATCATGACCAGTCCCAATAAAACTCAGCTCTCAGTATGTTCTATGCATTCAGAAAGCTTCAACAAGATTTACATGGTGGCAGTGTAGCAAAGTAGTACTGGGCTTTCAACACCAAGGTTGTAGTTTCCATTCCCAGGTGGGTCACTGTGTTTGTGCCCTTGAGTGAGGTACTTAACTTTCATGTATTCAGTAAATAACAAGCCGTATAAACTGAAAGTACGATAGAATAGAAGCTGTATATATTGCTCTGGATAAGAACACATGCTAAATGCCTAAAATGTCATAACTTGCCTCTGTTCTCCCCTCTTACTCTCCTACTCTTTGAATAAGTAGTGCATACTTTCCCCAAGTGCTGGTAAAAGGCTTGCATGTAAGGTTGTGAGTGCCTCAGAGTGGTAGTGAAGCGCTATATATACCTTCAGTTTGTGATGAAGTAGGAATCATTATGATATGAACAGCCCATTACAACATGATGACTGGAGAGGAATTTAGAAAATTATGTGAATTGGGGGAGCTCTTATCTCCTTGGTTAGACAATAATGGTTTGTTCTCATGAACCCCTTTTGTGTTTGGAGGATTGTTACCCACTAAGCGCCCTTCCCCAACTAATATATGGCAGTATACTCAAAAATACGGAGGGGGGGGAGCAAAGCCAGGTCCTTGGGGGGGAGGCGCATGGTTCTGATGAGATGATGAGGTTATGTAACGAGCACAGATATAGAACACAAACCCAGACCACTCCATGGCAGAGACAATAGGCACAGAAAATACCTGTATTGACAATAAATAAGCTACACTCAATAACCGACCCTGAACAGACACCTGGAAGTGGATAGTGTGGAACAAAACCACCCAGATAAGTGACACAAAGTCAGAGACACATGGATATCAGGCAGTTTCAGAAGAGCAGGGCGAGCATTTTGCCTGGATGCCCTGACAGGATCTCAAGTGAATCGCTGCACCAGAAGACAAATCCAACACAGTCAAAGCAAGCAAGCACATTGGTTCAGCCACACTGTCAACAGCTCTATTCTTTCCAAAACCAATCCCTGTGCTCCCTACACCCCACTCAGCACTTACAGTACCAGCACCCAGAGCACCCCATCGCCAAACATGGGGCTCCGCACTGGTCAGAGCAGGAGAGAACCCAGAAATCCATTCCCTCCCTGAATGAGGCTCCATCCATAGTGAAACCAGGTCACCCACACTGCCCCCTCAACCAGCATCACAGCTCAGAATCAGCATGGCATACAGCCTTGTCAATGAGGCCATTGTCCTAGTTCCAGAAAGCTCCACCCCACCCTACTTCCCACCCCCACCACTCACCAAAGCCAGTTCTCTGACCTTTGACCCTCCAGCACCAGGCATCAGCCCTACCCAGTTTAAGGAACCAGGAAACAAATTCTAGCACATTCTTGCTTAGATAAACCAAATGGGGACCACCTGTTCACTAAAAAAAGTACTTTTTTTAATGCTTCTCCCATTTTTATCCCCAATTTGGCAAAGGCAAACATTTTTTATCAGTGCTCAGTGCAGCAACCTCCACTCTTAATTCAGACAAGCATTTTCATAACATCCACCACATTTCCCATTCTCAGAGCTTTTCTGCAGGCTCTCTGCAGTATTCTAGACAATGTGGTGAACTCCATTCCAACCCACAACAGCAGGGCCCTGACACTGGCTGGAGCATGTGCCAGGAACAGCCACTTTTTCTGCACTGGTCAGCCTGAGTAAGCACTGTTACCACTATAAGCTAAATGCCACTGTGACAGAGAACACTATCCTCCTGCACACCATGGTCCACTGAGTAGAACAGAGAGCTCAACTAAACGTGTTCCTTACGGTCAATTTGTTCCCTTGAAAAACAAAACTTTGCGAGCGGAATCCTTTTTTGCCTGCATGAACAGAATCCATTTTAAAATTCTCAGATTGCACACTGTTTCAAAAGAACAGCAAGCTCTATGCAGCCTCCCAGAAAATAAACAAGAAACAAATTTCTCTAAACAGCTAAACAGGCTGGGGCACTGAACCTGCCGACTTGCCAATTTCTGATCTCATATCCCAAAGCCAGAAGCTGAACCAGCAGAACTGTACAGGATCCAGATTCATCAGTTATTTACTGATTATCAGCAGGACCGCAGCCAATTAGGCACAGCTCACAGAGATACTCAAACCAATGGTGAAAATTGTGTTCACTGTGATACAAAATTAGTCACCCCAAGGGAGGGAAAAATGTAAATGTACAAATCACAAATTTATTTAACACAAGTTTGATCAACTGCATTTGGGTAATGACACGTTTCTTGGTGTGGTATGATGATATTAGGCCGTCTCTCACCTGGTATAGTGACATTGTAGGGGGAGGGGCGGAGGGACCAGTCACGCACCCCATTACGTAGCCACACAATGCTGGAGGGGTCAGGGGGACCAACGGCTACACAGGACAGGTTGAAGGGGGTGTCGCGTGTAACGTTCATATCTTCGGGGTGCCTGGTGAATGTTGGAAGGCCTACAAATGCATCCAGAATAACAAGGTTTTCAAAGAGCAAGACAGAACTATGGACACATATACACCCATGTGCGCACACACACACACACACACACACACACACACACACTACATACATTCAACATACATTCACATAGACAAACACACACACACACACACACACAAAAAACTAAACTAACATCACCGTACTATGGCTCCTGAGTGACTGAAAATGTGCACTCTTCTCGGTCTCTCTGTATCTGAGACTGGTTTCTCAGCAACAAAGCACTAGACCAGGGGTGTCAAACTCCAGTCCTGGAGGGCTGCAGTGTCCACACACCTTGTTCTCAAGGCCTTAATTGGCTGCTGATTGAAAGGAAACCACGAATACCAGCAGACACTGCGGCCCTCCAGGACTGGAGTTTGACACCACTGCACTAGACCAATCATGTGTCATAAATAATAATCACATTAAGGTGGAATTGGTTGTCTGCCAAGTGGGGAACCCCAAAGATCAGCCAACTTCAACCATGTAGCATAAAGCCACTGACCTTCGACCTGGATGTGAATTGGCTGAGATTCGATCACTGTGTTACTGACAATCAGCCTACAGCGGTACTCCCCTGCATCACTGCGTTGAACACTCCTAATGCTGAAAACACAACAGAACATGACATTCTTTTCAACTTCCTCTGCACAGAACTTACAGAGGCGCTATCAAATACACTGTGCAGGAATCAGGAAAAAACCATGGGTAAAACCAGGCCTAACCCCCAATATTTCAGCAAGGGTAGTAAAAACAATCCCCAGTGGAGAGAAAAGGCACAGAAACAGTGGCTATACAGCGCAATACGACCCCCAATACCAACACTGACAAACACAAACATGCATGCAGGCATGCAACAAACCACAAAAAGTAACACATGACTACAATGTGTTTCCACACAGCGCAGTTACCCGCTTCCAGTTTACTGTGAAGCAGGATTGACACAAATTGCTTCACATCACAAGATTGCCTTTACAGTACATCACATGAATTCTCCAAAATCAGCACACCCCAACCCCCCTCCGCCCCCCACCACCACCAAAATAAAGAGATAAAGTAGTGCACACATAAGCAGCAGCTCTGTGCTACCTGAGAGTGGACAGCAGGGTGGTCACCCCCTGGCTCTCCGTCTGCAGGTCGTTGACTACGGCCTGCGTGTTCCCCAGCAGCTCAGCGCCGTTCTTCCACCACAGTATGCTCAGGTCCGGCAGCACGTCTTCGATGTCTATGGAGCAGTTCACCTTGACCGGCGTGCCCTCCGACAGCCGAAACTGGCCCACCGTGGGCTTGAACTGGAGCCCTCTGATGTCCTCCTGGGTCAGGTGCAGCGTGGGGGCCCGTCCTGAGGCAATGGGGGGCTCCAGAGGGGTGGGGTCATCGGTGTCGACAGCAGGGGGAGGAAAGAGCTTGGGCCTGGGAGACGGCGATCGCCCAACGCGCGGGCGAGAGAGGCTCCCATGATGCTCCTCTGTAAAGCAGGAGGAAGCAGAGAAGTGCTCATGGCAGAGCAGAAATATTTGGCAGGTAGGACATTGGCAGGTAGGGACATTCTGCAGCACAATACTCAAGTAGCTGGAAGAAATATCTGTCTCTGATATGATTATGACTGCTGGCTAAACATTCCCTTGGTCTTATCAAAATTACACAACAGTTGGCACACATTGATTATGGTAGAATAGTGGCTGGGAGTGAGGCTAGGAACTACTCCAGTCAACAGACGTGCTCATTCAATCACCACAGCATGGCCTAATTGATAGGCGTCACAGATTCACTACATCCTTTATATTCGTGTATACAGTATTATTCCTGATCAAGGCTGAAAAGGGTATGTTTAATAGATTACTAACAATGGTCTCCTGTAAATGAACATCATTTTCATGAAGTTCAAGAGACCTTCCTTTTTCTTCTTACATAGCCAAGTCATCATATAAAATGGAGAACAGCTGTTAGTTATTAAATGATGTTGTGAAACTATAGACAGTCGGATAGACAGTCGGATTATCACAACATGGATAGTTGCTCCAGCAGGGAACATATTGTGATCTATTTTATAATGGTATATAATGGTTTTGGCACTCTAAAATGTGTTCAAAGGACAAAATGAAGTACACACAATTGAGATTTGCCTTTTTCACTTCATCTTTATACAGGAGAAAGAAATATTTATCAAAAAAACATAAAAGTACCATCCTTCGGTAAATACAACATTCTAGGCTTGGATCCAACAGCTGTTTTGAATTTGTTGAGACACTGACTTGTACTGTATGCAATGTGCAATACAGGTGTGAGGTGAGCCAACAAGAAAAGCCTCACAGCAATGATCCCACTGTGTCTCAGTGAGTCTGCCGATGCGACAGAGACACTCATCTGTATCTTTAATCACAGCCGTCACAGATTTCTCACGATGTACATGCATTTGTAGCAAATGTGGGATATAAGGTCTCATAATACATATATATATATTACATACGTACAACACACATACAATATGTTTTTTCACTATGTATTTAAATTAAGTAAATGTGTGCATGTGTGTCAGTTTACCATGTGAGAGAGAAAGAGAGAGGGAGAAATACACAGAGAAAGTGCATGTATGTATATGTGTGTGTGTGTGTGTGTGTGTGTTTGCCTGTGTCCATCCTTATTTCCCGCTCTCCCTGGACTGACCCTGCCCAAACATATTCCTGTTCCTCCCACTCCCACTAGAAAGAGATCAACTTTCACTACAGGGGGAAGGAAATTCCCGTCGTTCTTGCCACATTTATCCACTATCACAGGAAGCATGTTGCTCTGACAGCAGTGTTCAGGGTCAAAATGTCCCATTTCAGGCCAGCTGCACGAGCAAATTCCAGACAACATGAGCATGAAAAGCTGGGCATTTGAATTAGTCATATCATATCCCACCATAAAGCTAAAACCCCATTACATAAAGCTATAAAATATACCGCATCTGCATTAGTTGGAAATATGTATAATCAATTAGCATGGTGGATGTGCAAGATGTTTGAAGAATGGCACACTGCTGCACACGACAGATAAAGAAGTGGGCCAACCTGAGCTGAACACACAGAGCACATGGAGCTATACAGCTTTGTTGACTGTCCAACACCTGTCTACTATCCACTCTCTATGTATTTATTGTGCCTAGATCAATACTAGACAGTAATCATTCCTCCTCCTCACAAACAGGTGGTTCTAGCCAGTGGCTGCAGTTAGATGTCATCTCCACAGATTAAACTATTTACCTGCCTCTTTCTAAGCAACATCTATGAATACTGCATCTGTTACTCTCTGGCAGTGTGTCACATCACATACCTGGATTTTTTTTTTTTTTTTTTTTTTTTTTTTACCTTTATTTATACAGGGAAGTCCCTTGAGAGCAAGCTCTCATTTTCAAGGGTGCCCTGTTTACAAAAAACGTATATAAAAGATACAGGTTGCAACAGACAAGATAAGAGCAGACAAAAAATAAGTTATAAACAAACAGATAATAAGTGATAAGACACTAAAAATCAGGTAAAACACGAGCAGTTCTCAATCATGGTACCCACGAGGAGCACTCTAAAAGAGTCTAGGGAAACAAAACGATCCAATTTTAGAGTCATGGATGTGACTGGTGTTATGGACAATTAATGAAACAATGGTTAAATATACACTCAGTGAGTACTTTATTAGGTATTTATTAGACTTATTTTTTTAGACTTCTACTGCTGTAGCCTATCCACTTAGAGGTATGATGTGTTGCGTGTTCAGAGATGCTCTTCTGCATACCACTGTTGTAATGTGTGGTTATTTGCGTTACTGTCACCTTCCTGTCAGCTTTGACCAGTCTGGCCATTCTCCTCTGACATCTCTCATTAACAAGGCGTTTCTGTCTGCAGAACTGCTGCTCACTGGATTTCTTTTTGTTTTTTGCACCATTCTCTGCAAACTGTAGTCTGTATGAAAATCACAGGAGATGAGCAGTTTCTGAGATACTCAAACCACCCTGTCTGCCAGCAACAATCATACCACAGTCAAAGTCACTTAGATCAAATTCTTTCCCCATTCTGATGGTTGATGTGAACATTAACTGAAGCTCCTGACCCGTATCTACATGATTGTATGCATTGCACTGCTGCCACACAATTGGCTGATTAGATCACATTAATAAGTCGGTGTAATAAAGTAAAACTGTTCCTAATAAAGTACTTGGCGAGTGTATATTATGTGATTAAAAATGAAATCTGTGTTATATACACACTGTATTGAGATTAATCCCATATATAATTATATTACTATTTGACATTTCATAATTGTAGAAATAAAAGGTGAAGTTATGAAATGTCAGCTCCCTGAAAATTCCCATCCTATCCAGTTACTTCATATATCACAATTGCATATCACAATTAAGAGTTTCAGAGTTCTCTAAATTATTTTATCTGTATTGGCTCTTAACTGCACGTGACAGCCTCTGTTCCTGTGTTCTGGTAGAGAAAAATGGTGGGACGACGGTGGGTTTTGCAGCTGACCGCTCCTGAGTCTTAATAACGGTAAGACTATTAGGCTACCTGTTGCCTACTGTAGATGTATAGCTTACAATGCGTATTTTGAAAGCTTTCTGTCCGGTTATTTCTGGGGAGATAATTCCTTCTTTTTTGCAATAGTCTATCTAGAAACTGTATTTTCTACTCGATTGTCCAGTTCACCCTAAATCAATAGACACAAGTGAAATTACGGGTCAGCTCTCAGTTGCTTACAACCCCACGTAAGCAATGTTTTCTATGGTCTGCTGCTTAAAATATGCTACAATAGAAACAGCGCGCGCTGTGATTTTACATTTACGTTCGGGTTATGAAAATTAGCTTTAAAAGTAGTGCCAAGTTTTTCATTGGTTCGCCAAATGAATCCCACCTGTTTGCGCTTTTGTTAAAAGAAAAACACAAATGATGGCAAGACTCAAGCGGAATTAATTACTCGAGGACTGGTTGTAAGAATGGAACGCAGTTTTAAGAATGCACGTTTCAAAACAGCCATAATGGAAATGATATAGCATCCTCAGTTTACAAATAGATATAGACAGATTCTGACTACCTTTAAACACAGAGTAAGTTATCAGATGTTGGCCATGTGTCTGTAATGAAATGTAATGACAGCAAAATAAACAAAAATAACACTCGTCCGAAAGATAGAAAAAAGAAAGAAAGAATAGCCAGCAAATACACGTCAGGGTGAAGACTACGATAATCTGATTGTGTTTATGCCTAGTAGTTTCGTCGTTAAAAGTACGAAGTTAAGAAGAACACTATCAAAAAGAGCGTTTCTCTAAAACGTATGGCAACTCACCCGTTGTAAAACCTCTTGACAATTTGCAGAAACTTAATAGAACTACAACGATAACGTTAATCCTCCAGGGTCTTCTTTTGAAATCCGTATGTGACATAGCGGTTTGCATATAATTTATTTCCAATAGACCACCTAAACCCCCTCGGTAAATAGGAAAAATACCCTTTAGGTGAAAGTTCCGATTTTTAAGACGAAGGAATGTGATCTTTTCTCTAATGCGTTATAAGAGCGTTTGCTATTTTCTTGGTCGTTAAAAACCCATGCTTCCATTAGTAACGTTTTACCAAGACAATGTTCTGTTTCCCCCCATCGATCTGTTATGAAGATTGCACATTGCGTTTGTTCACTTTCAACAAAATAAACTTTTGTTACTGACGTCACAACGACCGAAATTCCAGTTTAGGAGGCGGGATTTCGTTCTCTTCGGCGGAGGGGGCGGATCTATGTTGGGAATCCCTCTTTTCGTCGGCATCATGTTGTATTGACAAAATATAATATCTAAATAACGAATACAATTCTCTACAACATAATTCCTTGTTTAATAACAGACATGTTTACACTGTTTTTATTTAAAAAAACAAATCCACTTTATGGCATCAGCATACATTTGATTATGCTTTGTGGAAAGTGCAAAAGTCCAAAGACATGCAGGTTTGGGACTACCGATGAAAATGAGCTCATTAGCTAACTGGCGCAGATGCACTGATGTGGAAACTGAAAATGTTGACTAATGTGCACTGCCCCATATAAATGAAATACATAGATAAAATAAATACAAGTTTATTACCATGCAACAAACGTTACAATCTGTTTTCCAGTGTATCCTTTACAAATACGCTTTTAAAATGTGATAATGTAAAATATAAGTTTAAAAATATCATAAGTGTAGGCTGTACTATTCTAGTGGAGCTCGAAATGACTGTCCTAAAGAGTGCTAGTCGTCCAAACGGTGGCGCTCTTTCTCATTTTTTCCTATTTTGGTGTATGAATAGCTTACGTAATTAAGACAAGGTTTTTGAAGATAATTGCAATCTTCAGATACATTTTTGGCAGCAACCCAACTGCTTATTTGATTGGTCATTTTCAATAAAATCATGCAATATGGGTAGTAGTTGTAGTGGCCTACAGAAAATAAATGAATCATTGGATTTACTTAAATATACTTTATTAGGAACACCTACTTATTCATGCGATTATCTAATCAGCCAATCGTGTTGCAGCAGTGCAATGCATAAAATCATGCAGATAGGGGTCAGGAGCTTCAGTTATCAGTTCATCAGTACAGGGAAGAAATGTTATCTTGGTGATCTGGATCATGGCATGATTGTTGGTGCCAGACGGGCTGGTTTGAGTATTTCTGTAACTGCTGATCTCCCAGGATTTTCACACACAACAGTCTCTAGAGTTTGCAGAGAATTGTGCGAAAAACTAAAAAACATCCAGTGAGCAGCAGTTCTGTGGGCAAAAACTTCTTGTTAATGAGAGAGGTCAGAGGAGAAGGACCAGGGTGGTTAAAGCTCACAGGAAGGTGACAGTAACACAAATAACCACACATTAGAAGAGTGGTATGCAGAAGAGCATCTCTTAACACACAACACATTAAACATCCAGGTGGATATGCTACAGCAGCAGAAGACCAGTAAGTCTAATAAATACCTAATCAAGTGCTTACTAAGTGTATATGGTGAGTGGTTGCATGGTAGGCTAAAAGTACTTCATCAGTTGAAGCCCCATATATGTATACTGTGAGCAACCACTGTCCATAATTTTTCTTATGTAATCATTTTTTTAGTGTAGTTTAAAATATGTATGGAAAAGCTCAAGTGCACACAGGTAACTGGCTTACTGTGAAATTTTAAATTATATTTCTCTTAAAGCTCTTCTTTCTTGCACATACATATATAGTTGTAACCAGCATAATTTACATGTAAAACCAACAATGTTTTTCATAAACTGTACAATATTTACATATTGATATCCTCCATCCATCCATCCATTATCTTAACCCGCTTATCCTGAACAGGGTTGCAGGGGGGCTGGAGCCTATCCCAGCATACATTGGGCGAAAGGCAGGAATACACCCTGGACAGGTCGCCAGTCCATCGCAGGGCACACACACCATTCACTCACACACACACTCATACTCATACTCATACTCATACTCATACTCATACCTATGGGCAATTTAGACTCTCCAATCAGCCTAACCTGCTTGTCTTTGGACTGTGGGAGGAAACCGGAGTACCCGGAGGAAACCCACGCAGACACGGGGAGAACATGCAAACTCCACACAGAGAGGCCCCGGCCGACAGGGATTCAAACCAAGGACCTCCTTGCTGTGAGGCGGCAGTGCTACCCACTGCACCATCCGTGCCGCCATATTGATATCCTAACAAGGATAATTCACTTGAAGAAAACCACTGAAGAAACCGAATGTGGCAGCAATGGGCAGCAATGCAGTCAGAGCAAAAACAAGGGCCAACAGCTCCTGAGCTGTTCCCATTTTTAAAAATAAATCTTACATTTGATATTCAGGAGAATATTTTACACCATTTCAATAAAGTGCAAGGAATAAAAACAAGGAAAATGAATGAACTACAGCGCAATACTGAAATAGAGAACAGATTGGTGAGGGAGGACAATCCAATCAGCATTCACCGCGGTTGTTAACCTTCCGGTCCTGCTGTGACATTTTGTACATTTTCAGCGCGGTGCGGGGGATCCCGTTATTCACCACAGAGCTGCTGCGCTTCCCCGCTTTGTTCTCTGAGGAGGACACCCCGATCCGACGCCCCCCCTCGCCGCACCCCAGCCTCCCCAGGAGAGTGCAGGCATCCCGGCGGAAGGCCCTGGTGAAGATGGCGTACAGGAAGGGGTTTGCGCAGGAGTTGACGGGGAAGAAGAGCACCAGGAGGATCTTGGAGCTGGTGACGGTGATGAGCGGCGCCCCGAAGGCCGCTGAGATGGCGAAGAAAGAGATGGGCGCCATGCAGACGAAGTCGGTGAACACCAGCACCGCCATGCGCTTGGCCATCCGCGCATCGGAACTCCTGCTGCCGGCAAACTCGGGATTCCTCACCGCCCGGTAGATGCCCACATAGCAGGCGGAGACGACGCAGAACGCCGCCACGTTGAGGAGCAGGAGGAGGATGACGAAGGCCTGGGCGGAGGGCGCGTCGATGTCTGCGGGCAGGCACACGCTCACCTTGCCGTAGCTGCTGACGCCCAGCAGGGGGAGCAGCGCCACGGCCAGGCAGAGCAGCCAGCCGGCCGACATGATGCCCCCCGCGCGGGGCAGGCCCAGCCTGCGCTCCTGCCGCAGGCCGTTGGTGATGGTGTGCCAGCGCTCCAGCGTGACCGCCGTCAGGGTGTAGACGGACAGCTCCCCGCCGAACACGGACAGGAAGCCCGCCGCGCCGCAGCCGGGCCCCGTCTGCCAGCCGATGGCGTGCCGGCTGTAGTCCCCGCGCGTCCACAGGTCCACGGCGGCGATCATGAGGAGGTAGACTCCGATGCACAGGTCGGCGAAGGCCAGGTGGCACATGAGGAAGCGCGGCACGGTCAGTTTCCTCCGGCTGGTGGACAGCACCACCAGCACGCTCAGGTTGCCCGCGATGGCCAGCACGTTGATGAACCAGATGGCCACCCGCAGGAAGCCGAAGCCAACAATGTCCTCACAGGGGTTGAAGGCGTCCGCCTCGGGCGTGCACCTGAGGACCCTCCTGGAGCGGCACAGATCAAACTCTGGGTAATGGAGGTCTATGTTCCCGTAGATCTCCGGCCTCTGGCCTGTGGACCCGGATACCAGGTCCAACTGTGAGTCCGCACTGAGAGTCAGGATCCTAAGAACACCAAAACATCAGATCCTCACACATAGAGAACTATCCAAATGAGAAAATGTCAGACTGCTGGGAAGCTGTGAAAGTCAGTCAACCCAGACCCACAAATTCAAGAGGAATTATTAAATCGGGAATCAGTCTGCCAGTCTTGTACTAAATCAATGGCCTGCAGGTGTTTTGATAGAGGATGGAGCAGCAGAATTAATGAGATTCATTATAATTACAAACATCTAACAGTGAGTCACTCGCTCCATCACTGTGCATTTACTGTTGTTTTAGTATATCCTGTCACCTTACAGATGGAGACCATCGTGGTACCCTTCTGAACACATACACACACACAGGCACAGGCACACACACACACACACACAGGCACACAGGCACACACATGCACACATACACACACAAAATCTCACAGACCTCCCACAGGTGATGAGGATTAGGTTAGGATCAGACAGTCCCCTCTCATGTATCGCAGATATACAGATGAGAGGGGACAGTCTGGTTTGCCGTGTCCAGCACCTGGAATTCATCTGGTAGAAATATGCCCACCTTTCTAACAGACTGACATCCTTGCAGAATGCTGATCCGTTACTCCACCCAGTAAAGACAGTTGCCTCTCTAAGAGAAAAAATAAAAAAGGAAAGAGCATAATCAAAGTTTTTATTCAGTAACAAAAAATGGTTTGCAGACAGCCATCGGCTGCCATTTTTTTAAACAATTTTTATTTCTTAAGAAATAACTCAGTCCTTCAGTCTGTGTCTGTCTGTGTCTATCACATCCATGGCTGTAGTCTATTATAATAGTCTTTAAATGCATTTTCTCCATGTAGATTCAAGAATAAAGATTCACAATGAACATACGACATAATACCCTCCTGTCATTCACACTGTGGGTGTGTGTTTTATTTTTTATTTTCTCAGTGTAGAATGAAATGGAGGAGTTGCCTCTCTCCCTGGCAATGCTAACTCCACTTATGCCTGACCTCACTGGACTGCCTGATATGGCCAGCTTTGGTATGGTCAGGAGTAGGTTTCAGAGCATGGGACATGTAATGATTCTGCTACAAAGGCCAGGAGAGAGCCACTGTGTGAATTCACCACCTGTGTGAATGACTGGCACGTGTGGAATAGTCTGATAACTCAAATGGCCAGCCATGACTCATCTGTTCCATCCCCACCTCACCTGCATCTGCCCCACCTCACCTGCATCTGCCCCACCTTACCTGCATCTGCCCCACCTCACCTGCATCTTCCCCACCTCACCTGAGGGAGCAGCAGTGGCTGGGGTAGGTGAGCTGTGCCTCCTGCAGGCTCTCCAGGCCTGTCAGTGAGGGGAGGTTCTTCAGGGCGTACGCCCCTCAAGCCACCAGCACCAGCACTGCGTCCAGGCCCTGCGACGGCAGGGCCTCCACTGCTGTGGAGGAAACATCCCTGCAACACAACACAAACGCTGCTTCTCACACCTGAGTAGCACAGACCTGCTCAGTCTATACACATTTCAGAGCAGTACGGCTCAGTACACCTTAGTCATGAGGAGGGCACAAGCCGGACTCAAACAGCCAATGGAGTGCATGGCTACAGAAACAGCCACCAATGAATGTAAAGCTAAATTCAGTTGAAAGATTGGTTACACTCACAGTGTACTTGGTCCAAAAGCACCTTTAAAGGCATCGCTGTGAATTGTTTTCAGCTTTTTGTTGTTTTTTAAAACCCTGAGAAAATAAAGAGGAAATTAATTCAAGAACAAGGTGAAAGTTATAATTTCATATTCCACTCAAACTGCAATTTCAAAGAAGCCAAAAATGTAAAAATACAGCTTATTGATCCTTGTTCCATTGAAGGCGTGATCCTGTACTTCTCTGAATCCATTGTTATAAAGGTTCCTAAAAATGAAAAAGCAAAACAAAATTAAGTCTTTCATTAACTTATGTTCTTATGATTAACTTATATCAGAGTAATGGCAAGAGCAAAGTATGGGGGAGAGAAGGAACTGTGCGAGATCCAAAGCATACTACCGCATCTGTGAAACACAGTGGTGCGGGTGTTATGGCCTGGGCATATATGGCTGTAAGGTACTGCTCACTTATTTTCATTGATGATATAACTGCTGATGGTAGTAGCAAAATAAATTCTGAAGAGTATTGACACATCCTATCTGCTCACGTTCAAACGAATGCGTCAAAAGTCATTGGATGGCAGTTAATTATACAGCAAGACAGTGATCCCAAGCATACTGCTAAAGCAACAAAGGAGTTTTAGTTCAAAGCTAAAAATGTCAATCACCCAATCTGAACCCAATTGAGCATGCCTTTCATATGCTGAAGAGAAAACTTAAGGGGACAAGTCCCCGGAATACGCAAGAGATAAAAATGGCTGCAATACAGGCCTGGCAGAACATGTGTCCCAAACATTATGGTGCCCTGAAATGGGGGGAGGACTATGTATAAACACTGCTGTAATTTCTACATGGTGACACCAAAATGTATGAGAATGTATACAAATCTGACAGTGTACACTTTAACCATATGTGATTTATTTATTACGAATCTTCAGTTGTGGAGTACAGAGGTAAATAAATTATGGGTCTTTTTTCCAAACATTATGGAGGGCACTGTAAATACAAAGTGTGATATATAGAGAGATATAATTCAATCTGATACATGTACTTCATCCAGAATGGTGACTTGAACAAGCCACTCTTCATTATGATAAGATTATATATTTTCTGAGATCTCAGTTGGTAGCCTCTGTAGCTGCTCTTTTGGGAAAAACAACACAGTAATTTACAGTGACTGCGCCAGGAGTACTTTAAGATTAGTCATAATGAATTGGTTCAATTCAGAAATTTGCTTATCTGACTGAAGGCTTTATTTTATTGTAATTCTATACAGTGAGCAACCCAATACAGTTCCCAATAGAGAATGTTCCAGAATCCATCTTGTGAATTTGTGCTCATCTGGTAAGCAAATATCAGATTATTTCTGTAACCTGAAATGTGGCTGACAGGGTTCTTGTTGGTGGGACTGTTTTGGCTGCTGGTGATGATGGTGATAGGCAGCCTGTAGCGTAGTGGTTAAGGTACATGACTGGGAACCCGCAAGGTCGCTGGTTTGCTCCCCGGTGTAGCCACAATAAGATCCGCACAGCCGTTGGGCCCTTAACCCTGCATTGCTCCAGGGGAGGATTGTCTCCTGCTTAGTCTAAAATCAACTGTAAGTCGCTGTGCATAAGAACATCTGCCAAATTAGTGTAATGTAATGTAATGATATCCCGTATCTAAAGCTTATCATATTTGCTGTCTCACACAGAATAGCACCAGCAGTGGTCTTCTGAATGTAAACCCCATAAGAGAAGCAGGCAGGAGAAGGTCTATACTCACATGTCGGTATTGTCCTTCGTCATCCCAACGAAGGCGTTTGATGGAATTAACTGAAGATTTAGATTATCGCAGATGTCACTGAAAGGGAAGAATGAGAGATCATGGCTGTCGCCCCTCACTCATCTCCCATGGCTAAAGAATCAGATTCTATTGGTATTCTGCTGAGTGAGGGCCTTGCTTTAATGCTTTTAGGAATTTGTGTGTGACAAGACCCTTTAATTACCTGTAGTTTATGTCATTTCAGCCATTTAACAATTAAAATGGTTTCAGACACTAAATGGCCTAGAGTAGGATTTTATGGCACTCATTCAGTATTTATACCACCTCTGCTGCCATTTGTGACTTAACAGGTGCGTTGAAGTCCAGGAAACTTACAGGATGAAATTAGACTGCAGTGAAGAAATGGCTGACAGATCAGGAAACTGGATGATTCCAGTGTTGGAGATACTCCTTTTGAGGAAAATAACAAAACAGTGGGCTTAATACTCTATTGGGGATTTGAATCCTTGCAGAGCAGATAATGATGGGGACAATGGGGAGAAAGCAGAATGCCAGATGCACAAACACAAGGAATTTTAATGGCCATTACAGTCTCAATGCTAATTAAAGCCAACCAAGCGCTGTAAATCAAGCAGGTGGAAAATTGAATGAAATTGTAATTAAATTCCAATAATGTGGTCATATAGAGTCAACCCAAATAACAATATCAGCAATTCTACAATTGGATACGGGAGCACAGATGCTGTTTACCTAAAGCTGTTTAAATGAAATACTTTGAACATATGGTCAGTCTTTCACTCTAAATGTTTGCTTTAACCCATTAAGTTGGCTCTTCACAAATACGTGAGTAAAGCACGTCTCTTGGTGTGGAGAAGATCTCACAGGTATTGTAGCTTTGGGAGGTTGCTGAATGCCTGTCGACTGATGTGTGCCAGCCGCTTGGTGTTCCGGATCAAACTGTCAAAAAGAACATAAGAAGAGCAAATTTAGGCCATATCTGGCTTGTCATTTGCTGGCTGTCTGGATCCTATCTAGTACCTAGTGAACTGAGCATCCCAGGTCTGTCAGGACTATATGACAAAACTGTTCCACACATTGACAACTTGGTATAAGAGAAAAATCATCAAAGTCAGAAGTCATTAAGTGTCTTATGTCTTTCCTTGTAACTTTGACATTTCATACCTAATACCAATTTAGTTCGCTTACTTAGTAAAGTTTAGTAAAGTATATTCAGTAAAGGGAATCGCATCAAGTGCTATTTATGTCCTTAATTGATGGCTCACAGAAGGCCCGTTTCTGTATCCTGGGAAAATGTTATTTGTATTATTTTCCATTGCCTCATTTTTCTCTCTTATATGGAATGCCCTTTTGCAGCTGTCGGGCAATCCCATCCCTGCGGATTAGAATGTGCATCCTTCAAAAGATGCATCCAGTCAGCAGTGGCCTCTGTTTACTGTGCAATGCCTTTGCTGACCATAGACTGCATGAGCTGACTATAGACTGCATGAGCTGACCATAGACTGCATGACTTGCCATAGCTATTGGGGTAGAGCTGGTGGGGAGATTGCAGTTGCCCAACTGGCCAGAGCGGGCGTTAACAGTCTATGAGACAGGGGGCACGTTGCCTGACCAGTGTCATTCATTGCCAGTTACATTTTGTTCTGCATTTTATTGCTGGGGAAAATGTTTGCATGAGAAGAGCATTCTCTGGATATGCTGGTGTTCCAGGTTCACACCCAGGGATTTTATTCTAGTTTTTTTTTCATACCCCACTAGCTTTTTGGAATTGCAGAGTTTTTGGAGGGTTCATACTTGCTCTATTTTACCTATTTCCTGTGTCTGTATAGTGTCTTTGGGACAGAGGCTCTGTATAAAGCACTGTACAAATTTTATTTTATTTAATCCCCCAATTTCATCCAAGAATGTTTTTTGAAGCCTTTTTTCATGAATCCAGGTGTCAGGGCAGATAGTTCCAGTACAAGGTGTTGTAGTACCTGTAAACACCCAGCATAGACTCTCTCAACCAGTCAGATTTGGGTTCATGTTCACAGTGCACCTAACATATATGTCAGTTGGTACCCAATTTTTAAAAATCTGAATGAATAGAAAATGGAAAAAGTACCACAGACATGATGGGAGATAAGAACGGCTTGTTATGGTCATCTACAATATGTTCCAGGTGAAGAAACACTCACATTTCAGAGAGATTCAGGAGGCTGTCAAATGCCCTGGTTTCTATCATCTCCAGGGAGACACTCTGTGTGATTTCGCTGAAAAATACACAGTGCAAGAAAGTCACGACACAGGGCCCCAAAATCATTTGTAACCCCCAGTTGTAAGTCACATCTGTCTTGAAATGGATACCAGGTTCTGTTCGCAGTCACACAGTAGTGGCAAGGCTACATTTCATCAACCCAACTGTTGCACTCCTTCATGTAAAATGGCACCAAACCTACAAACTTGCTAACTTTTTTTATACAACCTCTTGAATTGGGGGCATTACATATATCCACTCATGGAAATGGAAGTTCTCTGAGAAAAGTGCTTTCTCAATTACCATCAGATTTTAAATGCCTCTCCATCTGTACTGTACAAAGGTTGTTTTGCTTAAAAGCTTCTGTTTTCTGTGCAAGGTCATCTACTCATTTCAAAGTAGGCAGTGAGTCCATTAATCTGTCCTCAGCAATGCTGTGTAATAAGTACAGTAACTGGCCTGCCACAGGCAGCTACAATGTGTTAAGTGCTGTGTATTGAGTGCTCTTACTCTCCTCTCGTCATTGGAAATCAAGCATGTACCCAACAATTAATTTTGCTGCCCTCCATCTGAGTGCCCCTGACCATGCATAATCACACCAGCCAATCCTTTTGTGAAACCGCATTTTACAAAGCACTGCTACCTAAAGGAGCTTTTCGGGTCTGATCTTCTGACAAAAGAAAACAACTGGCCTTCAGTGAGCTGGGATTTGGTGCAGCATATTTGGTAAGTGAGGATCAATACAATGTAAACAATGTAATGTCAAGTGCTTTGATGGCAGTAAGGGATACAACTTTTTTTATACCAAAGCGAAACATCAAAGCGCAATCGAATTTCAATGTCATTATGGTTCCAAGCTGCTAGACCTCTATCAGGATTGTTCGGATTATTATTATTATTCATTATTCTTCAGCCGTAAAAGTATCTAGATCTCAGAAACTAGGTTTAGAGCTAGCCCATTTGGTAGATAGCTTGCAAATGTCACCAAATACTCAGTAAAAAAAAAAAAAACATTGACATTGACCACATGATGGCACTATAACATGACGTTTTATATTTTGGCCTGTATCCCACAAGCCAAAATGCCTAGAAACATTCACTTTTTTGGCAGATTCCTTAAGTCATTCAAACGCCAATGCAAGCATCGTTTACAATTTTCCACCATTTTGGAGTTTTCACAATTTTGCAATTATTCACCTCTTTTTTGAAAAGGCCAAAAGGCCATTTTTGGGACTCTGACTCTTTAATGGCTGAAGATGAAAAGTTATTCCAATTGAGTCCCACTGAGATATGAATTCATATGAATTCTCAATTTATCTGAAGAGCAGTACTAAGGATAGAGCCAGGCCAGATGCTCTGGATATGCCCAGCCCTGCGTGGGTGGTACTGCATGAGACATCAGTTTACATGAACTCCAGTACTGAACCTTCCTCTTGTCTGATATCTGCGACAAACAGACTCACAAATTCAAGCGCCTCATTGGATGAGCAGCATACTCACATGCTCACGACCCCGCCCAGTCCCTCAAAGGCATGTCTGGCGATGCACTTCAGAGACAGATGAGTGAGTACCCTGGGAAATAAAGCCAACAGGACAGGAAGGTTTACACAGCCCCCTCTACCCACACCCCCTATTGTCCCCTGGCTTCAATTTCAGTAAATTAAATTCAATCTTAATGAATTCTCTGAAAGAGAGGAGAGGAAAGCGCATCTATAAACCACTGTAGGCCTTTCTAATCTGACAATTCTCTTTGAACAACTGGGCAAAATCTTGGAAAGCCACAGAGCATGTCTGTGCAACAAATGTTTCAATACCACGCTTGGCAACACGGCTCTATAAAATGGTGTAATAAAGTACACAGCAAATGGGCTCAGAAATTTAATAGAGGAATGAAAGGACTGTGCACGTATCTTAATTAAGTCCAAGATACATCTATATCCCAGATGTAACCACTGCCTCTTGTTGATTATCTAATAAGCCAATTGTGTGGCAGCAGTGTAATGCATACAGTCATGCAGATACGGGTTAAAAGCTTCAGTTAATGTTCACATCAACCACCAGAATGGGGAACAAATTTGTGACTGTGACCATGGCATGATTGTTGGTGAGACAGGGTGGTTTGAGTATCTCAGAAACTGCTGATCTGGGATTTTCACACACAACATTCTCTAGAGTTTGCAAAAAATGGTGCGAAGAAACATCCAGTGAGCAGCAGTTCTGCAGGCAGAAATTCCTTATTAATGAGAGAGGTCAGAGGAAAAGAGCCAGACTGGTCAAAGCTGACAGGAAGGTGACAGTAACGCAAATAACCACACATTACAACAGTGGCATGCAGAAGAGCATCTCTGAACACATCAAACCTCCCAAGTGGAAAGGCTACAGCAGCAGAAGATGTAATAAGTCTAAAAATAGTCAAATAAATACCTATTAAAGTGCTCACTCAGTGTATATAAAGACATATTCAAATGCTTCTCAGAACTGATGCATTTATAGCACTATTAGATAGCTATAAGTCACAACCTTTGTCAGGGAGGTTTGTGTGGTAGTTGTTCATGAAATCCACACCAGTGGCACTGTTACAACCTTAGTCACCGGGGAGGTACATGAGGTATGTGTTCTGTGCATGAGGTGTTCTGTGCATGGGGCACATTAGTTAGAACATCAATTGTAATTGAGTTGGAGCTTTGGCACAACATCTAATTCTTTGTACTGGTAATTTCTACAGTGCTTAACACCTTAGATGGGGCTCCATCTATAGTTTGACATGTCAGGTGACATTTTACAGCTCTTGAGCAGTCTGACAGTGAATAAAATAAATCTGTTCTTAAATAATTGAATAGGGATTCTGTTATCATATTTTCCACTGTATTTTTAATAGAAAGCTTTATGATGAAGAGGAAGTGAGTGATAGAGAGAAGGAGAGAGAAAGAGAGAGAATGGGAAATGGAAATAGGGATGGCTATATCATCCAGTTCATAAGTTTGCCCATGCTGTTTGTTTGGGTAGATGAGTAAAGTCTGCTGACAGAATGATTTGACCAATATGGCCATTCGAATGTCACCTAATCTATTCTGCAACTCGGATTAGTGACTGCATTAAATAGGGAATTATTTTGCCAAGAAGCCCATTGCAGCTAAAGATTAGTTAAATTTGCTGTCTTTTCACAAAACTACTTGTTGTCATTCAAAGATAAATAATACAGAAAATAAGAACACCCTATATACAGTGGTGTGAAAAAGTGTTTGCCCCCTTCCTGATTTCTTATTTTTTTCCATGTTGTCACACTTAAATGTTTCAGATCATCAAACAAATTTAAATATTTGTCAAAGACAACACAAGTAAATACAAAGTGCAGTTTTTAAATGAAGTTTTTTATTATTAAGGGAGAAAAAAAATCCAAACCTACATGGCCCTGTGTGAAAAAGTGATTGCCCCCCCCCTGTTAAAACATAACTTAACTGTGGTTTATCAAACCTGAGTTCAATTTCTCTAGCCACACCCAGGCCTGATTACTGCCATACCTGTTCTCAATCAAGAAATCACTTAAATAGGACCTGCCTGACAAAGTGAAGTAGACCAAATGATCCTCAAAAGCTAGACATCATGCCGAGATCTAAAGAAATTCAGGAACAAATGAGAAAGAAAGTAATTGAGATCTATCAGTCTGGAAAAGGTTATAAAGCTATTTCTAAAGCTTTGGGACTCCAGCGAACCACAGTGAGAGCCATTATCCACAAATGGCGATAACATGGAACAATGGTGAACCTTCCCAGGAGTGCCCGGCCAACCAAAACTACCCCAAGAACGCAACGACGACTCATCCAAGAGGTCACAAAAGACCCCACAACAACATCCAAAGAACTGCAGGCCTCACTTGCCTCAGTTAAGGTCAGTGTTCATGACTCCACCATAAGGAAGAGGCTGGGCAAAAATGGCCTGCATGGCAGAGTTCCAAGACAAAAACCACTGCTGAGCAAAAAGAACATTAAGGCTCGTCTCAATTTTGCCAGAAAACATCTTGATGATCCCCAAGACTTTTGGGAAAATACTCTGTGGTCTGACGAGACAAAAGTTGAACTTTTTGGAAGGTGTGTGTCCCATTACATCTGGCGTAAAAGTAACACCGCATTTCAGAAAAAGAACATCATACCAACAGTAAAATATGGTGGTGGTAGTGTGATGGTTTGCTTTGCTGCTTCAGGACCTGGAAGACTTGCTGTGATAAATGGAACCATGAATTCTGCTGTCTACCAAAAAATCCTGAAGGAGAATGTCCGGCCATCTGTTTGTGACCTCAAGCTGAAACGAACATGGGTTCTGCAGCAGGACAATGATCCAAAAGACACCAGCAAGTCCACCTCTGAATGGCTGAAGAAAAACAAAATGAAGACTTTGGAGTGGTCTAGTCAAAGTCCTGACCTGAATCCTATTGAGATGCTGTGGCATGACCTTAAAAAGGCGGTTCATGCTCGAAAACCCTCCAATGTGGCTGAATTACAACAATTCTGCAAAGATGAGTGGGCCAAAATTCCTCCACAGCGCTGTAAGAGACTCAATCGCAACACTTGATTGCAGTTGTTGCTGCTAAGGGTGGCCCAACCAGTTATTAGGTTTAGGGGGCAATCACTTTTTCACACAGGGCCATGGATTTTTTTTCTCCCTTAATAATAAAAACCTTCATTTAAAAACTGCATTTTGTGTTTACTTGTGTTGTCTTTCACTAATATTTAAATTTGTTTGATGATCTGAAACATTTAAGTGTGACAAACATGCAAAAAAATAAGAAATCAGGAAGAGGGCAAACACTTTTTCACACCACTGTATAAATATATCCACATTGTCAAAAATAAAATGAAAAGACACATGAATGGAAATTGAGGACGAGAATGGAACCAAATTTGTATGAATCATTAATCTACTCTCTGAAGTAGACTGTGAGAAAAGGGAGAGAGGGAGGGGCCAAGCTAATCAAACCCTCACAGCATTTCAAGCCTTGACACAATGGCTGGGCATATCTTCCTGAAACAGGTTAACTCTCTGGCTCTCTGGCCATTATCTGTTGCAGTAAAAACATTATATATATATACATACAGTACTGTGCAAAGGTTTTAGGCAGGTGTGAAAAAATGCTGTAAAGTCAGAATACTTTCAAAAATAGAAATGTTAATAGTTTATTTTTATCAATTAACAAAATGCTAAGTGAGTGAACAGAAGAAAAATCTAAATCAAATCAATATTTGGTGTGACCACCCTTCAAACCAGCATAAATTCTTCTAGGTACACTTCAGGGATTGTGTGGGCATATAGTCAAGCTGAAGAACTGGGGTGCAGAAAAATGGCAGCAGGTTCTCTGGGCTGATGAGTCCAAATATTTGGCAAAATATTTCTCATATTTTTAAATATTTGGCTGTAGCAGAAGGCAGTTTGTTCGCTGAAGGGCTGGTGAGCGGTACAGTGAAGCATGGTGAAGGTTCCTTGCAAGTTTGGGGCTGTATTTCTTCAAATGGAGTTGGGGATTTGGTCAGAATTAATGGTCTCCTCAATGCTGAGAAGTACAGGCAGATACTTATCCATCATGCAATACCATCAGGGAGGCATCTGATTGGCCCCAAATTTATTCTGCAGCAGGACAATGACCCCAAACATACAGTCAATGTCATTAAGAACTATCTTCAGCGTAAAGAAGAACAAGGAGTCCTGGAAGTGATGGTATGGCCCCCACAGAGCCCTGATCTCAACATCAGTCTGTCTGGGATTACATGAAGAGACAGAAGCATTTGAGGCTGCCTAAATCCACAGAAGAACTGTGGCTAGTCCTCCAAGATATTTGAAACAACCTACGTGTCGGGTTCCTTCAAAAACTGGATACCGAGAAGAATTGATGCTGTTTTGAAGGCAAAGGGTGTTCACACCAAATATTGATTTGATTTAGATTTTTCTTCTGTTCATTAGCTTCTTCTATTTATGCACTTTGTTAATTGATAAAAATAAACTATGAAAATTTCTATTTTTGAAAGCATTCTTATTTTACAGCATTTTTTCACACCCGCCTAAAACTTTTGCACAGTACTGTATATATATTTTTAATGAATGTCTGTTATAGTGTAGGCTTCAGTGGAATATATGATTCTACTGAAAAAAATGGTTTACTGCAACAAGTCAAGACTAGACACTTGTATTATTAAAATAATTACAAGGACTAAGAAGCTCAGATAAGGCAATAGAGAAAGGCAGAATCTGTATGAATTGTTAAATCAAAAAGGATCTTTGTTCAGGCAACACATAAGCATGATGCAATCCAGATATGTCTTTAACTGAGGGGGGTTCTAGGGCATGGTGACTGGCTGTGTGAATTTTGCAAATAAAACAGCCTGAGTAATTGAGATTTAAATTTCTGGTTGCAGGTAGTGAGAGAAACCAAACAGTTATGGTGACATATGTCTGGTAGTATTGCAATTGCATTGTAGCATACAAGGTTTGACTGGCAGTGCAGTTGAAAGGAGCTGGCTGTGATGAATTGAGATCACACGCGCAGACAATAAGATCTCACCCACCACAGACAATGCCTCTGTCAGTTTAAAGGAAGTAATCAAATAGCATTTATTTGCTCTCTCTCTCAACCCCCATCCCCCACCCCCACACACGCACATACATACATAGACACACATTCTCCACAGGAATTAATTGAAGTGAAAATATGTTTTTTTAATGCCGTTTGTGTAATGAATGAAATGTTTCAAGTTGATCAAAATGAATTGATTATGCCAGCAAATTGAATATCATACATCCATCTATCCACTATCTAGCCACTTAATCCAGGGTTGTGGTGGCAACAGGGCAAGCAGAGCAGCCCAGACATCCCTCTCCCCAGCGCCTTCCTCCAACTCATCCCGCGGGATCCCAGGCCAGCTGCGACAGATATAACCCCTCCAACGTGTCCTAGGACAGGTCTCCTCCCCGGTGGAAGTGCCTGGAACACTTCCAAAGGGAGGCACCCCAGGGAGTATCAGCGGAGTATCAGCGGTTCTGCTCTTTGGAGCTCGCTGGTTCATCTTCTTCATGCGTGGAATAGCATTGAGCTTAGCCGCTAAAGTAACTAGAGAGAATACAGCCACAAGTGGCACTCCATTCATCCACATCAGCTTTGGATCTAAATTGAACAACATCTTTTCTTTTCATCCTCAGGCACATATTAAACACAATAAAAGGTCTAGTTTCTGTTTAATCGCATTGGTTGAAGGTTCCCTACATGTATCATCTTATTTCTTGTTTGTGCGTACATGTCCTAGCATGACTGATATATTGACTTATTAATTCAGTGACACTTTTGAATTTAATTGTGTTGAATTTTACTGACCACTATCCGGCCAGTAAAGCCTCAATACAGTCTTGGTTAATATTGGCCACCAGCAAATATTTCCCAGAAAGATAATTGTTTGACCATGGAGAAGTTTTTTAAATATAATTTTGCAGTAGACCTAAAATGTGTTTCCCCTCAACAGAACAAATCATTAAACAAATGGTTTAATATGGTGTGGGTCCTCTAGGCTTGCCAATAGTACATACAGGGTCATCCCATGCTAAAGTAGCAATTCCAAGCTCTCCCTTGCCATGATTTTGATTATCTTGCTTAATTGCAATTTGGTTCCAATGGCTGTGTTCTTTATGTTCTGACCAGCTGAAACTCTAGATTTCCTCTCACCCCAAACACTGGCAAAACAGTAAAACAAGTGGTGTTTTCTTCTCATTTTACAGCTACAAAATACCAAATACAAAAAACCGCTCAGGTTTTTAAAAGGCAGTGCTTTCTTTATGGTGCTGTTATTTTTTATTACCTATGATCTTTGTGAAGCAGCGCGCGCTTCTTGGCCAAGAATGCGCAAACCCAACTAAAACCAAATGTCAAAACCTCTCTGAAGTCTTTCAGCGAGCTAGACGTTATATTATGGTAGGGGATTGTGAAGTATGTATCAAATATATTCCAGGTAATGTACTCATCCTCCCGGTTAAAAGCGTAACACCGTTCAATTATTTATTTTTTTACATTTAACGCACACCATTTATTATTTATTATTATTAAGGTTTTGTGAGCAAAATTCATTCATTTTGACATAATTAGAAGAATACGTTCAATTACGCTGATTAATAAAGGAACTGTCAGCTACGCTTTCGATTTCAACGAGCACACAAACGACCCAATAGATTTATATCCCTACAAAAGCTATTTTATGTCCCATACATAGTTACTTTTATTATGACTTGTTTATTTACTATATGAACATATAAATATGAACACGATTTCTGAAACAGTTACCTAAACCAACTGATGATAAATGAGGCGTTATCACTTACAGTCGCCTGTATGAGTCTCTTTGAGCTACTGGAAGGGATAGTTCAGTCGCACGGTTGCATCTGATCGTCTTTGGAGAGCACACACAGATCCCTGGACATTGGAAATCTGAAGTGGTCAAAAAGCTCCACGTGAACATGACGGACAGGAAAAGAAGAAACGAGACGGAAAGACGCATGCCCATGTTCTGTTCTTATCCACAGAGTAGCAACTACTCTCTCTTGCCCATCCTGAACGTCTAAGTATGCGTCAGGCATAACCTGTTGCCTTCAAAGCCGGGGGAATGAGTGGACATTCAACCCTTTAGCATTTTTTTCCCCTGGAGGGTAACTCCTTTCTTCTGCAAAACTCAGTGAAGATTTGGAGAACAACTGAATCAGAATTTTGTTTTTAATTTCATTCCTATTACTCGAAGCCGAACGCTATCTATCGACTGAAAAAAATAAAATGAATAAAAATAAAAAACGCGCACGCTGTAGGCTTCAAGGGATAATATTTCTCCCCTCTTTGTGTTGGAATGCTTGAGAATCCGTTTGAATTTATATTATATATGTTATTATTAGGTCTGCTGGTTGCAGAATAAGTGCTCAAGAAGACATCTCATTTTCTCTAAACATAGAGAATCTCATTCTGATTATTCAGCTACTACCTTATGTGCACGTGTCACTCAAGGAAATATAACGTTGAAATGCTGTATGATATGAATTGTGTTCTTAAGTCGCAGAGAAGGAAAACTATGCACATCCCAGATGTGTGCCAATAACCTTTGAGAGGCTCTTCTGCATAGCAGTGTTGTAACGCTTGGTTGTTTGAGTTACTGTCACCTTCCTCTCAGCTTGAACCAGTCTGGCCATTCTCATCTGATCTCTCTCGTTAAGAAGGCATTTTGGCCCACAGAATTGCCACTCATTGAATGTTTTTTTTAGTTTTTTCATTTTTTTTTGTACCATTCTCTCTAAACTCTCGAGACTGTTGTGTGTGAAAATCCCAGGAGATCAGCAGTTTCTGAGATATCCTATCTAATTCTTTTTAAAAAAATGTGTGGGTGTGTGCTTAGTGCCACATATTATTTTTTAGAATTGGACAAACACTGTGCAAATGATTAGCCTGATAGTAAAATACGTTTGTATATAATACATTTAAATGTATAATATAAATGTGTACTGTACCAATGTTCAATCTCGCTAACCAATCACCCGTCATACCTAATTTAGCCCCATCTGTTGGTTAAAGGTATGTACTGCAACAACAAAAAATATTTGAAATATGCCTATTAAAAATAATACTCCCCATAAAAGTCATATTTGTTTTTTGTTATTTTTAAATGTGAACTTGGAACATTCTACAGTATTTCAATAGTTTAAAAAAAAAATCTTAGACGAACAAGATTCCTTCAAGTTAGCTAAATACAGTAGAGATTAAAGAGGAAAAAGCATATGCGACTTAATAAGATAAAATATCATAAACTCTCAAATATTTCCTCTCTCAGCCAATTAGAAATAGCTTTTGTACTGAAGTATATCTGCAAGTGGAAAGTACCTAGGACTACAGTGTCCAGGAACCCTTTGTTATAAGCTACAACGAGTTGACGTCATCACGTACAGAGACAGTGGAGCCAGCCCCATGACTTCGCTGACAGTAGTGAAGTGTAAACGCGAAGTTCTAGGAAGTGAATGGATTGTAACACTTTAGTGAAACAGGCCAAGAACACAGGGATTTGCACGAAGAATTAGAAAGGTAATGGACAAGCTTCGTAGTGTGTTGAGCGGTCGGGAGCAGAACGAGGAACAAGGACTTACTGCTCAGGTAAGTTATATGCGCTTAAAAATCTCCCTGCTTTTACTTCAGGGAGTACAGGAAAGTTGCAACAGCAGCTAGCTAGCTAGTTTAATGACTTTTCAACTAACTTACTACAATGTATGTGTGTCTTAAATCTATGTAGCCTACGGAGCTAACGGCTATATTCATGACTGGGAAGCCAATAAGTTATGACCGTTAACGATATCGGATTTCTTATTTATCAGCTAACTTAGCATAACTAAATAGTTTATAATAAGTCTCGAGCAGTATTGAATATTGAGTATTTCGACAGCTACCCAGCTGTAATCGTAAATAGGAACAAATAATGTGAGTTATGTAGCTATCTATTAGACCAGTAATGTAGTATGTTGCATCATTTAATGCGGCCGTTTTCTTTCATTCTTTCGGAATGAATTATATTTTATGCAACACTCAAGGAAGGAGCACTTCAGTTACTTTCGGTTGACGTTGGTGAGACAAATGCCGCTCGCTGGTATAATTTTCTATGAACTATAGTGCTGGTTAATATTTATCTGCATTTTGCTACCTTCCACATGCTTTCACCAGGAAGCAATGGATCAGACAAGGTAAGATGTTCGAGCCCCAAGTCTCCACAAATTCTGCCCCTGTGCACTGATACTGAATCAGCATGTTTCTTTGACATGTCACGCCTGGGGTCTGGAGTGCAGGTTTGGTACGCTGATCCTGGATCAGGAGGTTGCAGGAGGCATAACGTGCTGAGCTTTGCTAAGTGTATGATTGACAGGCCCTAACGTCATTTTCGTACATATGGAGGATTCAACAAAGCAACAAGACTAATTGAACAGAGACAGTGGTCTACATTTGTAAATGAATGCAGGAGAAATTTCCAGAAAGGTTAGATTTAACAGTATATTCAGTTGAATGCATATTGAACGATGTTGTACAGACAGGGCATTACAAAAAGAAGTATTTGGAAGTGAAAATACATTTCTTATGTTGTGCACAGTGGAAAATGATCTCGCAGACATCATAGTTTCACCTTTTCAGTTGTTGACATTTGTGTCCAGGGAGCTCGTAAACTGCATGGTCATGTGACACCAAAAAAAACAAATTGGGTGAACTTTATTCAGCTTGCTGCCAATGTTCAGTCTGAACCGTTTCTGTGTGAAATAATTGTTTCCCTGACATGCTTGGGGCGGAGCCAACAGGAATCATGGAAAAAACATTTCAAATGTGTGACTGAAGATGCAAATCCACTCTGCCTAGGAATTTGCTGCAAGTTGGGATCCTTTTAGAGTAGCTGCTGAGACGTACACACTATCGCCATGTCATATGTGTGAATGTATGCGTGCGTCTGAGTGGGTGCGTGAGAGTTCATTTGCGTGCATGTGCACATGTTTTGTGCATAGAAAGGTCTTAAACGTTATATGTGGGTAGAAAGGTCTTCGGCATTTTGCAGCGTTGGGAGTTTTTAGGGGAAAGGCTGTCGGAACGAGTGGCCTCGGGACAGTGAGGAGCGTGACCGGAGACATCCTCTCTTTGTTCTCTCAGGTCCTGGACGCCTCCACACTCAGCTACAGCACACGACTCAAATGGTTCGTCATCTGCTTCGCTTCCGGAATCCTGTGCTCCATCCTTGTGAGTGCCATTTCCATCTTTCCTGGTTCTTTTTTTTCCATTCACGCTCTAAACCCAATGAGCCTCCTCCCCCAGCTATCGGGATGGTGACTTCACTGGCCTTAAAATGAAGGAACACTGCTTTCCTTTATATAGGACGCTTTTCCAATCATGCAGTGCTTTAAGTCTGAAACATTTGTGTGACTAGTGTTTGTTGTACTCCTTGAGAAGTCATAAACTGCTTCAAGTATATACATTCTCATAATTCCTCGTCCCAAGTTGGAATGACAAAACACAAAAACTGTGTCCTGCACAAATTCCCATGACATGTATTGCCCTTTGAAATGTGTCCCTGCTTCACTGTGCAGTTCATGAGCACTGGAGGACTGCTTAGCTGACACAACTGATGCTATTAGATCACAGGCACCAAGCGACCTGGAGAGAGCATGACTGTTAATGTTGCCGCAGCTGGTGCCTTCTGTATGCCTTTGAGGGCCTTTGAGACTCACTGACATGAATGCTTTACACAGTCACTGAATTTCAGCCTGGATAACAGCTGCCTTTGGCCCTCACTGTGATCCTTACTTTTACTTTCATTTACTGAGGTGTGTGTCTGTGTGGGCCTGTATGTGAGAGATTTGTGGTTAGATTTCAGTATTACATTATACATATTGAACTACTGCAAATGTAAGAAGTGCCGAAGGAGAAGCTTTATGTTTTGATTGAATCGTTATGACCCATATTATGAGTCTCAAATGAGAATCTTTAGGTTTTGAATTTTACTTACTCTATTACTCTGAAACACTGTTCTCTGTCTTTGCCCAAAGCCTTATCTCTCTCTCTCTCTCTCTCTCTCTCTCACTCTGTCACTCGCTCTTCTCTCTTCTCTCCCTCCCCCACTCAATATTTTTTCTTTGCTGAATGTGAACCAGACTGATAGCAGCAATATGGAGGTCACAAACTGACATTTCTCACTGTGGCAGATAAACTACTTTGAAACCACTGGGCTGAAATAGACTGAGGGTAGTCTGGATGTGGGCATGTCAGAGCAGGCAGCCCTTTTGTAGCGGGCTGTGGAGTTTCAATTCTCATTAAAGCCTCTGAGCACTTTCACAGGGATTCACAAACCTCTTTACTAACATGCATCGCAGCAATGGCTTCTTTTTTAGGGCCTTAACAGTTTCAGATTCAGCGTTTTATTCCATAACCCAAACTTTATTCACGACACTGCGCCTTACTTCTAAAAAACATAAAATTGTAACTTTGGGTGAAAAAGAAGATTGTTAAACACCAAATAAATATAATGAAACCCATTTTGGCATGAGTATTTTCTAGTGGTTGTTTAGGAGGAATGTGTTGCATGATGTAATGTAGTTTATCACCACTAGGTGATGCAGTTTATCACCTTTTGATTTGGAGTAGTTTACGCCTGAGTGTTGCAGGGATGGTATGTAAGTGTATCTTAGAGTTTAACTTTCATCCTGTCATGAAGTGCACATATACAGCATAGAGCAAGCGTTTGGTTCCCATTTGATAAATTAAGGGTGAGAAAATAATATTTGTTGGTCCTTTTTTAAACAGTCACAATCGTCATGCTCCATAGTTGTGTGTCCAGCCAAGACGCTCGTTCTCAGTATAGTGATGCCACCCAACAGTTAAGATGAAATCCTGACCCACAGAAGAGTTCACAGCGGGGTCACCTGGGGGGTGTTCCCCGGCCCGCTTCACAGTAGCGCCACCTCTGGGTAACCGTGGCTCTTCTGTAAAGTGTCAGTAAAGGACAGTCTTCTGTGAAAAGCGCTATACAAATACAATAGAATTGAATCGTTAGCACAGCCTTCAGTCGCCGTGTAGTTCAGCCACACTGCAGTGTGGTAAATAAACAGCAGCCTGGTTCTCATGCTAGTATGGAGGGTGGACATCGTAGCTAGGGGGCAAGCCTGCAATTGTGATTTGGCATTCAGATTTTTGGAGAAAATAAAACAGGGAAATAATAAGAAGACCAATAATGGCTTGCAGGGAATCCAGGATCCTATGAAAAAATATGACTCGGGTGATAAAAAAAAGTGATAATCCTCCTTATCGATACAGATATTTTTGGGCCCTTTTCAGCCAAGGGCCCTCTGAATTACTGCCCCTTTATAGCACACAACGCTGTCCCTGGTGTGTGGACACTACTGGTGCCTGTAGTTGCTGATAAAGTACGCTGGTGTGAAGGCTGTCTTTGAGAAGGGCCCACTGGTTCATTGTGGTGACTTATGTTCGTTTTTATTTAACTGAAAACAGGGGACAGCGTTGCTCTTCTTGCCCAAAGGCATGCATCTCTTTGCTGTGTTCTACACCTTGGGGAACGTCGCAGCCTTGTCCAGGTAAGATGTGCCTTCAGCTGGAACACACACCCGCCTGCATTATGCGTCCCTGAGTGATTCCTTACCTCAGAGAGAGACGTGTGAGTGTGTGTGAGTGTGTGATTGAGTGTTTGTGTGAGTGTGAGTGAGTGAGAGAGCGTATGAATGTGTGTGAGTGCGTGTGTGTGTGGGTGAGAATGAGAGTGAGAGCATGTGAAAGAGTCTGTGACTGTGCATGTGAGAGAGATGTGTGTGTATGTGTGTGAGTGAGAGAGACGTGTGTGTGTGAGAGAGAGATAGCGAGCGTGTGAATGGGTGTGTAAATGTGTTTGTGAGTAAATGAATATTTTTAATTACATGCTTTCTTTGCAGACACGGCAGTAGAAAGACGTAGGCTTATAATAGTTTGTTCTGGCCATGTGTTTGCGTGGGGCTTTATGTTCAGAGCTTTAGCAGTAGCAACAGGAAAGTGAGTTCCTGAGCCCCTTAATGAGGGGGAAGCTGGGACAGGGCCATTGCATTCCTGTTAGCGACTCACTGATTGGAACCAGTCACTGCATTTTTTCTGTATGGAACAAATTATTTTCGGGGGTGTACATCAGACTGATTAACCGCGCTCAACAACCCCTCCCCTCACCACGGCACTCGTAAAGCTGCGCTCCTCCATCACTGGTTAACGGCTTAACCTTCCTGTGTGTGTGAGGTAATCGTGCCCTCCCCACACTCCTGCTGACATTTTGTTATTGTTAAATGTTTCAAGCCTGTTCGTCTGGAACACCGCTGGCTAAAATAGCCCCAGGTAGAGTTAATCATTTTAAAACGCGCCTTTGCTTCGGTTTCGTAACCTGGCACATGCTTGCGAATGTATTTTTTTTGGCAACAAATGCATCAAATTTACCATCTCGTCTTTCTCGTCTGCTGTATGACAGAGTGAGAAAAGGCACACGCCCTGGAGCTTTAGGATAATTTAAAATGAACAGTTATTTCTGGCTGAGAATCGGGTGTATGTGGGTGTGGTATGAAAACCTTCCGTGCTCAAAGATGACGTCGACACACTTGTTTGTTTTAGTCAGTCCTGGCAGGCAAGCACCCTCAGTACCTGCTCTCTTTAGACTGACGGTGACGGAGGCGCTGTGGTTGGCTAGCCGCGGCGTGCGGAGTTAGCGTAGGGTACATTAGCCGGAAACGGCGAGTGCAGCCTCAGTTTAACCAACGCCACACCTGAACAGAGCGACTGCTGTGAGCAGCTGCTTATCTACACGACATTACCTCTGATGCATCTCATGAGAACGACGTGCTTCTAACATCACATATGCTGTTTATGCTATATTATGCTAATTCAGTCAAGTCTTAAACAGTAACCATCAGTCCAAACAAATATAATTGACACAATGCAGAAACAAACTGAAGAACTGAAGAATTTCACCCTTCTTGAGTATTCCCCTTTTTTATATTACATGTTAGTTTCCCATTTCCCTTCACCGTTTGCTGTTCTGCTAACTTGAACATAAAAACACCCCAAATTTCAAACAAAGAATCCAGACAGCAAGCTGGGTTGCCATTTGATTAAAATGATTATGCCTGTCCTTGACAGACGAGTTTAATTGACTTGAATAGCGAAAACGGATTGAAAACAGATGGACAGATTGCTAAATGTAGTTGCTCAAAACAGTCTGAACATGCAGCTCTCTGACCACAGTGTCAGCAAATGAAGTTGTGCTGCGATTGAAAATCTCCCATCAGTTGTGGGAACCCCAGTCTTCTCCCTCCAAACTGCGGCCATGCACCACGTGTCTCACGTGCGCCCGTGTACTGTGAGAGTGCCCGCGTGCGCACGGCGTGTTTACGGCCTTTAACGGTGAAATGGGTTCCTTTCAAACCCACGTGAGCGGTCACGCAGGGAGAACACCCTTCACTAAACAACCCCGCTTGTCCCTACTGGTCAGTATCATCGTCTTCATCCTTGGACTTCAGCGTTCTGTCTGTCCGTCTGTCTGGTTTTTACTGCAAGAGTTCAGCAGGATTCGTCCTCTCTGTGTCCTGTGTCGTGGACGCCAGACCAGTTTGATGACTGAATGTCTCAGGGCTAAGGAAGGCCTACAATAATTACATGCCTGCGTGCTGAAGTGAATGCCTCACTGTGCAACTTTCTCTTTTAGACCATACAGCAGGAATGTAGGTCATAGAAAAACACTCATGGAAAAAAAAAAAAAGGACCTTTTGTTTATTAGATTTAAGAGGGCCTCAAATTACAAACAACACAATCACACAAGTCAGTCATTGAGGGCTCAACATATCAGGCGGTGTCAATCCATAAAGGCAGACTTACAGACATGAATGCACAGAGCAATTTAAAGCATCTACTGTAACGAATGGAAGTGATCCAAAAGTCAATGACAGTGGTGTAATGCTTTGGAATGCGTTTGGCTAAATTACCAGCATAAAGGCATTTCTAACTGTGTCCTCCCTGAAGATCCAACCATTATGGGGTTAGCGGTGAAACCCCGCCTTAGTATCCTTCCCAGCTGATTCAACCAACTCAGCTAACACATGTCCAACATTATTTTAGGACAGGAGCGGCTGGATGGTCCTGGAGGGCCACAGGGCCTGCTGCTTTTCATTGGTACTCATTAATATACCTGTTATGTGATTAATTAAAGCAATTAAGCACAGAGTGAAGTCACCTGCCTGTTTTTTTGGGCTATAAATTCAGTGCTTTCGTTCCAGTGAACGGCCTCTGCCCCCAGGTCCCGGGTTAGCCTGCCCCTGGTTAGCGTTTCCACGGGAATGTCATGCGGGTATGACTTGGTGGCTGTGCCTGAGTGAGAGTTTGTTTTCAACACTGCCTGATATTTCTGCTGAGGGAATTTTGAGTTGTCCCAGAAGACAGTGAAACCCAAGAACAGTGCTGCCAAGAGGAAGCACAATCATTCAACTGCCATTTTATACAAAAACATGCCTTTGGGATTTACCCCTACCATTACCCAAATACAGTTAATAGGTAATGGTAGGGAGGTCTGCCAGAAGGATCTGCTCTTACTCGCTCAGACAGTGGACAGTGGACAGACAATGGATGTTGTTGTTGTGTTAATGAGTGGAGGGGCAGGTGGTCATGTTTTAGGCCAAAGGTCTGTTTGCTGGTGTAGCCAGTGCAGTTTTGTTTGGAAAAAAACTGCTACAGACCCTTAAGCGGACTGTTTCAATTGTTCTGTCAAATCTGCCCGGCAGCACTGTTGGACAGGTTTGTCTGCATGGTTTGGACAGCGTTTTAAACTCTTTTCTTTTTACTTGTTGCATTACTTGATTGTACCTTTGGGACTTCACATGTACGTGTGACACGTGCGGGTCCCTTGGCCTCCATTGTGGCTCTGGCCCTTACGCTGTATGTGTACATGTGACACGTGCTGGCCTCCATTGTGGCTCTGGCCCTTACGATGTATGTGTACATGTGACACGTGCTGGCCTCCATTGTGGCTCTGGCCCTTACGATGTATGTGTACATGTGACACGTGCTGGCCTCCATTGTGGCTCTGGCCCTTACGATGTATGTGTACATGTGACACGTGCTGGCCTCCATTGTGGCTCTGGCCCTTACGTGTTCCTGTCTCCCTGCAGCACCTGTTTCCTCATGGGACCCCTGAAGCAGCTGAAGCGCATGTTTGAGCCCACCAGGCTGCTCGCCACGTGTGTGATGCTGGTAACGTATCCCCTGCCCTCCGCCGTCTCATCTTCCCCCGGCCGCAGTCCGATTCAGGCCATCCTCTTTCTTCTAAACTCATTTTACCGTTTTTTTTTTTTTTCCCCTCTGTTTTTCTCCCAATCCAGAAAGCCCCATTGTATTTCAAAGCCGGTCTCAGGGCTAGAGCCTTCTCTATCCGTTCAGAACACAGACAGGCTCTTGCTCTCCGCCTAAAAATATCCCGCCGTGTTTCTTTTCACCACGTCGTTCTCCAATTGAGTTTGCACAGTCATCGAGCCGCTCGTGTGCAAAGAGACGTGGTTGTCATGCCGACCGAAGCCCTCTCTCCTTGGGAGCCACAGTGGCCAATCATATGCGACCCTGCCCCGCTGCCCAACGCAATGAACGCAGACGCAGTTTGGTTCCATAACAGACTGAGGAGCCCGGCCGGACACTGGCACAATGGAGGCCTACCTTGAGATATTCTAATGGTGCCCTTCACTTTTATTTTTCAGTGATAGAAACTCAGTTAGAGCCCTGTCTGCTTAGACATCAGCATGTCCTTTATGGAGATCATTTTGCCATACATCATCCCAAGCCTTTTAAGTGGTTTATTTCCAGCTGAAATAAAAGTATTTAAATTCTTTAGACAACCTGTCTGTCGAAGCAACACATTTTTCACAGATCACTTGAAATGTGTGCCTTCAGAAGAGTGAATGTGCATTATCTTCTTCCCAGACTTCTCAAGCCCTGATGGCTTCCTAACATATTGCCATTTTCGATTAAAGATCTGAAACTCATTAGACTACCTCCAAAGAGCATATGCTGTTCAGGGTTCCAGTCATATTGGTCTTAGTAAAACAGTTTCAAATCACTCAGCTGTAAATACAGTGACTGTAACATGCCTCACATTATCAGTCTAATCATACTTTGTGTTTTTCCTTCTCAGCTCTGCTTCATATTGACTTTGTGTGCTGTCTTTTGGGTAAGAGTAATTTCATTTATGTATTTGTTTGATTTTCAAAAGTATGTTTGTATATAATGCTGCATATATAATGTGCATATAATGCTACATGCTAGTGAAGTGTAAATGGCATTTTGGTGAAATAAGTGTTGCTGTATATTTTTCTCGTAGTGGGATAAGAAGGGGCTGGCCATTATCTTCTGCATACTCCAGTTTTTGGCGATGACATGGTAAGCCTATTTTGTGCTCGTCTCTCGCTTCTTGCTCTAGCTAGAAACAGTGAGCTCATTATTTTTGAAATAACTGGCTGTTTTATTTTGATGCATACACGTACACAGTCGCTTTTTAATCATTACTGGAGCTGATCATAGAGAGCACCATGGTAACCGTTTTGGCGGAGGTTTATAGCCCACTCTAGGTGAGATTTGTCAGAGCAGTAGTGAAATTCTTTAAAGGAAATGGTTGACAGTGCATCTAGCTCTGTCCTGTGAGAGGTGTAAGGGGTGGTAAAATGCCCCCTCTCCAGGGGACTGGTAGCGCCCTAAGGGGATGACCAATCAGGAGCTGAAAGAGGTAGGGTGAGGTTATTTCCAGGACGCCTCCCTGCCTTCACCTCAGGCTGTGGGTTCATGTGTGTTTCTGCGCTGTTGCTAAGTCATGCAGTGTGGATTACAGAGGCAGATCTCCTGCTGACCTACTCTGCAGGGCCTTGTGTGAGACCCCAGCTATCTCCAGCACATGCTCAATCCTGTTTGGCAGTAAAAGCCTTTAAGACGGATGGCGCGTGCGATCAACGTGCCGGGGCTTACTTCCCCTGAGGGTCCCTCTTCTCTCCATAGAAGCTGGAGCGTCCTTTCCCTGGAGCGGAGGAGAGGTGGCGATCTTTCAGAACAGGGCTCTCAGTTCGTTCCACAGACGTCCTGGAACAACCCGTCTTTAAGGGTTTCCAGCTGTACTGGTAAAGGCGTGCTCCCTGGGCACGGTCTTGGCCCTGTTTTTATAAACATGTTCATTCAGGTAATGCCATTGTGAATTGGTCCCATTAGCCAACATGTAATTGAAAGCGGCGCTTTCTGGAGGGGAAACCACAAGAGGCGAAGACTGTACAACAACACCTCCTTGCAGCAGACTCCTAGAGCAGGTCCTCTAATGCGGTTCAGCTGAGACGCGTGCGTTGTGAAGAGGGAGAATCATACACTCGCTGAGATTGGAGGTTCGGCCCCTCACAGTGAGTGTCGTTCAGGGCCACGCTCGGTGACGTTCCCTCGTGAAGCTAACGCTAGCTGACATCCGCGCGCCAGACGGCATCTGCGGTCTCAGCCTGTCGGTGACAGCACGGGGACAGGCCTGCGGAGATCGCTGGGATCACCATGGTTACAGAGGAACCCCCCCCCATTCCTCATTCCACGGAGGGGGATGGGTCTCACTGCCGTCAGCAAGCTGAATGCGGGGTCTGGGGGGGCGAGCGTGCTAACCGCTAATCGAATCTGCCGTACGCGTCACCACAGAGAGGGGAGGGGGGAGGGGAGGGGGGGGGGGGTGCGTTGGGCTTCCAGATGCACGCAGCAGTGACCAGGTGTGTGTCAATGCAGATTAGTCAGCTTGTGATTAGTCACTTAAGAGAGAGTGTGTGTGTGTGTGTGTATGTGTCAGAGAGAGGCTAGGGGAGGTCATTGTGAATGTTTGCACTTAGTCATCTGTTCCTTAGATTGTGGAACAGTTTGATGAATATTAATTTTGTTATTCCATAATCTACAAAAAAGTAAAAGGAAGCGATCGTCTTTGCTTCTTTGTGGGCTGGCTGATTTCTTTGGTCAGCTGAGCTGCTTATCCTGTTGGCCTGTTGACTCATCCTTCCCTCCTCAGGCCCACTGACACTGCCCTGTCAGTGGAACGGCAGTTCACACAAAGTCCATGTAAAAGTGGAAACCGTGTAAATCCTCTCGGGTTCAAACACATAGCAGGCATGTCATTCCTCAAGGCTTGGTCTCGCTCTGTACCTCGCTCTGAGGTTCCCTTGACCAGGCTCAATGGCTACTGTGTGTGTGTGTGTGTGTGTGTGTGTGTGTGTGTGTGTGTGTGTGTACACATGTTTGCTTTTGCGTATGTCCGTGTGTGCATGTGTGTGCGTGTGCGTGTGTGTGTGTGTGTGCGCGTGTGTGCATGTTTAAAGCATCGGGCACATCCTACCCACCTGCCACAAGTGACCCATAAATCACTGGGTCCACTCATGTCTTCACCATCATTTCTAGTAAGAACATTGACTTCCTCCTTTGGCATCGCCATGGCAACCGCCTGCAGCACACGTCAGTGCACTCGAGTGCCGGACAGTTCCCGGAACCCTGCCCGTCTGTTTGGCCCCGTTCCACTCTACTGTAGACAGGAAATCTAGACCCCGTGCCACTCTGCTCTAGACAGGAAGTCCAGAACCTGTGCCTCTCTACTGTGGACAGAAAGTCTAGACCCCGTGCCACTCTGCTCTGTACAGGAAGTCTAGACCCCGTACCACTCTGCTCTGTACAGGAAGTCTAGGCCCCGTGCCACTCTACTGTGGACAAGAAGTTGAGTGGCTTTCTCTGCTGTGGAAAGACTGCAGGCGTAGCAAAGCTCCTCAACCAGACTCTCTCAGAGGGGCTCTCTTCTGTCAGCTGAATATGGATTTGGACTTTTTAAATTAGGGAGTTTCCCTCATTCACAAACACATATTTTCGTATTTGTTCTTCCTCAAAATGATGCAGTCTACACAGTGCTGTTTTGTGGTGTATGTAAAGTGTTAATGTGAACACTCTGTAGGCCAGCAGCACAGTCTCTCAACGTGACTCACTGCTTCTAAAAGCGATCACTCTAAGGAGCCATGTCTCTGTTCCCCAAGCAATGTTCCTCTCCCTTCTGTGTTATATGTGATGTTATGGTTTCTTTAGAAGAAACTGAAAAATAAAACGCACTCTTACAAATTTGGTAATCCTGTGGCCATTTAACCTGTTCCAAGGTGATTTACTTCCACCCTAAGACATATTTGAAAATTCAAATGCAGGCAGATCAACAAAACTGAACAATGTAATCCATTAATAATAACAATGATCTGTTCTCGTCTCATGAACTGAAACAGCATGGACATAACACGAAACGTACAGGGGGCATCAAACGTTCAATAAAAATAACTAAGCATGGCCGTCGATTGATTGGTGTCAGTCAGATATGACTTTCTTTTCACCATCAAACAATGACATTTTTTGCCCTTCTGATTTATGTAATAATAGGGCTGTTATTAAATGGTTATGTAAGATTAATTTTGCATTAATGTTGGGCCCAGATTATATCCCACCGCTGGGTTTAAGCGCTTCCCCTGCTCTCTCTCACGCTTATCTGTGACGTTTAAATGGATTTTAGGCACTAAATCTGGGAGTTTTTTCCCTTTGAGCTGGCTCCAGTCCTGTTCAGCTCGGGGGGAAGGTATACATCTTTTCCCCCTGTCCCCTGATGACAGGGGCCTGTAATCTGGTTAAGTAATAGGAGAAAATGGCTTTGGTTTACTCTAAATTACTGCCGTGTCGTTTCTCCTGGTAGAGGTCAGCAGTGCTGTGCTTAACGTCTTTTCTCCTGTTTCCCTCATAGGTACAGCATCTCCTACATTCCATTCGCCAGGTGAGAACTCCTTGTTCACATCCGTGTTTGTCCTTGGGTGTGGACCTGGGTACATTACATAATTGTTTTGGATTCAAATACTTTTTCTACGCCTTACTGAGCTTGTCTGGTGTATTGGGAACCTAGGAAGTACTCTCAAAAAGTGCCAACCCCGCATTCTGGTTCTCTTGGTTGGCTCAATTACAACAAGCAAGACCGAGCACAGAAAATTGTTTGAATCCAAAGCGATTACTTAGTTGACCCTGGTCTGGTTGGGTGTAAGGGCCATCCTGGGCCCTTGGGCACTTAATGAACAAATCAACTATCAAACAGGCACCCAAACATCATCCACATCAGCAGATAGCGACTGTCTTTTTGACTGAGAAATTGGTTAATGTGTGTGTGAGATATATTTGTACGTTTCTGCTGCCCTTTTGTCCATTAGGTGGTTGGTCTGTGAGGAACCCCTCTAGCATGTTCACTCCATTACTGCACAGCCTCCTTTGTGCACTCAAATTTCTGAAATCACTTGTGCTGTTTAGATTTGTGTGCACAAATCAGAAGGAACCAGAGCTTCTGTTTTCAGGGAATGGTTTGAAGTGTCAAATTTTTTTGAATTTTTTGTTGAATGAAACTGAGATTTTAACGGCCATTTTGTGTCCTGCCCTTGACCTCATGTCAACCCCTCCTCCTCCCCCAGTCTTGAGTTCCATATGTTCACACCACGTCTGTACATTCATTAACATTCACATAGACACGCATACACACATATACACACACACACACACTTGCACCAACAAAGATGCACACATTCTCCATCTTCAGTCTCTGTTGTAATGATACACACCCAGACACACACACTCCCTCATACTGTCATACAAACATGACCTCTCTGCCTCTCACTCTCTCCCTCTCACTCTCTCTCCCCCCCCCATACACACTCACACGTGGTGAGATGGGTGGGGGGTAGGGCAGTCCCTGAATGAAAACATGTTTTCATTTTGGCGTGTGTTCTCTAGCCATATGGCGCTGGACTCACAGTGCCACACAAATGGCCTCTTGTTTATTCCCTGGCTGGATTGTGTACGGCTACTTATGCAATTTACCTGCAGCAAATAAGAAACAAATGGCTGTTGAACATTTGTTTGAATGTGCATACACAGCATGGGTCCTAATTTATTTTTTTAGTTTCGTTAGGTCTGTTGGTAATTATTCTTGTGCACCAGATTGAGGTGTTTATTTTAGTTTGAGCTGAAGATGTATTATTTGCTGAAGGACATGGCAAACACAGCTAACCACATACTGGAGATCTAGATGCCCCACAAAAGACCAATTACAATTATGAATCCTTGGCGTGTTCAGTTACATCCGTGTTCTGGGGTTTTTGTGCTCTCAGGAGCCGTGTTTGGGTGTGTCTGAGGACAACAGGCTGAGGGGGGAGGGGGTCACTGCCTCCTCGTACAGTGTAGGAATGCCAGTGCCATATTGTCAGTGTGTCCGTTCTCCATTCCCGTGACTCCTCCTCCCTTGTATGTTGAGACCCTACACACACGCAGGCATCTCCGTAATCCACCCAAAGAGCTTAGGAGATCGCCCAACCCACGCCCACCCCCACCCCCGTCCCCACGCCGTGTCGCTACCCTGAGGGAAGAACAGGGAGGGGAGGAGAGGGGAGAGAAGGGGAGAGAAGGGGGCAGCTGGAGATTGGCCTTTAGACCCCATGTCTACCCTGCTAGCATGGCTGCGTGATGATGTTTTTCTCATCATTCCTCATCTGAGCACGATTCTTTGTTGGTGATTTTTTCGTCCCCTCCCTGTCTGGTGGAAGAGAGGCTTATTCTGTTTGTGCTCAAGTGTGGGAGCCTGGTGCTGTATGAGGTCGTGCTGAGTTAAAATCTTTACATTCTCTCGACCGCAGCCAAACAATGTTATTATTATTATTATTATTATTATTATTATTATTATTATTATTATTATTATTATGCAGCTTGGTTTTGGTAATTCAGGTGTTTGAACATGCAAGGAAACCAAGCTGTGATTGTAAAAACTGCTAGTTCTTGCGAAAGGGTCTTTAAATGGCTTAAGCTGATCTCTGTAATCACAGTATAATACCTTAATGTGGTTCACCACACTATGATTGGAGCCTTTCTCCGCCCTTTCGGCAACCTGCTGCTGTAGCAGTTTTTTATTTATTTATTGAATTCATTTTATTTTTTGAATGGCAGTTGTAGGAACCGTTGCCGTCTAATTCTATCATATTAATTATTGATTTATTGATAGAACTTTTTTAGAGGATGATAGCCTGACTTCACCTTTATTTACCATAAAGATAGAAAATGGATGATGAGGATTTGGGGTATTGGAGGTGGAAGGAGTGTTTGTAATATGAGGTTGAGTGTAAAACTACGCATCCCAGCCTTCTCTGGGAGAGAGTCACCAGCCTTTTCAGCCACCGACACTTTGCCTTCTTTGTTATGGCTTGCCCCCCCCCCCCCTTCTGGTGTTTTTAACCCTGAATGGATTCACGCCTCCTCTTGCCGTGAATTTTGAGCGAGGGATGCAGTGTCTGCATAGCAACACGGAGGGGTGGGAGAGAGGGAGAGCATGAAAGAGAGGAGAGGGAGAGCGAGAGGGAGGCAGCAGACACTCGGCTGTGTGACCTTGTTCTGCTGTTGCTGTGGTGATCGCCGATGTTGCATCATCTCCAAACCACATACCTGGAGGGGTGGGGGGGGGGAATCAATCCATCCATCTGAGCATGTGCCATATTTCTGCCAAAACGGGGATAAATATTCATGAGCTGTGCCCCAGCTGCCACAACAAAGGAGCCGTGCTTACTGTAGACACAGCTCATGCCCTGTGTTGGGCGGATGGAGAAAATAAGCTGTCAATTTCTTGATGTGAAGAGAAAATATTTGAAATCATTTCAGTATATCGTTATCCCATTTCCAATTCTACACACAAGGCTGTTTGTCCTGACTTCATGAGCGTGTTTCCCTGAAATGTTGTTCTGTTTCTTTCCTAGGGATGCTGTGTTGAAGTGTTTCACTACATGTCTGAATTAAATCATCTTACTGCCATATCCTGTGAAGACTGGTCCCGATATGCAAAAGAGAGTAAATATGTAAAATACGTTTTTTATTTAATTTGTCTGAAGATTTTCTGCCTTAAAATATACTATGAGCGATATATTTTGGAGCACAGTCAAGTCAGCCACTTTTAGAGACGATGTATACACTGCAACAAAAATAGAACGAAATAAATCTTAGTTGGTAATCTAATTTTAATTGTTAAATAATTTTTTTTACCTAATCTAACAAGATTATTTTAATTTTAATTTATATATTGCTTTGCTTCAACATCAAGAAGATTTTTCGAATCCCTGTGTCAGATAATTTTTCTTATTTTAAATTGTGCATATTGTATTTCTTTTAGGTTGCATTTTATTTACAGTATATGAACTAACTTTGCTCAGCTGTGTACGTGCGCTAGCAGAAATCAAGACTTTTATATTTTGAATGTGTTTATGCTTTGGGTGTGAGAGCAGAATGCTTGATGAACATATTTAAGAATGTTTATAGTAATATTTCCTATGACAGTGACACTATGTTTTTCTGAGTTTCTCCAACTCCTTTCTTCATTCCATGTAAAATTGGGAACAAGCCATGCTTTTTGTGTCATATCCTCGGTAATACATGCATCATATTAACCGTTTTGCACCATGTAAAGACCGTTTATTTTTACAGATAATTTTGACCTTCACTTCTTATAATAAAGTACTTGTATTCAATTCAATGTATGTCTTATTGTTGTGTTTATTATTATGTGACTGAATTCATGTTGCCATACAATGCTGCAAGGATGCTAAATGCCACGTCGATATGAATTGTGTTCTGAATCCATATCCGTCTGTCTTCTCTGACTCGCTGTGTGGAGGGCATGAGAGTGAGGGAAGTAAGATGGATCTTCCCTGCCACAAATGACCTTATTCAGCCAGCGACAGCTCAACACCCATTTCCCTCGCAGGGCACCGCAGCCTGTTAAATCCTGTGCTTATTCAGCTAAAGACACAAAGACGCGAAATTTTGTCATCCTTGTGCTTGCCCAAGTTGCGTAGTGAGCCGTATTTTATCACTGTTCAGCCGTCATTAATGCAATTTGTTCTAACGATCTTTCCCGGTTTTTCTTGCTGTGACGCGCTCCTAATGACCCATAGTGGTTCGCGCGAGCGGTCCGCCCAGCTATTTTGCGTCTATTTGAGTTGGCCTTGTGGGTGGTGGTCTGATGCAGCGGTTGCTATGACAATACAAGAACTCCTGTTTTTCTGTCGGGAGTGCAGACTGGTATGGGTTCTCCATTACATTCATGAGAAAGTGGACTTACATGTATGCACTTCTTGTTGTCTGGCCAGAGATTAATGGGTTCCCCCTTCCCCAGATTACCGTAATACTATCATTTACAGGTGAGAAATCAAGCACAAATTCCTCGCTGCAAACTTCATTGCCTTTTTTTCTTAACAGATGCCTGCAGCTTAATCCCCTACCATAAAAGGAGGGATTGTCTCAGTTAAGTATTTTCAGAAGTGTTTGCATTGAACTCCACACAGAAGTCTTTATAAACATTTCTAATCCCACATCCCACTTAATGGAGTAAAAGGGTCTTATAGACATCTTATAGAAGTGATTATAGACATTGGTGTCAATAATGCAACTTGCATGTAAATCAGATAACACCCTTAAAGATTATTTTCTCAATGAGTTTTGGTCATCTGCGGTGCTACAGTTTATTAAGGGCTTTAACTCCAATTTAAGTCTACAGGAAGTTATTAAAATTAGCTACTCATTGGTTTTCAGTTAGACCAAGTAGATATTCTGAACTAGCTTTGGGTATTCACCTTCCTAAAGTACCAATGGAGACCAGAATGACTCATTTAAATTACCATGTAAGCATTTTACATTGTTTCAGTACATCTGTATAAAAGGGTAATAAATGTTAAAATAGCATATGGTTAAAATAGCATATACTATAGCCCACCCATGAGTGCTGTTTCATTATCTAGTGAAAAAATATTTGCATTATTTTTGGGTCACTACACACTTGATCAGGTCAGTTACTTCTCAGGAATATCTTTTATATGGTTGTGTGGTCTGAAAATATGAGCTCTGTCACCTGCCCCAGGTAAAGGGAGGCTAAGTGATACTATTACTCTTAAGTGATACTATGAATGATAATGCTAAATGTCTGGATATTATAGAAATGCTTTCTTTTTTCTAGAATTTAGTGCACATTGATTGGATTTAAGATGATGGAGGTCATGTGACTTGAATGCACTTTTGCTTTATGTGTTTAGGGTCCCCATGCAGTTTGAAAATCCTTGAAAATCTCTATTTATAGACCTTTGTGTTCAGAAGATGTCCTCATATACACTCACTGAGCACTTTATTAGGTATTTACTGGACTTTTTTTTTTTTTTTTTACTTATTACTTCTGCTGCTGTAGCCTAACCACTTAGTCGTTTGACACGTTGTGTGTTCAGAGATGCTCTTTTGCATACCACTGTTGTAATGTGTGGTTATTTGCATTACTGTCACCTTCCTGTCAGCTTTGACTAGTTTGGCCAATAAATAATTTTACAGAAGGCTTACAGTTAATTTAATTAATGTGCAATCTCAATTTAATCTGAAATTATATATTTAAACATTACATACGTATCTTATAATGACTTGTATTATATCTGGGTTGGGGCTAGGTGGGCTTATAAGCGTCCAGTTTGTTCTGGCAGCACTCACACACGGGCTCTATGGGTAACGTGGCTTTGTTACTGTTGTCCTCAGCCGCGTGCTTCAGGAGCACAGTTTGGCCACGCCCACCGCCGCCCAGCGAAATAAAACGCAGGCAGCAGGCGCGCGACCACAGCCAGCGCAGAGGGTGTTCGCCTAGGAGGGTATCTCTGTCTCCTGTTAAGTTTTGCGGATGATGCCATTGCTACCAAACTCGTCGACATTTCTCCATATTTACATTTAGTTACATAGTGTCTGTCCTGTCTAAACCTACAAGATGCCTTTTCCTCCAATCAATCTACACCAGCGGATCACGTCCCCAGGGAAGGAACTGTTCAGGAAAAAGAAATCTAACATCGTGCCTCCTCAGCCTCTGCTTAGTAGTAAAATGAAAGAAGAGAATGATTCTGAGAAGGAGAAGCTATCTACGTCTTGGCCATCGGCGAATCTGAAGCAGTTGGGGCGAAAGCCACAACCACAGAAGAGCAAATTTCCCACACACGTAGGAGCTGGTGGTCTGGGAATGGAGGGCAAGAACTCCTGGCTGACGTTACCAAAAGCCTTGGCAAACTCTTGTGATAGCGTGCCGCGCTCGAGTTCTGGGGAGTCCGCCACGCAGAAGAGCAGCAAGCACTCTTCTCGGAGTTCCCTTGCCAAGGACGACGGAGAGGAAGAAATCCACTTCTCTCTGAGCCTCACCCCGGAGGCGATTCTTGTCATTCAGAAGCGCAACTTGGAGAAGCAGATGATGGCAAAACAACAGAAGTGTTGCACCTCTGCGGACTTTCGGCACCGCCGCGTCTTCCCTTCCAGACGGGCACAGGGAGCATCCAAAACGCACGTTCCTGTTGCCAAGTTGGAGAGCCCTGAAGACATCAGCGCCATAGTTAAAATCTCGCTGTTAAATGATCAGTATAAATATGACGACGTGGAGTATGAAGAGGAGGACGGTGATGTGGACGAAACAGTCATGAGGAAATGCAAAGAGTGGCTTAAAGGTGTGGAAAGTGCCGCTGCCTTTGGGAAAGTGGACAAACTGGCGACTCTTCCGCATCTAAAAAGCTGAAAACTGTAACTGGGCACTTTAAATTTCCGCGTCCAACGAAAGGCAAGGCTACTCAATAAATCAGAAGGAACACTGCTCACTAACAAGAAGGCCAGATCTGTAAACACATCTAAGTGCAACGTTTCTTTGTCTGGTGTGAGAACAGTGCTTATGTTATCTTAATTGCACGCAGGCATTGCCGTTATTTTGGGCGCTATATGCGCTCTTTCTTGCACAAGGCTTTGTTGTTTTCAAGGAGACGCCTTTATTACTCCCGTGATTGAACATTCCATTGGACTACTAAGAATTACAAGAACTGGTTAAAATGTGAATCCGGGAAATGTCGAAATCAACAGGCGGAATCCACTTGTAACATGTCTCCCGTAAACGGGGGTCCCTTCCTTTGTGCAGCCGAACAAAAGCTGTCAACGGCAGCGGCGACGTTTACGCGCCTTTCGGTAGTCGAACAAATGACTTAGATTTTTATCACTTTGCCATGTAAATGTATCTTGAGTGCGCGATGAAAAGGGTGTTATATGAACTACAACAGTGTATTTTGTATATAAAGTGACCATCTTTGTACAGTATTTATTATGCAAGGTAGCGAAGGGTAGGGTAATTGTTTGCACAAGTGTTTTTGTTTTAATTTCCCGTCCTTTTAAAATTGTTTATACGCAATAAAATGTGTGAACAATGTATGCATCGAGTCAATATCTTCAAGTTATATACAAAAAACAAGAGGAGTGCGTTCGTTTACACGTTTCCAGTGACTGAAATCTGCTCAAATTCAATAACTTTAATATGAGCCGACAACAAAGGGACTTAATGTCTGGATTTGCTTAGTCCAAATTTTAAAGAATTTTCGGGACACATTCGCAAACAAAACTGGATTGTAGCACTCAAAATCATGTGTGACTTGGATCTCTGTTGAACCCTTATTCTCTGGAGAGCTTATCCATTTGTGTTCTTATTAGTAAACTAAACCGCTTATATACGTCGAGCTATTAAGGTTCGCTTGGGACTCGCTGCTGTAGCAACATTTCTCCAGCAGATAATGATTGGCTTTGACAGATAACTGTGATTGATTGGTAAACCATACCGTCAAGTTAACAATGAACGCAACGGAGGATAAGTGGGCTATATATCATTTTACCTCTCAGTTGCTTGCCTTTTACCATATGTTCATTGTCAACGCAGAACCACTGAGCACGGTGATATCACAAAATCGCAGTATATCTTTACAGTTGAATGAAGTTGGGTGAAATGTATCAGAAAGAAATCAAATAACCTAAAGGACATGAACATTTATGACTTGTTAACGAAAAAGAACAAAACTAGTTCTAAATAAAGTAGGCTACATAGCCTTTCTAAGTTTGTGAAAGGAATGTATAGAGACATTATATGTCCGGCGCCCTCTGGTTAATGGGTGATTTGGCCCGGTTCCAAATCTTATGGAAAGTGTTCCAAATGGGAGGAACTAATGGACCTGTTCTCACCATGGCAACTAGCCGTAAACACACAGAGCAGTAGGACAAATTTCAATTTGCACATATAGTTCTGCCCTTTGGATTATGGGTTCTTGGAGAAGGAGGTGTATGTGGGGGGCTGGGGGGTTAATTAAACAGCAATGTTGTAAAATGTTGCCCTAATTATCAATGTGCAATAAGCTGAGTTTGTTCCTGTATTTGTCCAGTGGAAGAGTAAATATGGTAGCCAACAGTTTAAGCTCCAACACTGAACAAATTCCTTTGTTTTAAAGTAGCTTGACTAATGAGTTACAACCAATCCAGGTCAGGATAAAGTGGCGATGTGAGGCACGTGAAAATGTCCTTACAATTTTTGCACTTGGATGCATTCCACATTCACTGAAGCAAAATTAATTTCATGTAGAGACTGTGTCTATTTGTTTTCAGACTTGTGTTCAGCAGCTTATCCTCAAATTCTTCCCTTGGTCAAACATTTATCCTAACATATGATGTTATCTATGTTCCTGTATAATGGAAAATGGATTGCCAAAATGTATCTAAGGGGCCACTTAGCAATTTACACAATCTCATTTTACATTTAAGGGGATCTCAGTCCAGGTAGGAGTCTGCATCATAATACCCTCACTTCTACATCAATATTATAATGTTCAGTTAAGGACATTCTTATAATTTATTTACAATCTTACAATCTAAAAATATCAAAACATGTGAAACGTCAAAATGTATCAAAGATTGTACTGGGTCAGTGAGAAGTCTCAATAGAGGTTGCTATTCACAGAAGACAATTGTACGCAGGGTCTGACAGTTGCCATGAGGAAGTGTCATGATAATTATATTTTAGAGCCAGTACCCATGTAGCTTACACCGTTCCTATATGCAGTTCCTTATTGATAAATCATATATCTTTCTGACTAAAACTATACAGCCCAATGCTATCTGGTGGAAACACAGTGGCCACTGTACTTACACAATTGGGTAAATTCAATGCTGCACTGGAGCAGAATAGCAGAATATCCTACACAAGAACCACCTGAGCCAAACTCTTTTTGCATTCCAGTCTATATTAAAATGGTCTGAGCTTTCATTCTGGATTTCTAGCTAGGAAGTGGAGATAACACACCTTAGCAGCTGGGATGGGTAATGGTGTGAATCTGACAGCATCTGGTGAAGATGTAAGGAGAGTTTGTGGTGGATAATTTGCTGTTTATTTTGGGTGGGGAAGGAGGACAAGATAAATATCCTAGTCTATTGTCACTTCCACACATTCAGTCTAGCTAATGGTAAATAAAAATATAGGAATAGCCAGAGAAATGCGAGTTTTTAGAAGACAGATCAAGATGTAAGTGTAGTGCTGTTGCCATTCTTTGAACTTGACACTGGTGTTAAAATTCTTTAATTAAATAAAAAGTGTTTTACCTTAATGGAATGGTTTTGCATTACTTTGATTTGTATGTATCTGTAGTGTATTGATTGATCTAATGTGTTTTTAAATAAATAAATAAATAAATAAATAAATAAATAAATAAATAAATAAATAAATAAATAACCCCACTCACACATGCATGCATACGGACACACACATCATTATCATTGTAAGTACACTTTAAGAAACAAAATAAATCTGAGAACCTACACATTTTTCTCCCTGTTTTACAGGCACGGACCTAACCTACTTGCTGAAGCAAAGGAACACATAGCTACCATTGGCAATAGAGTTTACACAAAAAAGCATATTTGTGCTTGTGTATTATAAACATTATTGTTTTTACACAGTGTACAACAACTTCTACAACTTACAAAAGTCACTATATGCGCATAGTGTGAACAAATCTTACTACAAGACCTCACATTATGTGTAGGCTAGACAGCAGAATCTGACCCGTTAAATCTGTCAAGGTATTTATTAAAGTCGCCATACAAAAGACCTGGCACTTGTCGTCGGTAACCCGGTTACCAAAGTTTTATTGAAATGGAAATGGTGCATTGTGGGTGAGCACGCTGTATGTTTTGACTACAGATGACCCAGCTACCGTTGTAAGCATGCTGAGCTTGTTCGATATATTTTCTGTGCATTATTGTTTTGTCACACCGCAAGGAGATTGAGTAAGTAAAGTTATTTCTGTTCAACTTCGCAGTTATCAGGAAAGTCTTGCTTTGGGCGACGTTACAGGTACATTTAACAATCATAAACGTAAAAAGAAAGTAACTAGTTTCATGTTTAGGCCTAGTACCAGGTCTTTGCTGACGTTTGCATGGGACAGAAAATATTTATGTTCAGTTGGTGAGTAGATGGTCTTGAACGAGGTGACACATTGACGCACACGTTTTAACTAGCTATGAAGAAAGCCGTGAAATAGGTATGCTCATTGGTACATGTGATACGAATGTGTAACAACTTCTCTTTGGTGGGATCTGTATTCAGTGAGGCACAGTCTCTATTTGTATTTCTTCCACTCTTCCGTTATGATGACATAAATCGTTTTATTTATAGAAACAATGTGTATAGGCTACAGTACACGACTGTACATTCCCAATGAAACTTAAAGTTTACCTGCATTTTCACAGCTTTCTGTTCTATGGTCTTTATTTAAAGCAACATTTGTAACATCTGTGTTAATTGTTGTTATTGGTATAATGTATTTAAGGTGACAGATGTGTGATCTGAAGATGAAATATAAGGGCCTTGACATCCATCACACAAGCAGCCTTCCTTCAATTTTGGATAAATACATATCAACCGGATGTATCAAACAGGTAATTTATTCACTACATTAATTTCTTCATTAAAAAGTAACACATGAATGCCAGCATAAAGGTAGATGAAATGGGAAAAATGACTGACTGTCCACAAGAGCCCGTTCTTTAGCATCAGCTGTCAATGTCTCCAACTTTACGCAGGTTTCACAATGAACAGATTTATGATTCTGTTTTCATCACCTGTACTATATAACAGCTTGTTCACGCTACTGAAGGGGGCTGGCCTCCTAGGGAGCAGAAAACCCCCAGACTCAGATTCAGATTATTTGGCATAAATATGGAGCAAAGTGGGTGCTACCAGTTTGCATGCAGTTAATACAAGAGCCACTTGAAACAGGTACAAAAGCGGCTGCCACATTGCTTTTATTGATTTGTCCTTTATTTAACCAGGAAGTCTTAGTGAGATAACATCTCTTGTCAAGAAAGACCTGGTCATTATAATGGCATTATGTACACAATGTTTCAGTTAACAAACAGCACAAGCATGTGACTGCACAGCAATGCATAAAATACACACAAAAGACTGTTCAAGCTCAGGACAACATGCTGTCTTGTGATTTACAACAAATTCCTCTGCCATGGATTTTTAGACAGTACATTTATAATAATCCAGTATTGAGGGTGTTGTTTCAGCTATTTCTTCATAGTATTCCATGGCCATGGTGCTTAGTAGGAAAATGAAGGTTTTCCAAAATATGTGTGTATTTCCCCTCAAAGAGGGGCACAGAGGAAGGAATGTAGTTTGCTAAGTACTACTTTATAAATAAACATATAGCCTAACCGTGTTTCTGTTATGGAGCCTCCTAGTTTCTAGAGAGGTCCACTGTATCATGGCATATTGGTCACAGTGATGGGTAAGTGGCGTAGCATTAGTTATACATCTTGGTGCACCATGATATACTATATCCAGCACCGTAATGATACTAGAATAGGTGTGCATAAAATATCTGTTCCATCCCTACTAAGTTAAAGCTAACTACCCCTTAACTTCTCTGCAGATTACAGCAAAGTGGGAGTTTTTGCTCTCAGAAATCATTTGAGCATTTTGGTGTACTTGTATACTTACGAGTGACTTCATCGACTGGTATGAATGAGCTATTTCTGTATTTTTGAAAGAGATATGATTACAGTAGCTTAGCTATTAACTAAATACAAACACGAGTAATGTCAGTTAAATAGCTAGCTAGCTAAATGACTTCACAGCTATCACAAGGTAGTCTGAAGTATGGTGTTACAAAGTTACCGACCTTTAGCCAGAATAGAATATCCAGTTGTTTTATAGGTGGGTGAGCTTCTTCATCTTGGGGGTGTAAGCAGGGTTGAGAATGGGGGCATAGATATTTTTTGATCAAAGGCGGGAAGCAAGGAGCGAAACCCTGCATAGTATACCTTTAAAGGCTTTATTGTGATGGAAAAACTTACTGATGGCTACTGATGTTTGTTGTTATGCATTCATGCAGTTTCTATGCAAGAAGTTGCCAAGCCAAGATGGGTTCTAAAAATAAATTCTTCCCTATGCCAGGAATGTATTTGGAATCCACATTATGGCACATTATGTGATCACTCAATCTGTGAAGTAATTGAATATCACCATCCCTTGTCTCAACTCCATTAGACCTCCATAACCCTGAACCAGTACAGTGTGATTATATAAAAAAATATATGACATTACATTACATTAATGGCATTTGGCAGACACTCTTATATAGAACAAAAGTCTTGTTTTATAAAATAAATCAATGCCAGGTAGAATCTGCTCCTTAAAAATGCCAAAGGACTTACATGTATTGTTCTAACAAACAACAAAACTCGAAACATAAACAAAAATAAACAGTTGATCATTAAAAAATAATCTTAAAAATTATTTGTATATAAATTCATTCTAAGGATTTATGCGCAGTAAGACTGTAAACTAGAAAAAAAAACCAATCAGAAGTTTTTCAAATTATAATAAAGTTTTGACACCAGAAGAACATGTATTAGGGGGGTCAATTCCATGATAGTTTTCAGAAGAACCTTCTTGAATACCTTACATTTGCCTATCAGGAGAACTGGCATCACTTCAGACTTATGCTAATTGAGTTGATGTTTCTCTGTGGCTTTAATCTGGGGATTTTCCAGTTCCAACCAGTCATGACCCGTAAATGACCTGCTGTGTGAAAGGAGTACTAAATAGGTGTTTTTATTCCATTATTCCGTCTTAATTTTGTCCAATCAAGGTTCTTAGCATGTAATGCAAATAAATAACTCTCTAGAGTTGACTGATGTCACAGTTTTCATTAGGCGGTGGAATTCAAGGGGTAAAACTGGTAAAAGTTTGATAGCATACTGCTTACCAACCACACGTTTCTTGGACAGCTTTCAGCTCCAACACAGTGCCACATTTTGCAGTTCTACTGCTTTATTTCTTGTGTTGTCAACCAGAGATAAACCATTTACGTATATTTAGACTGGAATAGATGCCATTTTTCCACAGTGCTTACTATCCCACGCAGATAAAAATAAAATGTTCCCAAAGCAGTGCAAGATTTGAGTTTGTTCTGCAGAACTATGTAATTTAACAAGCATAAAAATACAGTATTTGAGATTTTGAGGTTTTTCTTTAAACATTCATTCAGTAAGCTGGAAATATTGCTCCTTCATAACAAGGAAAGGGTACATCTATTCAATAGCTCTTTCTTCCACCATAATTAGTTCCAGTTTCCTGTGAATTTAATTGTGAATTCTTGCAGAACATTTTTTTGTGGTAGCAACCACTTTCACTGGACTCAGTTTGAAACTCTTTCAAGTGGCTCCTGTGGAGAGCATTAAACTAGAGTAAAACCGGGGAGAATTGCATTTTATGTTATATTTGCATCACATTTAGATCTCAGCCCATATATGAATCCCTCTATGTGGTCGGGGATGTGACTCCCCCATGGGAGTTTTGCACTGTCAGCCATTTTCCATCTGTAGCTCGCTCTGCTTTTCCTCCGTGTGAATAGAGTAAAAATATGAACGCAGGGTGGACTGATGAGGGGACAGAAAGAAATTGCATCAGTTTCACACATCCTAATGTAGTTAGATTTTTAGCTTACAATACTCCATTTAGTTACAATACTCCATTATTTTGAAGTACAAGCCCCCCACCCCCCACTCCCTCATGGGCTATGAGCATGAGGTTGGGTGTTGAGGATCTCAGTGAAGAACATTATGTCTGAAACAGGCGGCGGTGGGGTCCAGGCAGTATGTACTGAGACACTGCATGGTACCTGCAGTTTGGCCTCCGTGGTGATGAGCAATGTAATGGCCGTCTTTGTGAGGCCTCAATCGAGGCATTGTTCCCTGCGCACGACCCCCGTCACCCACGCTGGCTGAGAGGAACGCCATCTCAATTCACAAAGGCCCCCTCTACCCTGGGGAGGTCTGTCCCGCATCTAATCGGCTTACATCATCGCTGGGGTTTATGAAATCGGGCCCTTGTGCGGCTAGAGCCCGTCCGTCAGGAAAGAAAGGCAGGCTCGAACAACGGCTACCATGGTCGTCCTGGTTACAACTGGCAACACTGTCTCCGACCTGCCGTCTTGGTTCTGGTCTTTCTCTTTGCTTTGCCCTCCTCTTTGCCTCTCTTTTCTACCCCTCCTGTCTTTTTCAACCCCGTTCTTTTTCCTTCTCCATATCTCTCTCCCTTTCCTCCTCTCTGTTGAGACTCTTGGTTCCCGTGGATACGGAACAGTAAAGACTATTATAGTGTAAAGGGGAGCTATGGTTGCTGTCTACCCGACCCTGCCACCCCTGTGTTTGACAGTGTGAGAGCGTGTGGCACACAAGGGTGGGCTGCCCACCCCAGATTGATGGGGGCTCAGGAGCCCCCCAGATCATCACTCACCGCCATTTGTCATTAAAGACAGACCTTATAACAGCAGTACTGGGAGCCCCCACCCCCTTGGCCCCCCTCCCCCCGTTTGCCTTTTGACTATTACTGTGGCAACGGAGCTTATAAATACTGTCTTCCTCTAATGCCCTTTATGTGAGGAGACAAAGAAGCCACTTCCTAAACAGACCCAGGCCATAAAAACAGAGAATCTGCCCATTGACTGACTGACAGCGGGATGACATACCTGTTCCTTTGGGAGGTCGTGCCAAGGACAGGAGACAGAACAGGAGGCTGCTACCCTTCCCCGGTCAGAAAGCAGGGACGCTTGAGCCTGCAGTCTCCTGGCCGTATGGGTGAAGTGTAATCCCATCAACCCACCCTCTGTGAATACGGCCTCACCCCCCTCCTCTCCACAGACAGGCCAATGGCATGGTGGTTTTACTGACACTATGAAAGGTCACTCTCAGTTTTGTTATAGGGAACACTCCGGCAACAAAAAATTACAATGGTTCTTCATACATCAAGGAAAGGATTGTCTCCAGTTGGCTTTCAAGTAATTGATTTTCTGAAAGAATTTTCCCATCAGTTTCAAACTGGGAAACTGTATTTGAAAATGGGCTACAGCTTTAAGTCAATCAAAAGAGACTGGATAATGCCACAGACACCCTGTGAAAACCGCATGTTCCTGTGACCCTGTTAAGTGCTAGGTCAGAAGAAGGGCTGTTGGACCTACTAATTAATTTGGTATTCAGAGGCTTTTGAAGTGGGCTCGAAGTAAAGCAAACTGAATGTGTAATAGCTTGTCTAACATAAGTGAGGGTTACTCTGTTAGGCTCTTGTAACCCCCTCAATGGAGAATAGAGCGGTTACAGAACAAAAACTGCATGTGTTCAAGCATCCAGTATGTGCCCAAGACAGCCCTTGAGTTTGGCACTTATTTTTGGTTGGGATTTCCTGCTGAGATTAAAGGAGCACTGTCACTTCTTTTTTCAGTTGAGGCGATCACATGACACTAACTTTAATGAAAATACGATATGACGGACAGCCTTGATGAAGAAATACAGCCTTATTGCGTGAGCGAGAGAGACAGAGAGAGGAACAGGGACAGCCGAACACAGAGTTTGCGTCACTGCCAATAATAACTTTGATAAAAACCCTTGCTACATCCTGCAGTACTTACCAACTTCTCCTGCAGCAATAGGATGACTAATTGGAAGTAGTATCCACAGCCAAGATTTTGATATAGCTTGTTAGCTAGATATTTATTTACTCATTGCTAGTTGCCCTCCTGGACCACTGTAATTAATGATAGTGGCTCCACTGTAGCCATCGCAACATGTTCGATGGCAGCGTCAAAGTTAGAGAATCGCCGAGGTTCATTTCTCGATGGTTGACGCACTCGTTCATTCCCATATAGTGAATTAATGTTAATGAGAAATGTAGGCTAGTTGTTCTGCTTGTTGTTTCTTCTTTAACTACACATCCAAATTATGAATTGGTCAGCTATTCATGTCGGCTACGTCATCACAGTCTGTAATTTAGCTACCTGGTTACCACCGAACCTGAGCATCGTTGCTTAATCTAATGAGTGAAAACATCACAGCTGTTGACATCCAATGTAAAGTGAGCTAGCAAAACACAACAGTAGGCTGTCAGATTTACTGATGATAAATCAATAGACTCAATTGAAAAAAAGCGTGACAGTGTTCCTTTAAAGTACCTTGCTGGATGGTACAGCACCGGGATTGACAACCGCAGTGCTTGGGTCCCTTTGTGTCCAGCTCTTTGACCGCTGCCTCACAGTACTATTTTATGTTGTAGTAAAGCATCAATCCTGGTCCTACCTAGTATTAGTATTAGTATGTTCCTAATAAAGTAAAAAAGTGCTCAGTAAGTGTATATTGTATGCCTTGTGACTGCACTGTAATGTACTGAGGCCATTGTGAGAAATGTCTGTTCTGATTGACGTGATTGGAGCCTTGTCCTTGCTCTCCTGCAGTCCCATTCTGCTCACCACCCGCACGTTGCATCGCACACTCACAGGAAATAGTCGGTCCTGACGTCAGAGGCAGGGTAAATGTGGCTAGGTACAGAACAAACTGATCCTCTTCGACACACTGAAATGATTACGGGATATGTGCTAACATACTTTTTTTATCCTGTTCATCTGTCATTGTTGTAGTGCTAAGAATTCAAAGAATTGGGTGCTCTGCATCATCATCCAGCGTGATTACATAAGAGGAGAGCACAGTGCTGTGTGTGTGTGTGTGTGCATGCATGCGTGTATGTGTGTGTGTGTGTGTGTATGTGTGCTGTGTGTGTGCGTGCACATGCACGCGTGTATGTGTGTATGTGTGCTGTGTGTGTGTGCGTGCGTGTGCTGTGTGTGTGTGCGCTGTGTGTGTGTGTCAGTGTGTCTGTGTGTGAGTGTGTGTGTGTGTGCTGTGTGTGTGAGCGTGTGTGTGTGCTGTGTGTGTGTGTGTGCATGTGTGCTGTGTGCGTGTGTGCTGTGTGCATGCGTGTGTGTGCGTGCGCGTGTGTGGGTGTGTGCTGTGTGTGTGTGTGTGTGTGTGTGTGCGTGTGCGTGTGTGGGTGTGTGCTGTGTGTGTGTGTGCGTGCGCGTGTGTGGGTGTGTGCTGTGTGTGTGTGTGTGCGTGCGCGTGTGTGGATGTGTGCTGTGTGTGTGTGTGTGTGTGTGTGCGTGCACGTGTGTGGGTGTGTGCTGTGTGTGTGTGTGTGCGTGCGTGGGTGTGTGCTGTGTGTGTGTGTGTTTGGCTGTTGGGTATAATAACGGCAGCTGACGTGTTGGTAGGACAGTGGCCAGGCAGCAGCTTAATGAAGGTTTTTTTGGGAGGTGGGCAGAAGGGCAGAATGAGCGTAGGTGAATAGGGGGGTGGGAGGTGGGTGATTATGTGAGGTGATCATTCCAAGCACTTCCTGTGAAGTTGCGCTAGAGCTTCTGCTCTTCATGAAGGATACCGCTGTGATAAAACTCTGCAAGCCTGTGGGTGTTTTTTTTCAATAAACACTTACTCGAGTGTGTGCGTGTGTGTGTGTGTGTGTGTGTGTGAATGAGTAAGAGAGAGACCTTTGCTTACTGTTTGACTCCTTGCAGGACACACATAAAAAACAACGTAAAAAACAGAGTTGGGTGGGTGAGGATGAGGAAGCTTTCCTGGTGTCTGCCCGTAGTGACCCAGAGGAGGAGACCAGTATCCAACAGAAAACCAGCCTGGATCAGGTAGAGAGATATGGCCTGACACAGGGTCTGTTGATCTTCAGCACACACTATTACTCAGTAACTTCACCACTGTGCCAAGCTCTGGGGTTATTTAATGGAAAGCCATCAGTCTACTAAAGTATAACATTCTGCACAATAAAGATATCTTGCTGTTGAGGCAATGCAATTCATTGTGGAGTATAGATTACTGTATTCAGTGAAAATCATTCAGATGGCTGAAAGATGCTGAAATAAGACTGTAGTGTTTGTCTGCAGAGTGCAGTCTTCAGATGTCTGGCTGATCTCATTCAATACGGTCGGCAGGGATTAGATTGATGGAAATTTCACTAATGCCACTGAGTGGGTTTTATGTCATGGAAACCATGCTGATATGTCAGACTGCTAAATTGGCTAAAGCCAGTTATTATCAGCATGCTCCTGTTAGGGATTATTCAGAACAAGGATAACAACAGCAGTGCTTTACCGTCCTACTTTCCAGTCACAGGAAGTCCTGTACAGTAACCACTGCACTGTTTCGTCTTAATTTCCTTATACAGTCTTTATCCCAAAGGATGAATAGGTTTACATTCGGTATAATAAAATATCGAACTGTGGGCAATTGACGGAGAATGAAACACAAATTGTGTGATTGTCAAGGTCTGGTTTCAATCAACATAGAGATAGAGAAGTAAGTGTTTTTCTTCATAAGCGCAGTTTGACGATTTAATTTTGTTGACATTGAGCTGAAACTGCAGTGGCTCAGTGGAGGTTGATTGTTGTGCTTGTCTTTAGCGCCATCTAGAGGTGTACAGGAACATGCACCTGATGCAGGGGCTGATGCGACGTCGCTATGCTGCGTTACTGAGGCAGAAAGTCAGCAAACAGAGACAAGAGATCAAACAGCATGAGCCCCCAACCCCTAAACCCCCAGAGATCTCAAGAGAACAGGTAATGTAACACACACGCATGCATGCATGCACAAACATATGCACACACACACACACACAAAGGCACACACACAAATATATCCCCCTGCAACACATTCTCCCTCTCGCTCTCTCTCACACACACACAATGCCCCCCCTTGACACACACTTTCTCTGACACACACACAAATAGAACACACTGACACACATACTCTCTCTCTCTCTCTCTCTCTCTCATACACACACAAATACATTTCCCCCTGACACAGACACACATGCACACACTCTTTGCGAATGGTTGTGCTTACTATAAATGACCAGCCAGTGGCAGTGTCTCCTTATGCTATAGATAGACAACTACCCCATAGCTACATGTGTTTAACAACTAGAGTTAATATCTGTCAGTAAAGGAAATCATAGTGCATACAGGGTTAGTATAAGTGCATGTATAGACCTCCCACAAAGACAATATATAATGTAATATAATCTAATGAGCAAATCCATTAAAAGGTAGACATGGTGTACTAACATTATAAGACGTAAAAGTTACTGGAAATTATAGATCTGATCCAAGAGGCCTCTCATCTCCAGTTTTCTTTGAGATTATAGTATATGGATTACTTTACCATAATTACATGTCAAGAGAAACCTTTAATTAATGTTTCCAGTACATGGACCAAAGATTGGTCTAGTCCATATGTAACGTCAGTCATAAAAAACATCAATTTATTTTATTGCATAGCTTTCCATCATGATTTTTTTGTGTCTTACTAGAGGTTATGAGTAACTTATCCATAGCAAACAAAACCCCAGGTCAACTATTTGTGCTTTTTCTGGTGTAGAAATATGTAACGTCAATCACACTGTTCATTTGAAGTTATTAAAAAGAATCACAATTTAATTAAAGCTATATACAAAGACAAGTAAATGACCTAAATCAATAGATACAACCTATTATTAAATTATTAAAAATAATTTTACGTATTTTGTCATTAACTGCACATCTCCACTGCAGCCATCAATGTCAGCTAGTTTGATGCTACCATTGAACATGACGCGATGGCTACAGTAGAGGCACTGTCATTAATTGCGATGGATTCTTTCCCTCAGCGTCCAATGTCTGATGGCGATTGCTGACGTTGATGGCTGCAATGGAGCCGTGCCATAAGCTGACAATGAGTTTTTGGAATAATACAATTTAAGCAATATTAGTGGTTCCATGCCATTTAGAACTCTTATACGTAACTCTGCCAACCCAAGTTGCACAGATATATGTAAAGTGTTGCTTATTGTAAGTGGGAAAGTTGTAAAGTCAGTCATGGTAACATTAGTCATTAGTCACGCTATATTTCTGTAATTACTGGAGAAATAAATAACCATTTTATTTGCGTATTATTCTGTGTTTATTACTGAGATATATATAGTCTTTACATTATTTGAGATTTTTCAATCGAAGGTGACTAGATTTTTTGCATGTCAATTTTTTGTAACGTCAGTCACTCAACAAACTCACACCACAGCACAAAAAAGGACATAGCTGAAGATGAATTGACAATATTTCCATGTCAAACAAGGGCTAAGTATAGTATAACCTTGAAACTTAATAATAAATACAATGGCAGCTGTACAATAATACTTGTCACAAAACTCTCCAATGACGTCAGTCACAACGGATTCGCCCTAGTGATGATACTGAATGTCATGTGTTGGTAAAGTGTTGGGACCATAGAAATATTCCAACTTTGAGGAGGGATTAGTCTCTGGGGCAGTGCTGGTTCCCTGTGGTCGGCCTTTGGAGTATAATGGAGTATTAGTGGATCAGGGCTCTTTGTTAGGCTGGTGTATAGGGGCTTGACACTGAGGGGACTGCTTATGTAGTCTTTCTCTGGAGGCTCAGCATGTCTTATACACGAATGGCTGCTACACTAACACACTCTCTCCTTGCTTCACGGTTTTCCCTGCTTGGCTTCATTTCTGTCACTTCACTTGACGATTTCCAGCCTGCAGGGGTAGAGCTCCACTCAGTGACTCGTAGAGAAACCTGTGAAGCCAGCCCGTAACCCTCTGGGCCACACAGGTCTGGTACGGGTGCACAATGCGGTGACAGTTTCCGACGTGGCCGTATTAAACGAATGGCTGCAGGTGAGCTTTTGTGTGGGGCCCTTGTGGCTCTGGGGACGTGTAGTTTATGGTAATGGGACCTATCTGCCCCCCCCCCCCCCCCCCCCCCGCCGCCCCCCACAAAGGCTCTTCCCTGACTGCGTCTGAGCTCAAATACACAACCTGGAAAATCAAAGTCACACTCCCCCGGCACCTCCCAAACCCCCGCCCCCCCCCCCCCCCCCCCCCCCCCCAGCCCCATCCTGGCTGTGCATTAAGAGTTACTGGAGTGTAGCCAGGCTGTCCTCCCAAAGTGACATGCATATTATTTACATCATTAGAACGGCAATTAACAAGTAAAGTCCTTTGAGCCATGCATTTCCCCTGAGCTGTTAGCACTGACAGGGAGGGAGAGAGAGATGAGCGAGTGTTTAAACCCCCCCCTAAATGCAGCTCCAATTAATGATTCACGTCAATTACGTGTATCTCTTCATTTCAGCAGACCCCCCCCCCCCCCCCCTTCAAAGGTCAAAATCATTGGAGATATGAGCACAGAGTATAAGATCTGGTACAGAAACAGGGCCTTGATCCAAATGGACACTTCCCGACACAACCCAATTCTGCTTACCATAATTACTGACATACAGGGACTAATGTGAGAACTCTAAAATAAAGAAATAGAATCCAGATCAGTCACAGTATTGTACAGAACTGTCATGCACTGTTTTTGTAGTTAATTGAATAGTTTTGGGGTCGTTAGTGATATATTGTTTGTATATTATATATTATATATTTGTTTTTTTAAGTATGATCTAAAGTAAGAAAGCATAAGGGTGTCTATTGGGTGTTTATTTATATTTATTTTTATATAAGAATTTCAAAATGGAATCATAAAGCTTCTGGGGATTTTTTTCCCGAACAGTTTAGCAAGAATTTACGTCTTTGTGAAATATGTCAAAGTCACACTGTCACACAGTCACACTGACAATTTCATGTCAATTTCATGTCTGTCTTGCCCACCTGTCAGACCACCACTGATGTGAAATACATTTTTATTGTACTTAATTGTATTTCAATCACATTACACAATTTCCTGCCATTGATACAGTTTAAAACGTGAGACGTGAGTACAAGCAGTTACTGACAGGGAAGGACTTCTCAAGTTGTCGACGAGCTGCGATTGACTTTGATTTTGGACGTCTGTCTGTGACGCGGGCAATAAGGGCCTGCCCTCATCGCTGGGTGAGTGTGGAAGTTGATGGGGGTTCTCGGGATCCTGTCTTATCTTCTGTTTCCTATAAACGCCGAGCTTCTTCAGGAGGCTGTAATTGTCTGCTCTAATGACCTGCCCTGGGAGGGAAGACAAAGGGCCTGCTGTAAAAGCCTTTATGGGCCCGTCTGCGGGAATCCTTTGGTACAAATGGCTGAACAAATGAAACTGCCCTGTTGTTTCCTCAACCCGGGCCAAGGGCCCATGTCTGCAGCCACTGAGATGGGGCAGGGCCGACGCAGGCAAAGCCAAGGACACCCGCTGGGTCCTAATTGGTCCCCCCTGTAGTTAATGGCTTCCTGTGGCTGCATGTTTACTTCTCATTTGTTCTGTGTGTCCTTCTTTTTCTGCTACTGAAAGGCACCCATCCTCCGTGCTGTTCTCACCTCTCTTGCCTCTCTCTTTCGCTCTCGCTTACAAGGATTCAACTGTCCCTCTCTTTCTCAAGGATTCTTCTCTCTCTCTCACACACATATACACACACACGCTCTTTCTCCGGGGATTCAAGCTTACCCATAGCCATATATTAACAGGACGTGAGCTATCCTCTGTGGCCATGGATGGAGTGTGGCCATATAATGCTTTCAGTACATCAGGCTGACTACCAAGCACACTGACAATCTATTAGGAGTGCTCACATTGAGTTTGCATGAGAAAACCTAAATGAACTCTGGAACTGAATCAAAAGGCATCTGTTTCATAAAGTAGTCACACTGAGGAATTGGTGCACTTGAATTATGTAAGTCACTCTAGGTACAGTTGCTCTGTGCAAGGTAGAGGCAATTTGATGTCCAGTGGGTCTAATCATTATATTACCTTGAGCAAACGGGTCCAAACAACCCTGGTAAGGAGGATCCATACATACAAGCCGGTAAATGGCAGATGTTTTTTTAATTTTTTATCAATAGGTGATTTGTATCTCACTTCTCTTCTCGTACTTTTCTCTCTCCATTGTAATGATGTCTGTCTGTCTGTCTTTACTATGCCGTCTCTTTTTATGTTGTCCCAGTGGCTGAGTACAGTTGCAGGGAGGAAGCTGCCATACTGCACTCTTTCACATGATGACCAATACATGGAGTCTCTGCCCAAAACTGCGTACTACCTGGTAGGCCTCAGTGGGTGTACAGCAGCTCATCTAACAGCTTTATAATAATTTAAATAACAATAACAACTTGATAGCACTAATAATGGATTGAATTTATGTAGCACTTTAATAATAGTGATTTAGGAAGTGGCGGGGAAGACCACCTTCAACACCACGACTGTGTGGCGCCCATCTGGGTGATGTGTGGCGGCCATTTTGTGCCTGAAAGCTCAACACACATCAGCTGTGGTGTCGTGACTACATTGGTTTGTCTCCTTCCTGAGATTGTGGAGCTGGAGAACCAGCTGGCTCAGTGTGGCTGTCTGAAGACCCGGCACGACCAGGATCAGTTCTGGTCAATGGTGCGGCAGAAACGCAAGAAGGTCCGGCTGGAGACCAGATTGAGCCAGATCCGTGGGATGAGTTGAGTCATGATCAGGATCAGATGTTACTTCACTCAATATACATTATATTATGTATATTTCCTTGCATTACTTTTTGGTTGACAATCTTATCCACAGCGATTTAGACAGATTACATTTTTACATAATCATTTATACAGCTGGATATTTTTACACAAGTAATACAGGTTAAGTACCTCACTATAGGGTACAACACCAGCACCCCAGCGTGACTCTAGAGGATACATGCCAGTTCTCTTATCATTATACTGCATTGCTGCCCATATTCTTACAGTGTTTCAGGCTGGTGACTGAGTTTAATGATGTTTACAGTGATTGGTGGCTGTTCAGCTCCTGATCTGGGATCAGTGAGATTCATCCGGAAGAAATCGTTGGTACCAGTCCCTATAATACGGATCACTGTGGATGAAGAAACTCAACAGGAACAAGTAAGGCCCCAAGTGAATGTGTGATTGTGACTGGCTGAGTGTTATGTTTAGTTTGTGTATGTGTGTCTATATATGTTAGTGTGCCTGCATGTGTCTGTGTGGGCAGCCTGTAGCCTAGTGGCTAAGGTACATGACTGGGACTCGGAAGGTAGCCACAATAAGCTCTGCACAGCTGCTGGGCTCTCACCCCACATTGCTCCAGGGGGGATTGTCCCCAGCTAATAAACTGTAAGTCGCTTTGTATAAAAGCATCACCGAAATAACATATGTGTTTGTGTATGTATGTGTGTGTGTGTACATATATGTGTGCGTGTGTGTGCGTGTGTGTGGAAGTTCTTAGCTGAGAACAGCTGCAGGGTCGGTGCAGTGGGCAGTTTTGGCTGGGCAGGGGGGGGGGGGTGTGGGTCTTCATGGGACAGGGTGGAGCTCCTCACCGAGGTGAGAGATGAGGTTTCTCTCCATGCCTGGTGCAACGTGGCAGAAACTCTGCTGCCAGGCCTCCACTGCACAATACTGCTTTCACAGACTGTTGGACACACTCAGCCTTTCACAGTCACCATGACTTTCACACACACCAGGGCTTTCACAGGAACTAGGCCTGTCACAGACACTATGGTTTCAAAGACTCTTAAACTCTTAAGAGACTGCTCGGCGTGAAAATCCCAGGAGATCAGCAGTCTCAAACCGCCCTGCCTGGCACCAACAATCATTCCACGGTCAAAGTCACTTAGATCACATTTCCTCCCCATTCTGACATTTGGCCTGAAAAACAGCTGATCCTCTTGACCACGTCTGCATGCTTTTATGCATTTAGCTGCTGCCACATGATTGGCTGATTAAATATTTGCATTAACAGGTCTACAGGTGTACAGGTCTACCTAATATGGTGATCACTGTGTGTACACTGGATAGTCCCTTTGTCTATAGATCACATTCGCAGTCCCTTTCACAGCAGTGTCCTACCTGGGACTTGAACCAGCAACCTTTGGATTACAGGCCCCTTCCCAAACACTACGCACTACACTGCAGACATGGGTGTGAGGATCGGCCATGCCTGTTATCCCAAGTGTGTAAGTCTGTTAGGTAAGTGCTGCCACTACCTGGGTCTTGGACATCAGGAGACTGGTTAGAAGAGTAACAAAAGCTAGTACTGAACTGAAGTCTTCTATTGGCGTGAACTCTCCCTGCCCTCGGATAAACATGGCTGCCCATCAGTCTCCCTGCCCCCCAAGCCTCCCCTTCGTCCCCCACACACACCCATCCCTTGGCCAACCCACATTCCCCACGTGCTCTAGAAATGCTGATGTCGATTCCAAAACACAAAGTCATTAGAGCTGTGTGCAACCTTACCACCGACCCGAGCCAGGAAACTTGCCTCAAGTCTGAGGATCTATCTTTAATCCTGAGCCCAGTCTCTGCCTATCAGCATTGTCTGTTTGTATGACTAACTGGCTATCTGTGCCTATCTATAATGTCTTTTGAGGTAGGAAGAGTTTGTAAAAAGATTGGTAGTTTCTCTTTACTACTGTGCCTCTTAGTCCAAATGGAGATAATTTAAGGCTAATTTGTCTGCGATGGCAGAATGAGCTCATGTGTCAGCGCTGATCATTCATTCATGGGTTTTATGAGGAGTCTCTGCAGTGTGTTGAATTTCTCATCCATAAATCAAATATGTTGGTGGGAACACTGATCAATCTCTCCGATCCAATTAGAGAATGACACGAGCCCTCCACTGCCATGGGTCTGCCAGTCTGCCTGTCTCTGCTGAAAATCAGGGCCGTTATTCATACATACATGAGCATACATACACATACAAATGCACAGACGTATACTTACACACATACACCAATACATATGCACACATATGTGCCCACACACTTGTACACATACACATGCCCAGACGTACATACACATATGAAGACCACAACTGTGCAAATACAGAAACATACACACAATCATGTAGATTTGCACCACACTGGATCATCCTACACCTCACTTCTTCCCTCCCTCCCTAATAAAGACACAATTATGCACAATTATTTGTGCTCCTCTGTCCTGGCATCTCTGTGTGGTGTTTTCACTGGTATGTGGGGTGTTTTTAGTTTGTTGCTGGGGTGTTTTTGCTGGTTTGTGGTGTTTTCAGTGTGTCTCTGGGGTGTTTTTGCTGGTTTGGGGTGTTTTCAGCGTGTCTTAGGGGTGTTTTCAGCGTGTATCTGGGGTGTTTTCAGCGTGTATCTGGGGTGTTTTCAGTGTGTCTCTGGGGTGTTTTTGCTGGTTTGGGGTGTTTTCAGTGTGTCTCTGGGGTGTTTTCAGCGTGTCTCTGGGGTGTTTTCAGCATGTATCTGGGGTGTTTTCAGTGTGTCTCTGGGGTGTTTTTGCTGGTTTGGGGTGTTTTCAGTGTGTCTCTGGGGTGTTTTTGCTGGTTTGGGGTGTTTTCAGTGTGTCTGGGGTGTTTTTGCTGGTTTGGGGTGTTTTCAGCGTGTATCTCGGGTGTTTTCAGTGTGTCTCTTCGTTCAGCCTCCACAGGCCGCTTGGCACCTCCCCCTCTCAGAACCTCCACCTCACGCTCACGACTACTGTCTGTTCTGGCTCCACGGTGGTGGAACGAACTCCCCGTTGAGGTCAGAACTATAGAATCCCTCCCCACCTTCAAGCGCAAGCTGAAGACACACCTCTTCAAACAGCACCTCTCCCCATCCCTCCCTACCTCCCTGTGAACCTTAATTGTTGTCTCTGTGACTTGTGTATCAGTATTTTAGTTGGCTAGGTAAGCAGTGTTTGGATAGTTAACTTTGGTGACTTTTGCTCTGTTTGTTTGTTTGTTCAAAAAAAAAAAAAAAAAAAAAAAAAAAAAAAAAAAATTGCCCTTGTCCTTATCTTTGTTGTACAGGTAGCAGTTGAAATTGTACTTACCTCTAGGGTCTTTCAGCGAACTTATCCCTGGTTATGGGTATGCACTTTGTTGTACGTCGCTCTGGATAAGAGCGTCTGCCAAATGCCAATAATGTAATGTAATGTAATGTCTCTGGGGTGTTTTTGCTGGTTTGGGGTGTTTTCAGCATGTATCTGGGGTGTTTTTGCTGGTTTGGGGTGTTTTCAGCGTGTTTTAGGGGTGTTTTCAGCGTGTATGTGGGGTGTTTTCAGCATGTCTCTGGGGTGTTTTTGCTGGTTTGGGGTGTTTTCAGTGTGTCTCTGGGGTGTTTTTGCTGGTTTGGGGTGTTTTCAGTGTGTCTCTGGGGTGTTTTCAGCATGTATCTGGGGTGTTTTTGCTGGTTTGGGGTGTTTTCAGTGCGTATCTGGGGTGTTTTCAGTGTGTCTCTGGTTGCTGGTCTGCGGGGCGTTTCTGTCGGTCAGCGGTGGCGTTTTCGCTGGCCTGTGGCGTGTTTCTCGACGGCGTGCTGGACGGCTGGTTTGTACGGGCCTGTTACCTGCTGCACTGGGCCGTGAGTAAACTGCGCCCCACTGGGACACAGCGCAGGGGCCAGTTTGCACCCAGCAGACAAAGTGTGCCGTCACCCGGGTGTGCACTGTTATCAGGTGTGAGCCGCGCCGCGCGGAGGCTACTCTTGAGAAGTAGCACATCATTAGGAACATATTAACAACCCGACGAGCAACTCCGCAGGTCACGTCTCGCTCCCGCACCGGCCCTGTGTGGGGTCCGAGCCCGGGCCAGCCCGCGCGGTGCACCCACCCCCTCCTCAGCGCTGGATACCTGGTGGGGAGCGCTCTCTGGGATGGGCGGGCTGGGGCAGGAACCCACATAGAGTATCAGGACTGAAGCTACTGTGACAGAGTGGAGATGACAGTGTAATGAATGAATGGAGTGTATGAACTCTGGGGGAGGGCCCCTTTGTGTACTTGCAGCTGTGTGTAATACTGATTCTACCTATGGGCTGATGTTGGCTCAGAAACCAGAAAGGAGTAACATGGTGGTTGGTCACATGTGTGGACAAAAGTATTAAATATGTCCGTCCATTAGTTTTGGAGAAGTAAGCGTTTTAAATGTATTGTCCTATTTTCAACCCGTTGAGAATGTTCTCCTAGTAGTACGTCACACAAGGATAACCACTCCCCTCATCCCTCCCCTATAACTCATGACCCACAGTTTGCGCCGCTGGCCTACAGGAAAGTGGGGGCACATCATAGCTAATGGACAGTTCTCATTACCACGCCCAGAGAGTTCAGGTGAACTTTTATAGTGGGAAATTTAGAAAAATATGTTTTAAAATACATTTAAATGACTGAATAATACAAAGGAATATGCACATTTGTTTTATTGTTGCCTAAAGACAACTGGCTAGTGTCACATTCAACCACTATGTTACTCCTTTAAGGCTATATCAGACATCCTGCCCCCCCACTCCTGAAATAATTCCGCTATCTGAACCTCCTAGTGAAACGTTTACTGGGATAGCTATTAATCCGCAGATGGGACAGTCTTCTACAACCCTGATTTCACTTTGCCTTGTAAACGAAACATATGAGTGTTGTGAATATAAAGACTTCACAGCATTGCAAAACCACTCACCTTGTAGTGACCGATGTGGGGAAAAAAATGTTTATAATTGAATACCTTGTAATTTGCGATACTTGTTAATTAATTTCTCACAATTTTATTAGTAACATGCAGACAAATGTAACCAACGCCAACAGAGATTCAATTAAAATCAGAAAACCATCATATATGATCTCACAGTAAGAATTAAGCAGTGTTGGAATATCTGTGAATGTTGGAAATTTATGTTGCTTGCCATATAGATACTACTGTACTTGTACATGCTGTTTTTCAACATTTTCATTTAAATATACATGGCTTTTCTCAAGGCAGTATGCCTGTGTCGGTTTTATTGAGTGACCATGTCCACTGACCACAGTGACCAAATTCTCTGACCGCGCTCTCCATATTAAAGCCATACTCTCTGACCGTGTTTTCTGCCCACATCTCCTGACTGTACTTTCCGAGTGCTCTCAGCAGTGGAACTCTCTGACCGTTGCCCCTATGAACAGGCTGTTCTTTCTGCAGGGGGTGGCCAGGCATCGCTTCTACGGCAAACGCTTCCAGGAACGGGCTGAGATTGAGCAAATGTTTCCCAAGGTAAGTGTCAAAACCACAGGGCCAGTAATCCCACTTAAATAGGGCACTGAGAGGCAAACACACCTGCGGGTGCGTGGTCTGTACACCCCCGGAATGAGCAATGGACTGCGCTGCTGATGGGGGGGCTCTCTCTTGTTTTTGGAGCACTGTGCCCCCCCCTCCTTCCTCCTACAACCCCTCTCAAAAAACAGTAAACCTTTAGGCAACATGTAAGATTTGGAACCACCATGCAAAGCACTGTCACGGAAGAATGCGTCCAAAATAGTTCCTGGGGCTTCTGCTCTGGCACTCGTACGAATAAACACGTATGGTTTAGCTCATATTCAGCAGGGTTACTAATGAGCATATCAATAATAGACCCCTATAGTTTTTGCCCTGTGAATATATGTGTGTATATATGTGAATTCAGTGAAAAGAGCAAACGTTAGCAAAGTTTTCCTTGTGAACAACAGTCATGCCAAATCAAAACAATAATGCCATGAAGCAGAACAATAGTTCAGACACTGCTTCTTTTTTATCATTTATTAATTTGGCAGGGATCTGTACTATATGTAGTATGGATGTCGGAGCTCCCAGAAAAGTACCTCAAATGTACTGAGTTCGGTGAGGGACAAATTTTTCTTCTAGTAGTCAACTAGTCAACATACCAAGTAAGTGGTAATACCTTTGAACTCCTGAAACAATGAGACTATTCTACTTTTGAAGGCGCAATATTATCCCTGATTCAGACATGGAGGTTCTCATTTCTTTTGTTGAGATCCAAAGGCAAGTAGGTGGCATGAAGTGGAAACCTGACAGCAGGGTGGGGTGGAAGTTTCAGGGGAGGAGGATGATGAAGGAGAGTGTAGGAGGGTTGAAGGAGATGGGGAAGAAGGGAGGAGGAAGGGAGAGAGAGATGAGCAGGGCGGGGGTTATGTGGACAGGCATGTGGGGTTGGATGACTCTCTTTCTCACACCTCGGTGTCAAACCCAACCTGGGCAAACAGAGTCAACCATGGGGCTGGGGAAGGCAAACAGCAGGCAGACAGGCCGGGCTAGGCCTGGGGCAGGGGCATTACTCACCCCCAAACCCGCTGACAGCTCCGGGGAGAGAACACCTCAGACTCTGTAGGCCACCATTCATCACAAGAGAGACAGGCCATCTTCTCCATGGCCGCAGCCCCAACCAAACGGCTGCTCACAGGGGGATTCTCACCCTGTTGGGGACCATTGTTCACTCTGGCACACCTGGCTTGGACCTCCTTCCGGCCAGTCTTTAGTGACGACTCACCAAATCCGCAAACTGTTGACGTGTAATATTCAGAGAATAAGCAATCTACTGAACACAGCTTCCTCTCTGCCGGTGTAAAGGTGAAAGTTACTATGGTAGCATGTAAAATGCGTTGGCTGTGGGCCAAGGGTGAGAAAGGACGTCACCAAGCTGTCAATCCCCCACCAGGAGCACTGAAGAACATCCTCAGAGTGTGAAAGTCAGGTAACAAGAGTGACACGTTCAGTGAAGGCGTTTTCCTCCTACATGAAGTAACAATGGGAATTTACAAGGTAAATTCACTGATTTAAATACAAGTGTCGTCACCCACTCTGAAACACACAGAGGACAAGTCAGGAAGCCATTATTCACCTGAAGATGGTGAAGTGCCACTGATACATGCCGCAGAGTGCAAGTCCCTGTAGCCACTGACTGCTCATTGTTCACTGTTCATCCTTTGTGGGGTAACTCTGTATTCCTCTGTGCTTTTCTACTACGTATTGAGCAACCTTATTTTCATTGCAATTTCATGTTGCCCTCATGATGTTGTTGATCAGTGTAATTTAGCAGACATTGCTATCCTGAGTGACTTGCACAACTTTTTGAATTAATTTAACATTATATCCATTTATACAGCTGTGTATTTACTGAAACAATTCAGTTCAAGCCCCTTGCTCAAGGGTACAATGGCAGTGCTCTACTTGGGGGTTCCTTACTCTTTATACTACATATACATATCATTCTGACACCTAAGTCTGGATGTATATTTTTTCACTATTTTTGTGGTAGGTACCCATGCCCAAGTTTGCAACTCTACAGCCTGAATTTCTGGAGCAGTTCAAACCCAGGGGCCTTTCCCAGGTAAGTAGCTGGAGTCTGAATACAGTGGCAGTCAAGAACACAGCATTTCGAAACATGTTTTTCTAATGGAGATGTTTCTAGAACATTTCTGTGAGAACATAAGGGTATATAGAAACAAGCTCTGAACAGTATGTCCCTTTAACACAATCACTGACTTGGGACAGTGACATTAGCCTCTTTGCCAACCCAGGATTAAAAAACGGTTTGCTTATTCTTCCTGATAGGCAGTCTTTGATGAATGCTTCCTTTTGGGGCTGAGATGTCACAATTATTTTCCACCAATAGCTGAAGATTTATGAGCCACCGGAAAAGACAAGGACAACAGAGCTGAGTGTGCAAAAGCTGCGTCTCATGCACAGCCGTTCCCTTACCAACATGGCCGCCACACAGAGGTGAACATGCCCAGAACATGCCACAGGAACCCACTGTAGTCATGGGTCATTAGCCCATTGAAAATGAATGACCCATGTATAGATGTGTAGATTAAGCCTGAAGTTACTTCATAAACAAGCTTGAAATAAATGAGGAAACTTATAAAATATGGGGAAAGTTGAACGGAGCAGCAGCAGGAGAAGAGGGAAGTTTCCTTTTTTGGCACTATTAAAATACTCCACCGGGTTTGCTTTTCTTTGTTTGGTGTGAACTCCGGAGCAGACTGTTGGATGGAAACAGAATCCCCCTACACTGGAAAGAGGAGAGCAGTGTCCGTAGTCTGGTCAGTGATGGCCCAGGGTTTTCAACACAAACACCTTAGGCCTTGCCGCAGTCTTTATTCCACAACAACATTGAAACACTGCCCTTGGACAAACTGTATGGTGTTTAACAATATGCTGCACATGCACTATACCATAACACATTTTTGATTGCCTTTACTTTTGTGACAAAACAGCTGAAAGTACATTTCTGATAAATACTTCCAATGTGGTTTCATAAAGATAATTATTTACTTATTTATTCAAATGGCTGAATGCCTTTTTAATGTGTTCCCTCTTGTTCCCATCCACCCAAGATGCAGTACGTGTTCCCAACTGATGAGTCCAGAGTGAAGCAAAGGCACATGGGGAAACCGTTCCTACCTCGCCTACCTCCTAAGACCACCTCAAAACAGACTTCTGCGCCTTCTCCACAACATAACACAAGGTCCCCTACACGGTTGGCTGACTGCATTTCATTATTGATTCGTCTACTTAGGATATGTAAATACACGGCATGTATTATACAGAATTATATCTTTGATAAATAGTGTCCATTTTAAACTATCACTGACTTGGGACCGAGAAATTCCACACGTATGTATACTTACAGAGATTAAAATACATTTTTGGGATAATTTGCTGAGGGACCCCTCTCCCTCAGGCACCACAGTTTGGGAACCTCTCTGCTTCATATCACGCTGGTGCATTGTCTTACTGTACCTTTGACCAGAATGAGGCAAAGCTGGACACTTTCATGGTGAAGGTAATTTATTTTTGGGAATTTCTGCTATTTCAGCATTGTAACTCCTGAGGTGATCCCATCGGACGCAGAGGTTATTGCCCCAAATCCCCCTGACCCTTTAACCTTGGAGGAGGTCAGTCAGCAATCCGCTGTGGTGGTGAGTTCAGCGTACCCCAACAAGCATCCAAAATGACAATTCCATTTAAAAAATTTAAATTAAATGCACACGTACGCACATTTTTTGTCTGTTTCCATTTAGGTCATAAACTGTCTTTGTAAAACTTGGACAAATTATGTTGGGAATTCCAACATGGTGGAAAGTCCAGAGGCCCTAACACCCACTGCAGAAGAAATAAAGTGAGAATCTGCCCAGTTACTGTGCTAGACTCTGCAAGGGTAGGTACCATTAAGTAACCTAAAATCTGACAGGGGGCCTGACCCTTCTTCACAGAAGAAACTGAACATACTGCAGGAATGTGATGAGAGTGGGACTGTGCTGAGCACTATGAGTCAGAGTTACTGGCAAATGAATAACAGAAACATGTGATCTTTGTGACTGTTGTAATTAGGAATGGTGTGAATGGGATTTAAAGAGTATACATATGCAGTTTTGCAGAGATGCCAATAAATTATTGATCCTTTCATAATCAGGATTCACGCTAATGAATTTTAAGTTGTGCCTTTCTGATTTTGTATTATCCCCTGTATTTGTGAAGTTTGATATTGCTTCATATCTTAACTTGTTGCACTTCTGATTGTTTTTAGGTATTCTCAATGCCTCTTTACCAGTTTCAGATAACCAGGTTCAATAAACCAATATTAGTATTATAATGATTCAAATAAACTTGACTTGATACTAAAATGAATTTTACTCAGTTGTTTTCCTTCTGGCCTGCTGGGTGGCTCATTCTGTTCAGCCACTGATCTAGTACACGGGTGGGGCCCACAGGCTGGCATAGCATCCAGACCATGCCAGTGACGACTTCAGCTGTAGCCAGGCAAGGTAGTGCGCAACTGGCTCTTGCATGAACCAGGGAAGGGAGGGTTTTTGTCCAGTGACCCTTGCTGGTTGATCAGATGCCCACAATTCCACCTGTTCAGCCGCACAGCATGTGTCTTCCTCTGATTCATGTCTGTGTGAGCCTGGGTTATAAGAAGCTGCAGCTGATATCACTTTGGAGAACAGCATATGCTAATCTGAACTTTTCCCAATTCACAGCAGTGGTTGCAACAATGAGCACATTGGATTTGAGTAATTGGACAACTGAACATTATCTGAAAGTCATAATATTTAATATTTGGTTGCAAATCCTTTGTATTCCATGACTGACTGAAGTCTGTGACCCATAGACATCACCAGATGCTGGTCCTTGTGAAACGCTTGCATTGGGGATATTCTTACATGTTGTAACAAAATTATGAACCTGCAGATTGTAAGGCTTTGCTGTGGGTAAGAGGGGAAGTTCCAACAACATTTTTAATCATTAATGTAGCTGACATTGTACTTAATATTTGTTTCTTCATATTTTAACATTTCTTCATTGAATTAACTTTAGAAATATATACAGAAATGTGGATTTCTTTAGAGACAGAAAACATAATGAAATGCACATATTCATGTTTCATATAAATACACTTGTAAGAAGATTTACTGCATTCTTTGTTCCTTGAAATACTGTGTATGGGATGAGATCTTATGGTACTGGATTTACTGTTCATTTTTTCCCAGTGAAGAAAACATTCCATCCTTGGTTAAGGTCTAGGAAAGAAAGTTGTGTTTGAGAAAGTGTTCCTCCATAAATGCAAACATAGTACTAGTTTTAAATACAGGAACAAATACACATTACATTTATACTTAATTCGTAAAGCTGGAATGAAACACCCTTTCATATTTCTCAAATACAATCATTTAGATTGTCAATTTGACTTCCCTCGAATTATTAATACCCCTTTCATTGCATTGATTTGTCTAAATGTATTGAAACAATGCTTAATCACACGTCAATGAGGAGGACTCACCTGCTAGCGCATCGCCATTCTTAATTGCCAGTTGAACATTCTGTGGAAAAAGATGCATTACGATTGTTATTATTATCACGTGACAAGTACAATGATGTTCTCGGAGATTGATTCATAATACTTAAAATGCATTTAGGCTCGTCTAGTTTACTGTGGAAACACAAACGTTAACGGTAAAAAGAGAATACCTCAAACACAATACCCTCGTAGACAATATAACTAACCTGGCTGAAACACCCCACCATACGTTCGACGGTATGCAGGGATGACCGTATTCTTCGCAACGCCAGAAGTTCCTGCTGTAGCCAGAAAAATGGCATGTTATCCTAGGACCCGTCGGAGCTGTTTTCGAACAGTTTAAGAGGAGCTAAAGAGCCTACCTGCAGCTGTTTACGTTCCAAAATTTCTGCAGCGCTGAGATCCAGAGGTATATTAACTTCAGACATCTCTGTTTGCCAGAAGTAGCACGATATGTTTTTGCAAAACCGAGACCAGTGGGCTACAGCTTGAAAGTTGGCGCCTGTAAAGTTAGACCAAAATAATCGAGTGTAGAAAGGATAGATGACAGAACCTTACGATGAAGTCGTTCGCGTTTGGTTTTGGTTCATTCTTAGTCATTGCTAGGCTAAAGTAGGCTAAACAGTATTCTACCATTCGAGGTAATTATTGGCACCCTTGATAAATATGCGCAAAAAATACTGTCAACTAAAAAATAATAGTTGACATGAACATGTGTAAAGTTGTTTGCTCGAGTGTCTTATTTTTCAAATGTAAAAATAAAAATAAAAATAATATATATATTAGCAAGCACCCCGGGCAAAGTCATGAGTAATTTCCTGACTGCCATGAGTACTGTTCTTATGAACTGCCCTATTCAATTATAAATATATAAAATATAATATTTTGTTTTACTCATCCATTGTAGCCTATATTACATTACATTACATTATAGTCAGTTAGCAGACGCTCTTATCCAGAGCGACATACAATAAAGTGCAAATCAGAACCAGGGACAAGTGTGCTGAACACCGTAGGAAAGTAGCTATGGGTCCATGTCATGATGTTCCATATCAATGCACAGCCATAGCTATCTTATTACACTCAGTGAGCACTTTATTAGGTATTTATTACACTTATTTAAATTATTCTACTGCTGTAGCCTATCCACTTAAGAGTTATGATGTGTTGTGTTTTCAGAGATGCTCTTCTACATACCACTGTTGTAATGTGTGGTTATTTGCGTTACTGTCACCTTCCTGTCAGCTTTAACCGGTCATTTAACTGGTCATTCTCGCATCTCTCTTAACAAGGCGTTTCTGTCTGCAGAACTGCTGCTCACTGTTTTTTTAAATTTTTTAATTCATTTGTTTATTCATTTGTACCATTCTTTGCACTCTAGGGACGAATGTGCGTGAAAATCCCAGGAGATCAGCAGATTCTGAGATACTCGGACCACTCTGCCATCAACAATAATTCCATGGTCAACGTCACTTAGATCACATTTTTCCCCATTCTGATGCTTGATGTGAACATTAACTGAAGCTCCTGATCCATATCTACATGATTATATGCATTGCACTGCTGCCACACGATTGGCTGATTAGATAATCTAATTAATAAGTAGGTGTAATAAAGTAAAAATGTTCCTAATAAAGTGCTGGGTGAGTGTATATTTGATCTTTATTAAGTTAAGCACACACAATAATACCGTTTTACCCAGCACTAAGAGAGGCCTCACAGTTTTAGAGCGAATAGGCAATATCAAACAAAACAGAATTTGTGTTATTGTACTTTAGCCTTTTGTAGGCTAGGCCTACGTCATAGGCCTACATACTCTTACCTTGCCTACAACATATTATCCACAATGTATGAGGGCGAATAGATCTGCACTAGATAAATTACTTCGGTTACATTTAATTGATTGATTCCCAATTCAGGGAAAACGAATTTTCCACGTTTATATGTTGGCTGGAAGATCTGGAATTGTATTCAGCCTACCTTTTATGTGGCGTGTAGACAGTCGTTTCCTTTTACCCCGGCATTAAGTGAGTTCTGTGAGTTGTGCGTTTCCTGCGCTTTGTCACCTCAGCGCAGTAATTCCCACGGACTCTACGGAAGCTACATAAAAACTTACAGCCGCCAATGTGCGAGCAACTCGTCTTCTACTTGTATATATTTTAATAAGATAAATACATTTTTATATCGATTGACAGTGTTTGTCCATTGCATATCTTTATTGGTCTATAAAACGTTAATTCCCCAGCTATTCTAGTGTAATCAGCGTTGGTCTGCACATAGGCTACAGTTCAGATAATATAATAATGATGACAGCTTTAATAATGATTGGCCTGTATCGTTATATGTCATAATAATTGATAGTTTACTTTATAATAAAAATAGCTATGATATAATAAAGTAGGCCAATATCTGTATATTCCTTTAGTTGTTTGGTGGTATCTTGTGGAATATTCTCTCATTTAGAGCACATAAATATTTCTAAGAAAAACGCTCAAATGTATTATTATTTGTGACAAAATAGCCTATAAGAAAATACATTATTCGAAAATGTGTAACACAGTAAAGTGTTGGCCATCATATTAAAATATAATGCCATACAATATAAACAACATCATTTCCTTGTCGTGTTTCCCTGTTGCAGGTGTTGCTTTGATATAGGTGTAAATATTTACAGATTTAAGTAAAGTAGCTCTATTCAAATTTGCTGTGGGCAATTGACTTCAGACGACACTTTCCTTCTTGACTGATATGGCCGCGTCCAACCAATGACGAACAGGAAGGGAGACATCAAAGCAAAGTCCAGCCAACCAGCTTCTCTCCCAAGTCCCGAAAGGTGTCTTGAGGGATGTAGGGGACTATTTAGCTGGAACTAATCAGACTGATGACTTCAAATCAATTCTCTGATACATTTTGCGAAACATGGGACTATACTGCCAGGACTGAAAGTCGTATTTACAGGATACACTAGCATTTTGACACAAAAAGCTAGCCTCTCCCTAAAGCCCTGGAGATTTTGAACAGAATGGCATCTGATACCAGCGAATGCCCAGGGAAAAGTGTCCAATACCGAGTTGACCATCTTCTGAGCGCAGTTGAAAACGAATTACAGGCGGGGAGCGAGAAGGGAGACCCCACGGAAAGAGAGCTCAAAGTCAGTTTGGACGAGAAGGAACTGTGGCAGAAATTTAAGGAACTCACCAATGAGATGATTGTAACCAAGAACGGCAGGTAAATCCACGGGATATATAAATATAAATAGGCTACTGCCTAGAGCCTACATGTTGTATTTTGTGTATAAGGTTTATATTCCTCAGTCTAGATTTAATAGGGTAGTAGGCCTGCGGTATTAACTGAAAATATTATTAAAGAAGAATTGTACAGTTGATCATACATTTCATTTCCTTGAGTGGAAGGCATTATATAGTTCACTTTCCGAATGATAGGCTATTACACACAGTTTATTTTGAAATAATTAGTGCAAACACACTTGATAATGAATATCTGGGAATGGCATAAATAAAAATGAATGCACATAGACGAGAAATAATTCCGAAAAATACAGATTAATTGTTTACTGTTGAGCTACTATAGCCTTAATCGTTCACTATGTATCTTTTAAATAAGAGAACGTGACATTTTCCCTGTTACAGGCGAATGTTTCCAGTACTGAAGGTGAACGTATCGGGGCTCGACCCAAACGCCATGTACTCGTTCCTGTTGGATTTCGTGGCAGCAGACAATCACAGGTGGAAATACGTGAACGGAGAGTGGGTCCCCGGAGGAAAACCAGAACCACAGGCCCCCAGCTGCGTGTACATCCATCCAGACTCGCCAAATTTCGGAGCGCACTGGATGAAAGCTTCCGTCTCCTTCAGTAAAGTAAAATTAACCAACAAGCTCAACGGTGACGGACAGGTTAGACGATATTTTATCTAAAGGAAAAAAACAAAACATTTAGCTTACTTTCTATTTGTATCAGAGATCTAATTGTTTTACCACTGGTAGGCTATGGCGTGTGTTTTTGAATGAGGTAAATATGGGTCAAAAAGCCCAATTAAAAATGTTGTTGCTTTTCCCATAATTATGTACCCTTCATTAATTTCCCCCCACCAGATCATGCTGAACTCTCTACATAAGTATGAGCCCCGTATCCACATCGTGCGCGTGGGCGGCCCGCAGCGGATGATCACGAGCCACTCTTTCCCTGAGACGCAGTTCATCGCAGTCACCGCGTACCAGAACGAAGAGGTTTGTGCGCAAAACATGTTATAATTCGTGAATACCTTTTCCGATGCTATAAAGACGTATCTGCGTATTACACAAAAGTAATTAAATTCCAAGTTACATTCACACTGGGAGTAACTGCGGAATGCATAATTTGGTGATGAAATGCTGCCGCCAGTTTATTTGGTTGGCTGCTATTGCTGTTATTGTACGATTAAACGACCTGATCACAGTCTATTCCAAATTAATTAATTATTCACTATTACTCGCAGTGTTCCAATCTTTATCCTCTGATTCTCCCGACAGATCACGGCACTCAAGATAAAATATAACCCTTTTGCCAAAGCTTTTTTGGACGCTAAGGAAAGGTATGATGCCTCGCCGATTTTTTCAAACGTGAAAATGAGCCAAGTGAACTGTTTTAGTTTGTTGTCAATTATGTACTATGTAATTCCTAATTTCATGTTCTAAAGAATTCCTCTTTATAGAATTGATCATAAGGACATTATGGATGATCTTGGGGACAACCAACAATCTGGATATTCCCAATGTAAGCCTTCTAATAACTTTCACATTATATGCTACCTGTAATTGTTATGAATAGGATATTCCAACTTAAACAAACAGATGAATAAATGAATAAATACATAAATCATGTGATATGAACCAATATTGATATCATTGATGAAATTTAAAGGAGCACTTAAACATCATTGTCAGATAGAGATACTAAAGAACAAATTAATGGGACACAATGCATTCAAAATAAATCCAGCCTGTACTCCCCAAAAGTGAGATATTTTAGCAGTGCTTTTTGCCAAAAAAATATATATCTGTAATTTAAGATTAGCCATGGTGGTATTCCCCTTGCAACAACTCACAAAAAGTGAAACTGAATGAGTTAATTTGATAAACATGCCCCTCTCTCTCTCTCTCCCTCTGCAGTAGGTGGTTGGTTCATTCCGAGTACGGGGTCTCTCTGTCCTCCAGGGAACCCTCACCCCCAGTTTGGGGGATCCCTGTCCTTGTCCTCCTCCTCGCATGGCTGTGACCGCTACTCCACCCTGAGGAACACCCGCTCTGCACCATACCCCAGCCCCTACACCCACAGAAACCCATCACCGAGTGAGTGCCTCACCTCCACACACACACACACGCACACACACATGCACACGCACACACACACACACATGCACACACACACATACACACATACATCACACATACACTTTAAACATTATGGACATGCACACACACACACACACACATGCACACACATGCACACGCACACACAACATACACTTTAAACATTATGGACATGCACACACAAACACACACACACACACATGCACACACATCACACATACACTTTAAACATTATGGACACGCACACACACACGCACACACATCACACATTAAGCATTATGGACATGCACAAACACGCACACACATAAACACACACACTAGCCTCCACCCCAACCCTCTCCCTCAGTTAAGTGGGACCTCACACAAGCAAAGTCCTCCCTCTGGAATGCCAAGCATTCTCTTCCCTTTGTAGACACCACCTTCAGATGAACCTATAAACAACCATGACCACGGAACACACAAACCAACTGCACTATGCTCTCTTTGGCCACTGCTTTTTTTTTTTGTATTTTAGAATATTTAGTAAATATACTGTATGTACGTTGTCAAAATGCTGAAAATAAATGCTGGCTGGCAGCTTGTGCTTTGGAGGAGAGTCTTCTGCAGTGCCAATGCACTAATACATATTGGGCTTGTAGTGTCACGCACCTGTGAACCCAGCCTGGTGGTTGTTGGTGTTGGTGGTCTCTAATTTGTGGTGCTTCCCGTTGCCTTACAGCCAGTTACACGGACAACTCATCAGCTTGCCTGTCCATGCTGCCGTCCCATGAGAACTGGTCCAGTCTGCAGATGCCCACCCACTCCAGCATGCTGCCCATGGGCCACAGCACCAGCTCCAGCACCACCCCAAGGTGAGCCCGCCCTGTCCTGTCCCATGAGCGCCCACATGCTACCGCCATCCGTTTGTGCACTGTCATCCTCGTTCATACACCTGGGCCCGTATTCAATCAGCAGGGGTCCTTAACTTTCACTTACAAGCAAATGCAAGTGGAACATAGAAGATGAGACAAAGTGTTACTTTAGGACCAAAGGTGATTGAATCCCAGCAATGTGCTCCCTACAGAATGCAAGTATGGAGACAGCGACACATTTTTTCCTGTTTTGGCTCTTTACTCCAGCACATTGGATTTGAAATCAAACAATGAGTATGAGGACATATTTTATACATGGGCCCTCCATTTAGGGGTCCAAAAGGAATTGGACAAATTAACACAATCTTAAATGAAGTCATCATTTGGTTATAATATAAAGGATTCTTCAGTCATCCACAACTGTGGTCTTCTGTGGTTTACCAGGTTGTTGATTTTGACATACAAATGTTGTGTTATGTCTCTGATCAATGTATTATTATTTATCAGCCTCATGGTGGCATGGTTTACTAACATTGAGACTGCTGTGGGCCTCATGTTCAGAAATCACAACAACAGACTCCAAATGCAAATGTTATACCTGGAATCAACTTTTGACTTTTGTTAGTTTTGTTTTGCATATGCCAATGATGCAATGACACAGAGCAGGTCAAGAAACAGCAATTCCTACAAGGATCACTCAATATGGATGTAAATGCTCTGAAATGAAAACTGACATCTTTAACATCATGTTCATTATTTCATTTGAAATCCAATGTGGTGAAGTAAAGAGCCAAAACAACAACACTTGTACAACTGTCCAAAAACTTTCAGACTGCAGTGTATACAGTGTATACATTTCTCCTGTTCTCCTGAGGCAATGGGTAATACTGTATTGCTGCATTATATTAGCACTTTATTAGGAACATTTTTACTTTATTACACCTACTTATTCTAATACAAACTGAAAGGCCTTCTTTCCAGAAACAGTTCTGATTAAGAAGAATAGGAATGTGATCTTAAACTTTAGAAATTAGGGGATATTTGGAGGGTGGTCAAGTAAGATGGCAGTAAAACATTTTTTTGCCAGTTTATCAGTCTTCTGGTGGCTAATGAAATCCAGCGTAATACAGAGTGGTGAGTGAGGTTAAAGGAAAATGTATGTTTTAGTGGTAGAGGGAATCAAGTGTCTGGATTGCAGAAGTTTGGGCGTGCATATAAATAATGTCATAGCAGTCTAGATTTGCCATGAAGGTAGAGGCAACACTGTTTTTGGCTAGCGTATTGAGATGTGTAAGATGTATTTAGGTAAAAGAAGCCAAGCTTAGGTCGTTTTTTTTGTCAATTTGCTGATGTGTCCTTTTAGGTCCTTATACAGTTCAATCCATGTTCAATGCGCAAGTTATTTGTTACCAAAATGGGTTTTGGAGTAAGAGAAAACCATAAGCTTGGTTGTCTCAGCATTCAGCACAAGTCAAAGCTGAGCTGGACACTCCTGTAGGGTGTTAAAAGCAGACTGGAGTTTAGAGAGTGCTGTCTAACAAAGGGACAGTACGATACAAAACAGTGTCGTCTGCATACAAATTAGCTTTTGAGTCCACAATCCCATCAAGGTCATTTATGTAAATGCAGAAGTGAATTGGAGCCAGGATAGGAACACTGTTTTTAACATTCAATACACTGGATTTCAATATGTGTATGCTTAATATGAATAATGTAATGATCATGTGTCTGCCTTATTCCATAGTCAGTACCCCAGCCTGTGGTCAATGGGTAACTCCTCCATCACCCCAGTGTCCCAGTCTGCTGGGATGCCCACCGCCCTGAGCTCTCCTTTCCTCCGAGGCTCCACCAGCCACTACCCAGGCCTGTCCCATCCCACCTCCGTGCCCCCCTCTGGCTCCCCGCTGTACGACAGCACCATCCCCACGGACTTACACGACATGTCCCAGTACGACGTCTCGCCCCACGCCCGCCTAGCCACCGCCTGGACCCCCATCACTCCCCCCTCCTTGTAGGGTGGTGCACTTCCTCATGGTGACAGATGACGAGAGACTGATTGTACCTGGGTGGCTACCGAAGAGACTGAATGATTGTGCTTGAGTTGCTACCATAGAGACTGAGTGATTGTGCTTGAGTTGCTACCATAGAGACTGTAGATTGTGCTCGAGTTGCTACCATATTTATTCTATGGTACACTCTGTGAATACTTCATTAGAAAAAAGCACAAAGGATTCAGTACAACTGCTGGTGAATATGAAGTGTAAGCAAACGGGACCATACAGAGCTCTTACCTGCTTTCTTGATATGATGAATAAGCATTCATTGTTTTTTACCCTCAGTGGTCATGTTAAGCTGAGATAATTAACATTTTATGGCACATAAACACCTGCTTTGTTGGGAGGAAAATCACACCATAGATGTAGTCTTTCCCTCCTTTGTCATCCTCAACTGAGAATTCCCTAATCATGCTCAGGCTGCGATTCTCATCCCAATTAGTGCTGGGACACTCACCACAACCTCCATCATAACTCCTGAACAGACAGCCATGTGCTCACCTAGCTGCTGTTTCTTACATGTTTCATTTCAAGAGACTATCACATTATTAATGCTGGTCAAGTCTATAATTGAAGAGCTGCCATTTTATTAAAGCTGTTTCCCATATATTTTGACATATAACATTGTCTGACCCCCCATGAGATGATATAATTTGAAAATGGAAGCATCTTTTAAACAGGTGATGTTGAAGCCTATAGGAAACTGCTTTGGATTATTTATACTATATGCTTTAACTTCTTTGTACATTTTTGTAGCATAGCACTTTTTGTGCTAATTGTACAGACCATCCCTTGCCTTGTTGATATTGTAAATATTAATATAATTTTGTTTATTTTATTGTTATAATGAGAAAGACTAAAGCTGTTGTTTGAGGTTTGTTGATGTAATTCATTTATGTTTTATGTGTATTGTGGGTTCATGAGCCAGAGATGACATATGTTATTGTGATATTACTCATGAACTGTTAGCAAAGTTAACATTATTAAAGGGCTTTGTTACTGCTGTAACACTGTTTTGTATCATGTCTGTCTAAACCTTTAATTAATGTATTATTCAAAATTCTTATTCTGATTATTTTTTTCTGATATTCAGTGTGCAGACAGCTTTTTAATCCCCATGTTTTATTTATTGTGTTCAGCCACAAATGTTGAGTCACAAATGTTGCCCACCCATCTCTATAGCAGCTTCCATTAGTTCTGGAGGGGAGCACTCATTGGTGCATGCATCCTTCATTAGATGCAATCAAGAGGTATTCTCCAGTGCAGTTATTGCATGGCGATTGCACAACTATCGATCTTAGCTGCTGGTGCGGGCAGATTACAGGTACAAGTTGATCAAAAGAGACATTTCTTCGCAGTTCCAGTTATGCAACAAGCTGTTGGATTCCTTACCATTTGACATGTGGGGGTCCAGCTGACACAAAGCACAGACATACATATTCTACTAAACTCCTTCATGTAGGGTACCTTTTTCAAAACACAGACGTGCCTTTAATGGATATGAACTTTTAACGCTTGCGTAGATTATTTTCTTGAGGATCTTCTTAAACAGAACAATGCCAATGCTTATCTCTAAATATATGCCACGTGATATAATTAAAATACGACAGCGTTAAGATTGACATGTCGCATATTGCCACCCTTGACTGCTGACTAAACGAGGACCATGTTTGAATTGTGAGGTGACGGGGTCAGGTGGGCTTCAGCTTTGAGCAAGCACGAAAAGTACACTGGCTCTGTTTAACAAATCTGGAGAGAGGGGGGAGGAAAGACAGCTTTCCTGACAGCTGAAGCCCCGGGCCTTGCTTCTGTACACACCTCCAACATGTACATGTTCAACTTTGTTTGAACTGACTTTGTAACTCACTCATTTTTTTAAACTATATTTCTAACCTTTATCGCACACATAGGCTATAGGCTACTTATTATTGACACATACACTCAGTGAGCACTTTATTAGGTATTTATTAGATTTATTTTTTAGACTTCTTCTGCTGTAGCCTATCCACTTAAGAGTTATGATGTGCTAGTCAGAGATGCTCTTCTGCAATGTGTGGTTATTTGCGTTGCTGTCCCCTTCCTGTCAGCTTTGACCAGTCTGGCCATTCTCCTCTGTCTCATTAACAAGGCGTATCTGTCTGCAGAACTGCTGCTCACTGGATTTTTGTTTGTTTTTGGCATCATTCTTTGCAAACTCTAGAGACTAGTGTACGTGGAAATCCCAGCAGATCAGCAGATTCTGAGATACTCAAACCACCCTGTCTGCCATCAACAATAATTCCATGGTCAACGTCACTTAGATCACATTTATTCCCCCATTCTGATGGTTGATGTGAACATTAACTGAAGCTCCTGGCCCGTATCTACATGATTGTATGCATTGCACTGCTGCCACACAATTGGCTGATTAGATAACCGCATGAATAAATAGGTGTAATAAAGTTACAATGTTCCTAATGAAGTGCTCGGTGAGTGTAGGTTACGTATCAATTGCTGTCACTCGTTTATATAAACATATACAGAATGAAACAGCGTTTATTTACTTGTTTTGAATCAACTGGGAATCGTGTTATTTCCTCACTCAAAGTCGTTTGTCAGAATTGTACCACGTCTGCGCTGTAAACTCGTGGGAAAAGGCCACGAAATATAGGCTTTGCTTGGTCCACTTTAAACACAGGTCAGGTAGGCTAAATCAAATGTTTACAGTCCTATCTGAGGTTTGTTGTTTTGCATTTGTAACATTTCTGCGGCGGCACCGCACTTTTTTCCTGGATGGTTAATGGTGGTTGCCGACTGGCCTAGCTCGGCTTTGTGTACTTTGCTCTTATGAGAGAATTCTGCTCACATAGGTGAGGAATTACATCCATCTACAGCGGCTAAGATCGCAGAGAGAAAGCCGCCGAGACCCGGAGCCCGCGGGTCAGCGTCTGCTCGGAAACTGTGGTGATTAACCTTTGAGTACCGGCCTGTCACCGCGTTTAATTCACAGATCCGTGTGATGAGGACGATTTTCAACGAATTAATAATCACATTTCCACGCATTCTCGCCTTAAGATATATCTTTATTGAAATAGTAATTAGAACTCGATCTTGAAGGCTGTGTGAATGGGTATTGTCTGCTATTAGCAATGTTTTAATGATGAAATACGTAAAAAGTGATTTTCCACTGCTTTGTGTACATATTCCCAGAAAAGTCCCCATGAAGTGGACGTTCTTCTCCGGGTCAGTATGAAAAGGTCTTGTGCATACAGAGTGAGACCAGCCAGCTAGCAGTCAAGTTAGAATCGTTGTGCCGTATTGTGCAACTCTCAGCTACAAGGCCCTGTCACCTAATTGCTGAGCGATCAACAGTGGTGTATGAACTCCTGTGCCTTGTGTTCGCTGTGTATATCTGTTAACCGAGTACAGCAAGATCTTCGCTTGTTATCCGATGATTTTCCGGTGATCACTTACAGATGGCCGTGAACGCAAGTTTAGAGTTTTATGTTGTGATGGACCCATTCGTCTACCAAAAGCAGCTTGTCTCTATGCTGTCTGAACGCTAGTGATTGGGTTTTCTGCTTGAAATGACAGGCTACACCACAGAATGTTTGCAGATAGCTATTGCACATCACAATATATGAAGCTATGCGTTCAAATGTGAGATGATATGCTACGATAGTCCAGTGTGAATTCTGAAGTAAAATACAACTGAGTGATTTGTGAACGGCAAGCAACCAGACCTTGTTCAAAAATAAAGGTTAAAAACCCTATAGGTTCCGTAATTTACCTTAAGGTTAATTTAAGAACCCTGCCTCCACCAGTTTAGTGTCACCAGTTCATATTTGAAACTTGGTTAGTTTGAAAATGATCCTAGGGTTGCTTGAAGAAACTTTTTAAATGAAGTTGTTATTTCTGGGATGCCTCGGATTTCTGGGATGTATTTTTATGTGAGCTTGCAATGATTTTGTTGCTATTTATGTAAAATTATAATAATAATACTAATAATACGAATAATAATAATAATAATAATAATAATAATAATAATACTAATAATAATAATAATTATTATTATTATGGGACATAACCGATTCCTCCAGGCACCTTTCAACCCCTGAAAATGTCTTTATTAACCTTAAACAAGGATTCCTGGATAACTTGTAAATAGTGCATGTAAATAGCTGCGTGACTTTGATAGTATTTATTATGCACACATGAATAGACCCCTCTGCTCTCTATTTTGTCTATGTGGTTAACAACATGTTAAACATGCAGCTGTATTTACCCAGAAATTGCATGAATATGGAGTGTTTTTTATTTTTTGAGTTCTAGGAAGGTCTTTTTTTAAAGGCTCACTATTGCCATCTACTGGCCAGAATGCTACACATGTGCCACAGCCAATGGGCACAGCCTCTCAAGGTGTGGACACAGTCTTCAGCATTAAAATGCAGAACAGCATCTAGGAATATTACATTTTTCAGAAATTCCCGGTGTAAGTAAGAGACATTCAAGTAATGTGTCTAGAAACTATAAGCATTGTGTATTAATGAGGAAATACCAAGAAGACAAACAGCAACTAATAAACATCTTTACTTGTACAGTACTTTTCTTTCAAATGTGCAAAAGGCTTTAGACATTTTAAAACCAATAGAAATATGATTGCATTGAAATATCATGTAAATAATTTTGCAGATGCTATTGTCCAGAACTTAAAATGTACTTTGAGCTCTGAAGCTTAACCTGGCCAAGACTGAGCTTCTCTACATCCCTGCCAAGTCCTCTCTGACAATCGACCTCTCACTCACTGTTGAGGACTTTGTAGTTTCCTCCTCCCATACGGCAAAGAATCTTGGGGTGACTCTTGATAACAACCTCACCCTGGCTCCACAAGTATCCTCCACTGCCAGAACCTGCAGGTTCTTCCTCTACAATATACGCTGCATCCGTCATCTCCTGACGGAGAAAGCCACCCAGCTCCTAGTCCAGGCGCTCGTCATTTCCCGCCTGGATTACTGCAACTCCCTCCTAGCCAGTCTCCCAGCTTGTGCCATCAAGCCCCTCCAGCTGGTCCAGAATGCTGCAGCCCGACTGATCACCAGTCAGCTCAGGTCGGCTCATGTCACCCCACTCCTCATTGGCCTCCACTGGCTTCTTATTGCCGCACGCATCTGATTCAAGGCCCTAGTGTTGGCTTTTCAGGCTGCTAAGGGGACTGCCCCACCTTACATCCAATCCTTAATCACTCCCTACTCCCCAGCTAGACCACTCCGGTCTGCCTTATGGTTCCCTCACTACGAGCACCTGGCGGTCGAGCTGCACGTTCACGCCTATTTTCCGTTCTGGGTTCTGGTTCCTCAGTGGTGGAATGACTGGTGGAATGACAGCAGAACCCCTCCCCCTATTTCGATGCAGACTAAAAACACACCTTTTCAAACTGTACCTCAGTCCTACCTCCTGATCCCCCCCCCCCCTTTCCGATATCCCTGTCCCTCTTGTCGAACCCAAAAAAAAAAAATAATAAATTTGAATTGCACTTATGATGTCTATGTTTAGAACAGCACTTCATGTGTATTTTACTAGTTATGGATGTGTTACTTTAACTTGTGGAAGAACCTATGAACTTGTAAATCGCTTTGGATTAAAAGCGTCTGGCAAATGACTAAAATGTAAAATGTAACTCAAGTATTACACGATGGCGTGGCATCCACATATTAGTACACAATTTACAAAACTTGACAACAAATAATTGCTGTTGACACAATTTGGGTGTTTTACTTCTTTGTAGAAGGGGAAGTGTAATCAGGATAGGCTGTTTGGTCCTGTTTGAGAAATGTACTTTAACTTCTCTTTGACTTTTCTGTTAATCTCAATGCAGTGCATTTGTGTATACACAATATACAATATATATATTAGGTACAATAACATTTGTGTCAATAACACGGTTTCATCAAAATGTCCATAATGTCAGGAACTAGAAATTATACATGATTTATTTATTTACTGGGGGGGGCATGATGCCACTTTTGTTTCATGTAGTTGGGTAAGAAGGTGTAAACAGAGGTTGCCCTTAGAAACGTGTCTTTTTTTTGTTATTTGCTGGAAGCTAGAGACGATAGTTGGCCATTACAAAATAAGTCCCTTTTGTCTCCAGCAGGGGGCATAATTTCACAAAAACCTATTTGTGAATCACATACGTCACAAGTCTGGGCCATTGTAATGTGCAGCTGGCGCAAGCCATGCAAATGGCACATTTGAATTCTTACAGCAATAACTACAGAAAAAAACGTGTGTAAGCACACACACACAAGCAGCTGTCAAAGATCCTATTGTTTAGAATAGATGTATTTGTACCAGTGTGGTTGAGTCTCTTATTGAAGGCTTGAGTAGAGCAGGCCTCAATATGACTCCATTACAGGCAGTTTTTACCTTTCTGGTGTCCAGACTGCCAGCTTTTTCTCTCTTGATCTGCCAATTCTGGGTTGTGGATTAAGATGTTGCGTGGGATTGATTTTGGTGTGCAAATCAGTGGTTTAAGCCCAGCTTTTAAGTGGTTTATTTAATGACAGAAGATGGATACATGCATATTCACTCACCTAGCCAGCTGTATACATTTAATAAACCATTTTTTTGTGGATTCTGCCACTACAAACTACTGAAAGGCATCTGGTTTCCATGACCCACCTGAGAACTGATGGCTCTGTGGCCTCATCCCAGTGACCTTCCTTTCCTCTATGTTGTTTGGAAAAAGCCAGAAAGTGCCAGAAAGATAGCACATATTTGGTTTTGGTTTTACACTGCTTTTTATGTTTATCCAAACAAATATACAAACTACTCCATATGTCACAATAGATGAAAATCAGCAGAACATAGGCCGGCCTGTATTCAGGGTCCACATGTTTCACTTTAAAAATGCGGAAGCCGAATTGGCTGTGTTTTGCTTTTCCTTTTTACACCTAGTCAATGTGAACGAGATGAACTCGTTCTCTAATGGATGCCTGTTCCTTCTCTGCTGCAGGCAGACTGTGTTGTCTGGCTGAGGGTGTGAGCAGACATGCTGAGGGATTGCAGACAGTACAGCAGTAACAGCACACTGTCCAAGCTGGAAATGGAGGCTTTTGCAGAGCCTTTGTGTGAGCGCGAAGGAGATGGAGTTCCTGTGCAGCAGAAAACGTATGAAGCCCTTCACATCAAGGTCAGGAGAATCTTATTCTGTGGATGAAATGGGAAAACACAAAAGTTTGGTGGAAAATAATGGTGATCTCAAGACTACTGGCCTTGTGTTCAAGGATGGATTATTCTACAGCTTGGAGTGGGGGGGGGGGGGGGGGGGGTGGGGTTATTTTTTCCTTGTCTGTATCTACTCTGGTCTTTCTGGCTTAACGTCTAGCAATCCCTTATTGTGACTTGATACTTGGTGATCCGGGATGTACTTATTAAACCGTAATCTTATTGTCTTATCCGCTGATGATATTTGGTGGTGTTTAGTGTGTGGATGAACTTCCCATACCTGGTGAGAATTTACCAGTGTGCAGCAATCACTCATTATTACAAGATGCCGCATCTTATTTCTAAAAGGGAGGCAGAAATGCTAAAATACTAAGCTATTCGAATTCACGTGCAAGCAGCGCGTAGAGCAGCTGGATAATGCATGCTCCCTCGTGGGGTGGGAGGAGGTGCTGCGGAATGGAAGGCACGCAACCTGGCGCGCACAAGCAAGGCATGTATGATGCGGTACCGCTACTGACGTCATAAGGGCTGAAACTTTGGCAACACCGAGGCCTTGCAAATTTAACCTTATCCAGGGGGACTCGTGTCTACCAAGGGCAAAACAAAACCCTTCTATGTTCAGTTTTGTATTCATTCATTTATTTTAAATCCAAGGGGTTAAGCTCCGTGCTTTTGATAGAAGCTGCTCCTTACTAAGAAGAAGAAGAAGAAGAAGAAGAAGAAGAAGAAGAAGAAGAAGAAGAAACAAATGTGACGATTGTATTTCTATGGCAACTGTCAGAAATTCAGAAAACAAAATGGCTCTCTGGTCCCTAGACACCATTGGTTGTTACTGAACAGCGTGCTGCATTCAGTACTATTTTGGACGGCTTAAGGTTCAGCACTTTATAATTAGAATGATAAATATTATTAGAGAACACGAATTACCGCTATAGGATTAAATGACACAGCCATATAAATGTCTTGTAATACGACCTGCATATATGTAGCTATGTGTTAATAGGCCCAGTTTTCTTTATACTAGCAAACAAAACGCATAAATGGAACAAATATATCCGAAAAAGGCTTCAGTCTGTACGTACAGACTATGGTTTATTCTCGAACTTCAAACGTGGCATGAAATCACCGGGCGTGGTGCTGTCTACGTCGGTCTGCAATTGCATAGAGCTAGATTTATTCCACGAAGATACATTGGAATTTCATGAGGTGTGAGATGTGCGAGTAGGAGGAGAGAAACGTTTTCAAACTCATCGGGATTTCTCTCACAAATGCCGTTTTCCAAAGCGTCTTTATAAAACAAAAAGAGGAGTCTGTAATACTTAATATATAGAGCCCAGGCTGTCCATATTCTCGCAACAAACAGACTCGAACGCACAAAGAAAAATGCGGTTTTGTGCCAGCTCTAAAATGCCCCCAAGGCTTGATTTCCCCCCCGTAATAATCCCATTAGGCTCCTATTGAAAAAAAGCTCCTTCTGTCAAAGCGGGAGCATTGACGCAAGCAACTCTGACGTCAAGAGCTGCAGTGAATGGGAGCAAAAAAAAAAAAAGAAAAAAAAATCCGAGCGCGAGGAGCGTGTTTGCCTACAGAAAACACCGAGGGCGTCATTGGCATAAATGAAACTGCCAGGAAGAAAGACGTATCTGCATGAAAACCGCACGGGTTCACAGAGGGGAAGCTGCAAGCACACAATATAAACTAAACCGCAAAACCATGCTTTTAACATTACCTATCCACCTAGTTTCACATACCCAGCCCAGGTTATGTGAAGTATAATTACGTTATGTGAAATGAATCGAGTCATAGTTGTTATCCGTTATTTATGAGAAATTAGAAAGGTAGCATATTTGTGCAACATTTTGATTTTTCATAGAATAGAAAACAATGCTTTAAACTTGTGATTAAAGAGCCTATAGTGATCGCTATACGCTCCACAATCCGACCAGAACAATCCTACCACCTATCATTGCCTATGATAGATGCAAAAATTGAATGAAGACAGTGCCTTCGTCTTTTTCTCATTACTTATAGCTCAACAGGTCCATATATCCTTAGTTTACTGACAGAGGGATACATTTTCAGCTGAAAAAATAACACCGAAGTGAAGAAATGAGTTTTCGAAGAACGTAACCAACAACCAATGTTTTTGTTTCTTTTTGGTAATATAAAAGACAGGACTAGCATTCACTTTCCACCTGTGTTCAGATTAAACTGGGGCAAACGACATGCTCCAGACATTCAGAAGTAATGTTTTTGATATTGCAAGAACTGCGGATAATAATAACGTCCTCGATATTTGTTATAAATTCCATATAACGAGAAATACAAGTGGACATCCTATACTTCATCTCATGGACAAGGATACCGATGACAATCTAAAAATATATCTTTCTTACACTGGCAGCGGACTGCAGGTGATAAAGGAAAAGTAAAACAGCATATGTTTGGTTCTGGATTGCTTCCCCTTTTAACAGAACCACTAGGGAAATACCAAATGATTTGCGTCAAAAGAAACAATCTGTGGACAGTATTATGTGCCTTTACCTTTCGTTTCTTTTTCTCCACAAAAGACGAGAGATACGTGTGTGAGAGGTAGTGCGTGTGGGAATATGAGCGGTGCAGAATTTAAAGTCTCGGGTTGCTTGCGTAGGATAAGCGAGGTTATCGTTTGAGTCCATCTGAATTGCAGCCTTGGCACTGTATGCGAAGAGAGCTACTGACGTCAACGCCTCCTCCTGGCCACGAGTGCTACCCAAGTGCTGGACCCCCTGTTTACAGCAAACTCCTAAGTTACACGGTGCCGTCACACCAGAAACCCAACCTTAGGCTCAGGGTATTAAAAACTAGAGAATACAGTGGTGAAAATCAAAGTACCTCAAACCGATGCTGAACCATGCCGGTTCGGTTGATCAGAGTCTCCCTGGCAACTGGATTAAGAAGTTTTATGAAGAGGCAGTCAAAGACGAGTGGAACACGTCGGGGGACTGATGGTTTTTACCATATGAACGCGAAGGTACTGTGTTCCGATTTCCCCGCGTTTAGGTGTTGGTCCTCTTCTGTGTACAAGCGGGGTGATAAGAGATCAGACAAGATCCTTTCCCACTGCACAGATGTTAGCAACATCTGCCACCCGGTGCTTCTCTTGTACGTGGCCACGGCAGCAGTCATATAGACGTTTATTGGTGTCTGTTCCAACATTCTATCACATTTCAGTTGAAAAAGCTGCACTTCTGTGGCTGCAATGTTTGCTAGTTTGTAGGGGAACAGTAGGGAGGCGCATATTCATTCAAAGCCTCTCTGCTGGTATTATATTTCCTGTTGAACGCTGTGGAATCTTGAAATTATATTGAAGATCTGTTGTGCGTGTGAGCGTTGGGCTCTAGTTGGTTCATTGCCAACCATCACAATGCTAGAGCCGGCGATTAAAATTAAACAAATGAACGCAGCGTTGTGCTCGCACTGGTGGATACGGATGCCACAGTTTAGCCACACGTCGCCTTTGATGCACACTTTCTCGCAAAACACCGTCCAGTATAATCCCGGACACACGTGATCAGCAAATCACCGCAGAAACGATATTTTCATTCTCTACAGCAAATAAAACCTTAAGCTGTGTTTTCTCCTGAAAAACACAACTAAACCAAAATCATTTGTTGTGTTGATACATTTTGATAGCATCTTCTTTTTTCATCTGCAGTGGCAGCGCATTCGCACACCTGTCAACTTTCTCTTCTCGCATTGGTTTGGCGGAATACACAAAAGCGGAGTAGATAGAGCGGAGAGGTCTGAATTAATGGGCTCGAAGCTTGTTCGGATTTCTTCACTATCCTCTGCTTTTCGCATGCACTTGCTCAATCAGTTCAAAGTGTCTCGTTTTCAACCGCCTCTCGCAGCCGCCTTGGAGCCAAAACCTGCAGGAAGAGGCATAGCTACTATTGAAAGGATCAAATGTGGAAGAAACGCAAAACTCCTGCAGACGAAGGAGGCGTCGCGAACGCCGAGGGCTCTCCGTGCACGAGCTGCAGTGAACAAGGTAAGAACTGGGCGCCCGTCTCAAACGCGCCTGTTTCCGAGAGCTAGCAAAGCGTTTTGGATCATTCTAAGGTCACGAGAGTATATGTGTTTAATCGGGCATAAATGCAACACGTTTCATGTCTCAGATTTTCAGACATTGGCGTTATCCATGAAGATGCATATTCTAGACAATGCAAAAGTTACGAATTCCTATGGAAAGTGATGACGTAATTTATTATATTTTGCTTAACCCAGGCCGACAGGAAAAGAGCTAAGTAGCCTATATCGAAATGACAGCCACGTTTCACTAAATTTAAACTAATTTCCCACCTTTATTCTACAATACAAAGCTGTACTTTAATTACGTCATCCCATGTGTAGTCTTTGACACTTGAAGACCTTTTTTCCAGTTCGTACGCGCACACCCACAAACACACACCCACACACAAACACACACACACACACACACACACACATCCCCACAGAAGCCAGACTGTTTCTGTATAGCATATTCAAGGATGGAACTAAAGGAAGGTATGTTTATTTATTGAATCATTTTTCGATATTATCTAAACAAAAAGGGCAACTATTTTAAAATGTATGGTGTGATTTTTAACTCATATTTAATTAATACCCTCTGTGAAATTAGGGAAATAATTCTGATGTTGAGGCCTAATCAATGAGAACTTTAGGACATAAAACTATTGTTTTTTTCCAAGTGGATTGCAAGAGACAGGTAGGCAGTTTTGCAACTCCACAAGGAGTTAATATGACTTAATTATTATTAAATAATATCAAGAGCATGCCAGCTTCTGATCCCCAAAACATGCGTCTTTGGAGAGTTGTCTCGGGGGTGATTCTGGGTGCTTTCACATACAGCCTTCTTGAGCTTTCCAGGGCTCACTGTGTCTTGTTTAAGTAAATTGAAGAAGCATGACCATAATATGTGCCATGGATCACGCCACTTTGGCTTGATGCCATGGGACATAGCAGGGACTTCTCCAGAGTCGGCTAATGTTTTGCTGAGTATTTACTGCAGTAATAACTGGGGGAGAATTCACATATGAAAATGACTTGGGAGAGCTGAAGAGGTGGCAGTGCTTATAGCAATACTGGGAGTGGGTGACACCCAAATGAAAGGACAAATTGAGTGCTTTTGAATTCAGATGTTTTGGAGATATGCATTTCAGGTGCATTCTGCAGATCTGAAGCATGTGTAAAAGCCCCTTAGACATGGTATGGTCAGGTTTTATTTCTCTATTAAGGGTTGATTCAAGATGAGAGCGAGTTTGCTCAAACTCCTAAATTTGTATCAAATTACTACCATTTGACACTGGTTTCATAACGAATAGCAGAAATGGACCCAATAAATGTACCTCCTTTTCCAAGGTGAGACGCTTTCAGTTGTTTCCACACCTACAGAAATCTCCTACCAGACCTTCATAAAAAAAAATAACAGGGCCATAGGTTATCATGTCATAGGTTATCATTATAACAGGTAATGTTTCTATCAAATGAGCAACATGGATGCAGAAGGAACCTGACTTTTGATTTTGGAGTCTTGGTGTGCAGTGCTTATTTTGACCCATGGTTTTGTGTGACAGTACTGACACATTTACAGTTCAGCATGTCATAGATGGTCTTATCCAGAGTGACTTGTGGAGATTACATTTTTACCCACAATCCATGTGTTCATCTGCATATTTTACTGGACCCATTCCGGGCCTGAACCTGGTTTAGGCCTGCAACTGCAGCACCACAGCTTGGAATCAAACCCTCATCCTTTGATTTAAAAACACCGTTTATAACTTTATACAACACTGCCACCCTTTTAGGGCCAGCACTATACTACCAATACTATCCCAAATATGTCTTCTATTTATTGGGTTGAATCTAGGCAGAATGGCTTCTCTCATAAGGGTCCCAGCGAAATCTGTATATATCAAGAATTTTCACTTGTGAATGTCTACACTCTCCCAAACTTGGAGTGGGGTTTGCACATGAACTCGGCTGTGGCTGCTGATGATTGGCCAGTCAAAATTCGGGTGGGCATTGGACATGCTCAGCACCATGTTGGGTGGCAACTTTATTTAAAGAAAAAAAAAATTTGAATCCGGAGGAAAGCAAAAAAAAAACGTTGCTTATGTGATCAATTTGAACAGGAATGACCTCACTGTTGTTCGAGCCCTTGAGAGAACACAGTGTAACTCTATTGTAGAATAGAGAATTGCTTTCTGGGGTGGACTGCATCGTGTGTCTCCCAAGGTAGTGATGGAGACCATGCGGAGAAGCTTGATGCGGGCCAGAACCTTGTGCCCCGGCCCACTTTTTTTTTTGGCCATAGCCCATGTGAGAATCTCCCTTTGGCTCGTACGAGAAGGGAACCGGGCACTTCCTGCCTGCGGAGTGGGACATCTGTTATCATGGATATTGCACAGCATGATGCCCCTCTTCCACAACATGCCCCCCCCTCTCCTCTTAACTCAGCGATTAACAAGTGTAGCAAGTACATAGAATAGAATAATAAATAAACAATTGCATTTGTGCTGTATAAGGTTCCTTTCATACCTGTAGAACTTTACTAAAAGGCAGAGTACACTCACCAAGCTCTTTATTAGGTATTTATTAGACTTTTTTTTTTGTTTACTTCTACTGCTGCAGCTTATCCACTTAGAGTTATGATGCATTGTGTGTTCAGAGTTGCTCTTCTGCATACCACTGTTGTAATGTGTAGTTATTTATGTTATTGTCACCTTCCTGTCAGCTTTAACCAGTCTGGCCTGTTTTCTTTGACTCTCATTAACAAGGCATTTCTGTCTACAGAACTGCTGCTCACTGGATTATTATTATTATTTTTGGCACCATTCTCTGCAAACTTTAGAGACTAGTGTCCATGAAAATCCCAGGAGATCAGCAGTTTCTGAGATACTCAAACCACCCTGTCTGCCACCAACAATCATTCCATGCTCAAAGTCACTTAGATCACATTTTTTGCCCCATTCTAATGGTTGATGTGAACATTACCTGAAGCTCCTGACCCGTATCTACATGATTTTATGCATTCCACTGCTGCCACACAAATTGCTAATTAGATAATCGCATGAATAAGTAGGTGTAATAAAGTAAAAATGTTCCTGATAAAGTGCTCGCTGAGTGTATATACTGATCTCTGATGTGTAGCTCTCATCTGGTACAGCCTGGCGACCATTTTGTCACCCACCATACCACTGGAAGTGGGTGTTGGAATGCATTCATGAATGCATTATGAACTGATAAGGCAATGGATCAGGAATGGCTGCAGAAAGTCAGGTGATATAGGTGAAAATCACTGATTTAAAGCTCCGAAAAGCATAATCTACTACAGCACGATGTCTGTATTCCTTCCTTTTTTTTTGCTTGGTCCAGGGGCAAGACCATCCATTACATTACATTACATTACATTAATGGCATTTGGCAAATGCTCTTATCCAGAGCGACTTACAGTTGATCTTTGACTAAGCAGGAGACAATCCACCTGGAGTAATACTGGGTTAAGGGCCTTGCTCAAGGGCCCAACGGCTATGCGGATCTTATTGTGGCTACACTGGGGATCGAACCAGCGCCGTTGCGGGTCCCGTGTCATTTACCTTAACCACTATGCCACAGGCTGCCCTACATTCTTACTGCCCAGCTAACACCACTTCCTGTTTGTATTTCCCAAGAAAGAAAGATCATCAAGAAACAAAGTCGAGCTTGCTTACCTTCAGCTATTTTCAGAGATATGGTTTAAATTCAACATCAGCAATGAAACAAAGCAATTATTGTATAATCATGAAAGCAGAACATGCCCCACATGAGCTTGAAAAGCAGAAAACTGACATTGAGAAATGCAGTGAATTACAATGCATAACTTCTGTGAATGAGGCCTTTGTATTTTTACTTTCTCATTCGAGTAGTTTTCCTATTTTCACAAAAACAATACTGTTTTCAGAATTTTGTCTGATAGAGTGCACTCAGGAAACTTGAGTCTTAACCTGAAGTCTGAAATAGAAGGTTGTGGTTTCAGGGCCCAGAAGACAACTTTTTGTGATTTACAGTACACTCCAAAATTATTCACACCCCTGATAAAGAAGAGAAAAGACTGCTGTATAAAATAAAGAGGGCTGGTAATGAGTTATACTGTATGCTCAAAATTCTCTCTCAAAAAAGTTATATTGTCACATTCCTTCACACTGCTAATAATTATCTGAAGTAAAGTCAAACAAATACAAACCTGCATTAATACACTACTTTACATACTAATCACAAACTTGGGAAACTATAAAAAACCAGGCAAAAGGTTGTTGAGATTTTCAAGTCAGGAGAAGAATAAACCTACAACTTTTGACGATTAGGTCAATAACTAGGAGTTTAAAAATCACTGGAACAGTGGTGAACTTGGAGGGTAGAAGACATGAGGGCATCTTGCCACCACAACCAATGAGGTAGATGGTTGGGGAGACAAATTCAGGGGCCACCTTTGGATATCTACAAATCTGGTAGCACCTTGGGGAGACACATTCTCCAAGTCTGCCATGAGATGCCTTAGCCCTTTGGAAGGGTTGCCATACAAAGCCTCTGTTGAGGGTCATTGACAAAGTTAGCATCTATTGTTTGTTAACTGGCTTTGGAGCTGTGGATGTTGGGTGAGATGAGAGCAAAATCAAGCTTTTTGGCCACAACACTAGCAGCATGTTTGGTGTCAGAAGGATAATTATGCTGAAATATAACATCATAACTATGCTAAAATATGGTGGTGGATCTTATTTTTATATATTTTGATGTTGTTGGGTTGTTTTGCATCTACATCTACGAGTCATGTTAAAGTCAGTGGAATCTGGCAAGTACCAAGACATTTTGGGCAAGAATTTGGTTCCCACTGCCAGCAATCTCAAATATAGCTGTAAATGTATCTTTCAGCAAGACAATGATCTCAAGAATACCTTGAAATTAACTAATGGGTTAAATGGCTGCAAAATTACTGTTTTGAAATTGTCATCTCAAATCTTCAGAAACTGGTATATAAATGTGTGCTTTCAAAAAGGGCAGTCCAGTAGCACATTTCTTTTTCAGAAATAAAATTTTAGAATTGGTTTATTTTGGTTTATTCCATTAAATCAGTAATAAAGTAGAATATGTTCCACATTTTCAAATCACATTTAAAAAAAGAGATTGTGAATAGTTTTGTAGGGCACAGTGCATTCTGCACAGGTATTACAGAAAAAATGTTATACTGCAAATGTCTTTATATTAATCACACACAGGTGCACGTACGCACACCAAACACAACCAGTAGGCCTTATCAGCAACTGTGACATGACTGCCGGTGTATTTTCTTCCTCCATTGATGTAAATGTGGTTGTGGTGGCTTGGGAGGGTTATGGCTTGGGAGGGTTATGGCTTTTCATCAGACTGATCATATAAATGGTACAGTATCGTAGTCAGAGGGAAGCCGTGGAAAGGTGGTTATCCAGATTCTTATCTGGGCCACAAAAGGTTCATTGTCTAGTTACTGAAGTAGGGGCTGGAACTATGGATTAGAGAAACTCTCCAAGTTTCACTAAAGAGCTCTCTGACACACACGCGCACTCACTCTCATTCTCTCTCTCACAGACACACCCACACACACACATATTCTCACACTCTCTCATTCTCTATCTCTCACACACACACACACACTCACTCCCTCTCATTCCCTCTCTCACACACACCCACACACATGCACGCACACACACACACACGATTTAAGACTGGGAACTGGGATCCTAGGGCTTCCTAAATATGTCAGTTTCCAGAATAAGGAAGGATAGGAATTTCGGCTGTTGCATTACAGATGTAATTAGATATTACAAATATTCCATGTGCGTCAACACAAACAAAGCCAATGATTGCTTAAGTTCAACTCTGTTTATAAATGAGTTTTCTTTTATGCATTGCCTCTTCAACACATGGGTTCTGGGATATCTCCCAACTTCTTTTGCAGCTTGTGAGAACAATGCAAGTAGCCATGGTCAAAGAATACATTGTGCTCGCTAGTGGCTGTACAAATTGAATGCACAGACATTTGCTAGCCGTGCTTAATAAAATGAAGTCTTCCAACCACTACCAGGGAAGCAAACATGACCGGGAGGAGGGGCAGACACTGACTAATAGTTTGACAATTTTATGGCTATACTAAGACAGCCTTGGTCTCAAAGGCACATTTGCATGGCTGTGGATTGACACCATGCTGTTATCGGTGAACTAGGCCTGTTAGAAGCCTGTGTTAGCTAATCCACCTCAGAGAATATGCAGTGTATTACATGGTTGGATTTGTTGAAACATTATGACTCATTTGTGATTAAGCAATCATAAGAAAACATAGGTCTTTATGGGGCAAAGTGAGCACAAAAATAGAAATTAAATGTGAACACTGTACACTGAATTTTCTTTTTTATATGAGGAAATCATAATTTTAATCAATCCTTATTTGCATTGGCTGCAAATACAGTTGTAAATGTACGGTTATCACAGCTCCGAACCTGTTATAAAATTACTGGCAAATAATTACGCATTTATTATACGTATGTCTTATGCCTTTAAATCGATGGAGTGTAGTTCTAATTTAAAGTTATCATGTTCCTTTCCTTCCACGACTTCTAGTTTGAAGAAATGCTACACAATGCATACACTTTGGTTGAATGTACTGCTTGTGGTGTGCAATAAAACAATTCTGCATCTTTTTTACATTAATGTCATGTTGACGAATAGACGGATCAACGTTTTTCTCGTAATGTTTGACGTGGGCGTTGAAGACGTGCAGCAGTGCAGTGTGTCTCGTGCTTCTGGGGACGCGCCCGTGGCACTGAGACAGATTGCGACCGTAGCTGCCACACTGTTGACGTCACACAGTTGGCTCGAACGACGGCGCCAGCGCGCCTGATCTGAACAGTTCGTTCTGTGTTCGTGAAGTCAATAGTAGTCCAGACTCGGTTAGCGAAAGGACACTGGCGACGGCGGTTTGACACCTCATTCATATTTATTTGAGAGCGGTTGCAAACGAAGAGAAAAACATAATACAAGCAATTAAAATATTGTAGAGATTAGGCCTGTTCTCATAATAATACGTTGATTGCGGAATGTAGTGTACGTGCTTTTAATTTGGATCATATGTACTTGAAATACTTTCGATACATTCAGTCAATACGTTTTTATGAAATTATACATTATATATTCGAATGCAGTAACATTTAGATTTATTAGCCTTATTGTTCTGTTGTTCTGTAGTTGTGTTCTTTAACATTTTTATGCATATACGTTGGCATCTTACGCACTATTGACATTTCATGTTCATGTGTTGCGTTAAATAAAAGAATAAAAACACGAATGCGTTTAGCATATACTGTATATCTCATTTTTTCTGTCTTGTGGAACACTGCCGACTAGCGGCACGAAGTAGATATGCATGCATGCAATTATATTCTGAGGGAAAGTTCGCACAGATCTTGCCAGTACATTGAAGAGGATACGGGGTTTACAGGAACAGTTAAGCCGCACAAATTCTGCGGTAGAGCCAGGAACTCTAAGACGCAACCAGGTGCCAGCATTTTAACTCCAGCTTTATATGATGAATGCATAACACATATGTATAGTACCTGTGGAATCTGTATCAACAGAAGCTGTTCATCTACCAAGACCTTGCGGTCCTTGTGTTTTGGATCCTTCACCAAGCGTTCCCAAATCTCCTTTCTCCTTTGTCTTATTTAGCACTAGATGGCACTGAGATGTCAGAAAGAATTACTTGAATGAAGGTGGAAGCTCATTTTAAAAATCAAAACATCAACATCAATTTTAAATTTCCAAACATCAACAATCAAACAACCTTTTGTGGTTCCACCACTCCAGATGCAACCCCCCACATGCAGGCCATGTGAGAGAGTTATTATGTTATTAACTGTTTGAGATGCTGCAACAGGACCTAAAAAGAGCAGTTCTACCAATTTGTCTGGATTAAAGCAGTTCTGCAAATACCTGAGGGCTAAACTTGTCCACAGCAATGTGAAAGACTGATATCAAATTACAGGAAGGGTTTGGTTGCAATTCTTGAGGCTAAAGGTGGTGCAACAAGTTATTAAGTTTTAGGGGAATTTATTTTTTTCACAGGGGTTATTTGGGTGTTTGATAGCTTTTTTCATTAAATAAATGAGATGGTAATTTTAAAAATGCATTTTGTGTTTAGTCTGGGCGCCTTTGCTAATATTACATTTCATCTAAAGATTCACAACTAATCAGTGTGACAAATATGCAATAATATAGGAAATCAGGAAGGGGGAAAATACCTTTTCACGGCACTGTATGTCCAGGAAGATTTCACAAGGCCGGTTAAAACATTAAGTGGCAATATTTGGAAAGTTTGGGCGGCAAAAGCAAAAATAAAACAAACTACAAAAACTTGGGATACTGAAAATATTTATGAAAGTTAGCCGGCTAACAACGTAATCCGATTTATGCGGCCCAGATGGTAGCCCTTTGGAAGACAGCGCTGAGAGGCTCTTAAGCCTCCGTGCGTTTCACATGCGTACTTTACTGCAGCTGGAGCAGGGCTGAACTGGCCTGAACACACAGAGCACACCTGAGTCCATGGCAAGATAACCTGCAGTCTTCACTCGTTTTAAACTCAAATGAAAACCAACGGCAAATGTTGAGCATTTCAGATGGCCCTGAAACTAAATGTCTAATGTTTTTTATGATTGATAGATTTAAGATGTAGATATTTTTGTAGATATATATTTTAAAGAATGGCACACAGTCTGCCCTTGTGTGTTTGTTCCCCCGCTTCAGACCAGGGTTAAGCGGAGAGGGTTAATGATGGCTGTGGTTATTCACAGATGGGTTGAAGCTACCTGACCAGCTACTCCACATTGTCTCCCCAAAATTCATATATTTTTTGCGAGGTATATACGTAATTAACAATGAATAAATAATGAGTAAATACCCTCACTAGACTGCCATAATCAGGGAGAGGAGTAGGAGTTACATTACATTAATATATCCATATGTGCCCTTTCATTTTGTCTTGTAAGGTTTTTCACTCACGTCAACATCAGTGATTAATGATCATCTCAATCACACAAAATAAAAATTGCATCCATTTTCCGTAAGAGTTTGTTTCTAACCCAGGATCAATAATGGATGGAATCATCTGGGTGTACTGACTTGACATACAAGGCCCTTGTTGTCCAAGGTGACTACTATAGTGCGCTTGCTTATCTACCGGATCAACATTGTCTAATGAGATGAGTGTTATTTTGTGATTTTAGGAATGAGGATTGACCATATGCTCTGGCGGTCTGAACCAATTACTGGGCTTGGCCGTGGCGCACAAAATGGTTTGATTGGTTCAGAGATGAAAGGGCCATCGTAGCGCCAAGTGTTCACAGTTGACAATATGCTATGCTGATCCGGATGAAAAACCTGTGAGGCATTATCTATTGCTAAACTCATAGTGAGCATCCTGATTGTCTTTGTGTGTTGTGGGAGAGCGGATCTCGGTGGGGAAGTGATAAAATGGTGAGCGGTTGCGTCAGTAATGGTTTCTCCTGACCACGCCCGGCCAATGCACAAGGTCACGGCAGTGAGGTCACAGTCCCGCGTCGCCTGATGGACGCAGCCCGTCGACAGGCATGACGTCGTGGAAGATGAATTGCGACTGGTTCCTGCCGGTTCCCTGACGTCCCGCTGGCTCTGGCATCGTAAAATCTCACACTTAGCATGAGCATGCCTCCAAGAAGGCTTACTGCAGAGCGCAGGCATGATACATCTGCCTGGCTCCCATGATATTGCAAAAAGTCGATGTGATATATAACCGAGAAAATGTAAAGTGCTTACTTTGAGGAAATATTTAAAAAGATGCTGCATAAACATGTGTAGATATGAAGGAGGCAGTAACATCAAGCAGAAATAAGCGGTGTGTTTCTGGTGTCATTTGGATTTGTGATAAATACACTGTGAAGTGTCCCTGTTTAGTTTGTTTGAAGTCCTGATCGTGCTTTATGTGCTGCTTGTGGCTGAACTGGTGGGGCCTGCTGCTACAATGATGCGCCCTGCTCTTTTCCCCACCGGGAGAGGGAGAGTGTGTGAGTGTAAGACATGGGAGGAGAGGGTGTGTGTGAATTTGAGTGGCGGAAGAGGGTTAGAGAGGTAGAAGGAGAGTGTGTTAATGTGTGTGAGGGAGAGAGAGTGAGTGAGTGATTGAATATGGAGAAGAATCGATGAAGTTAGAAAGACACTTACTTTAATAAATACTGTGATTAATAAATACTGTGCATTTACTGTTGTTTCTCTTAACTAGTTTAAGTTGTCTAGTTTATTGGCACTATTATTCATAGAAACGTCTATACGCCAGTTTTATATTTGGTGGGTTATCTTGAAAAATCTTATTGATTGCACGGTACTTCAAAAATGTGTATTTTTGTAAAAAGTTTGCCAGTGTGTTTAAAAAAAAGGTTATTTACGAATTAGCCTACATCTTTGTGTTGGTAACCAGTACATAATGGAAATTATCATTCTGCAATATATCCTGCAAAATCTGCAATATATCCTGCAAAATCTTACCATTTGTCCCGGATTTGGACTATTTGCGTATGGTTACCCTAGTTGTAGGAGAGTGAGGAAAAAGTCTGTGTGTGTGTTGTGTATGTGTGCGTACATGCTTGCGCATGTGCGTTTGTGTGATAGAGAGCAGTGAGAAACAGAGAGAGAGAGCACTACAGCGTGAATAGAGGGGATACTGGTTTGCGGAAAACCAAACACTGCACCTCGCTTCTCATCTGACCTCAAACCGAAACAGTTTCCTGCTAATTGTCATAAAAATGTATTTACCTTACAATGAGCCAATCAGATTGCTTTTTATGCCATTATTTGGTGAGCGGATAGGGCCTTGAATTTGAGCCTCGTTTTAGATTTATTGAAAATGAGATTTGAGGGAAATTAGACTGCTTTGCAGAAGGGGACAGTGGCTGTGAAAATGAAAGAGAAACAGACGCGACCCCACTGCGGTTCTGAGCAGTGTTCTGATATCCTGTTGATTATCTCTGACAGTTCATGATTTGCAAGGCATTGTGTGAGCACTTGCATTGTTGCAACAGTTCTGCATTACGCCAGTGATGGGTGAACGGCAAGCGGCTTCTAGCTGCAGAGTTGTGGTGTTATTGTTGTTAAAAATAGGGCATCTGCATTGATGATGCCGTGTGGAATTTCATTTTAAATGCACACGCGCAAACAAATTTGGGAAATCTGTAAATGATCCTTTCCTTTCTCACTTTCATGCCCCTCATTGTCATATTTCTGTGCCCGTTGTTGAAAAAAGAAGCCCCCCCCCCGCCACCTCTCTCCCCCACCCGCCCTAATTTGTCCAGTTCCCAGGCAGTTTGAGAGTCGACCCTCCTAATAGACCCAATCTGCTGCAAAGCCCTGTCTTAGTTTCATTAGCTTTACTAAGGTCATTGATCAGAGGGGCTTGTCGATTGGTTGCATCAGCAGAGGTGGGGGGTGGCTCACGAGCTGTAGCGACAGGAGGTAAAGAAGCGGGGGGAGACAGAGAGCGAGAGAGAGAGAGAGAGAGAGAGAGAGAGACGGGGGGAGGCAGAGGCGCGTCTGAAAGGGTTGAGGCAGGCGTAATTCGTGCCAGCTCTCTGACGTACTCCACAGGAGGCCCAGGCAGTGGCAGGAGCAGAGTCTGCAGCGGAGGCCCCGCCCCTTCTCTGACTGCATTGGCTGGAGCTCTGACGCAGATCCCCCCCCCCCCGCCCGCTCTTTTTTCATCCCTTTTTTTTCCAACCGCTTAGATGTGTCTCTGCAGCTCCCTTCTCTGCAGCATGGACATACCCTGTCCCTCTCTCTCTCCCTCTCTCTCCCTCTCTCTCTGTTTTTCCTTGCGCTTTCTTTCCCTCTCCCCTTGTTTTTCTTCCTCCCTCTTTCTTTCTCTCTTTCCTTGCTCTTCCCCTCTCTCTCCTCTCTTGTTTTTCTTTCTCTCTTTAGCTGCCTTCCCCGTATTCTTTCTTTTCCTGTCCTCCTACTCCTTACAGTTCAGTTCAGTCATTCTTTACTGACAGGACTGATGATGACAATATTTCCAGAGCATAACACTGGGACGAAACACGAAACATTGGTGAATTTGCAATTAAAGGACACAAAAGCACTCATTTAAAAACTGCATAGAGTTGAGTACACTACACTGTAGAGTACTGTAGCACTCCTTCTCCCTGACTGTTTCCTGTGCCAGCTCCAGTGAAGTTTAGGATGTAGCACTGGTCATTGGCAGCCGAAACGCGTGCACATTACAGGTATAACATGGGCTTCTGTGGGATACGGTGGACCCCACATCCAGTCGCCACGATGCTCTCGATCCAAACAGATCCACGGTGCCTACGTCCCTGTGCTTCCTCTGAGGAAGATAATGGCATGCACGGGGAGAGAGACTCCATAATGACTGCTTATGGGTTGGGTTACGCAGTCACTCTAATGAGTGAGGTAATTACATGTCAGGACTTACTCTGAGCTCATGTACCTCTTGTCCGTCCTGGCGATATTACTCTTTTATCGTTTTACATATCAGAAAACCTATTGCCACAGCTCTGCAGTAACATTATTAGGCTGTAGATGAGGATCTAGACGGCGCTAGATGCTGCCAGTACAGCAGGCAAAAACGACCCAGCCGGGATGGGCTGACTGGTCTTTGTCTGTGTCCCTACGTTCTTGTATGTCCTAGCAACCACAACTGGTTTGTACTGAATTTTAATGCGGTTGAACAAACGTGACCGTGATGGCTGTTTACACGTGTTTCGCCGCGGTCCGTAGCAAACTAAGTCTCCCGTTACATTACATTACATTACATTTGGCAGATGCTCTTATCCAGAGCGACGTACAGTTGATTAGACTAAGCAGTCAATCCTCCCCTGGAGCAATGCAGGATTAAGGGCCTTGCTCAAGGGCCCAACGGCTGTGTGGATCTTATTGTGGCTACACCGGGGATTAGAACCACCGACCTTGCGTGTCCCAGTCATTTACCTTCACCACTACGCTACAGGCCGCCCTGCATGCTTGGGCCTTCGGTTTCCTCTCCCCAACATTTTCTGTGCAAAAACGGCCAGAGGAAGGCAGGCTGTCCGCTCTGCTTTTCAGCTGAAAATGCTGTTCTATATGTTCCATATCGCATTGCATTTTTGGGGGAAGCGGAGAAAACTACTGTTCAGAGCCGGTGCTGCCAGTCCATTAATCCTTTTCACTCCGGAGTCCGCAGCTCGGGAAAACCCTGCCATCCGATACCCTTTCTCCCTGGGAGGCAGCACGGGTAATTACGCATTACCTTGTAGGACTCCCCGCTGCAGTCGGAACTGAAATATTGAAGGCTTGACTCACAGGGGAACTGCTCTGTGAGCTCCGTCCCTGCTCATTTACAAGCTTGCATATAAAAAATGATGCCTTCGAACAGAAACTCGCAAAATAGAGTTCCATTATATTCGCTAAGGTTGTCTTTGTGCAGTACTGAGCCGGCATACCACTGGTGCAGGTTAGCTGTTCTGATGTGTTAAAATATATATATTTTTGAATGACCTTTCTCGGAAATGCCGTAGAATAGAGGAGCTTTTTTGATTTAAAAATGGGTGAAGTTGCTGACTGCAGGGAAACGTGGAGCTGTGTATTAGAGAGGGAACTGGAGCGGAGAGAAGCGGCAGGGGTCTACCTGTGCCCAGGTACTGCGACGCTCTTCTGCAGAACGACCTTGTCGTGCTGACGGAGTCGCCCGGGCGCAGGTAACATGGCCGCGTAGCCTGCCTCTCTCTCCCTTCCACTTCTGACGCACGCGGGTACGTTCCGCGGGCTCAAAATATGCACCCTGTTGCTCATTGAAAGGCAGCTACGTTTGGTCTTCAGTATTTTTTCCAGATGTGGAAATAATGGATTTTAATTATGCTTTGTTTCAAGGTTGCAGAGGGAAAATTGTGTCTCTTTAAAGGGTTTGTCTGATGTTTGTTATCAGCGGTAGTCATTGTCTGCAGTTCCCAAGCCCCCCCCTCCCTTCTCCCCCTTGGCTCGGGTGTATTCTTCATTTTGTTAAAATGTGGAATGAAAAAGGTTTTTTCATTTTATTTGCTCCTCCATTACAGAAACAGTGTGCAGTGGAGATGTGAGGAGGTTCTGTTCCCTGTTCCCACTGCATAAGTTGCACAGAGCTCCAGGGTCTTTGTCTTTTTATCTGAGAGCTTCTGACGTCAATGCTGCAAGCCCATGGAGGGGCAGAGCAGGGAAAATCACTGGGCTGTATTAGTACTGCTGACAATGAGGGGCGAGCTGTGTGTGTGTGCGTGTGTGTGTGTGTGTGTGTGAGTGTGTGTGTGTGTGTGTGTGAGTGAGAGAGAGTGTGTGAGAGAGAGAGTGTGTGTGTGAGAGAGAGACACGAGGGGGTGTTGTGTGCATTTTTTGGATGTGGCTATGTGTAAATCTGTGTCAGAGAAAGTGAAAGTGAGAGAGTGAATGTGTTTGTGCATGTATTGTGTGGGTGTGTTTGTGAATGTATTGTGTGTGTGTGTGTTTGTGAATGTATTGTGTGTGTGTGTGTGTGTGTGAATGTATTGTATGTATGTATGTATGTGTTTGTGAATGTATTGTGTGTATGTGTGTGTGTTTGTGAATGTATTGTGTGTTTGTGTGTGTGTGTGTGAATGTATTGTGTGTACTGTGTAGGTGTGTATGTGTGTTTGTGAATGTATTGTGTGTATGTGTGTGTGTGTTTGTGTGTGTATGTGTGTTGGGGTGTGACAGTGAGATGAGGGAGGGTGCAAGTGTGTTTCTGTGTGCACGCATATGCCAGCCACTGTGAGCAACACAACTCAAGATTCCTACAATTTATATATTTCTTCTTTTTAGTTATGGTTTCATGTTCTTATTGATACATGTTTTTAGATTTTTCATTAAAACTTGCTCTTTGATTTTCTTGGTTATGCTCTGACAGGTGAATATTCTGTTCCTTATAGGTATATTGTATAAAATGCTGGATTAATACAGGTACCCAGCTACACCCAAACATCAGTTAATAATAATAATAATGATAATAATAACAATAATAAAGTATTTACGTGGCACCCTTATCCAGAGTGAAGACAGACATTATACAATTATTGGTCACTACAATAAACAAAAACTCAAATACATAAGAACGAAGAGCATACAGTACAGCATTATCTAGAAGGCAAGCTGCGAGGCATGCACTGTTTATAAACTGCACAGAGCAACAGAGCTCTCTGAACTGAAAGCGCAAGCACAATGTGACCCATAGTAACCTGGCTCTCCGTGCCGTGTTCTCTATAAGCTTAGCAGCACAGTTTATGGATTCTCAGGAAAGTGGCGGGGTGGAGGAGTGTCAGAACCCTAATATTGTATCAGAGTGACCTAGTGCAGTAACTCCCCACCCTGACGCGGTAATCTCGTCCGTCTGTGTGCTGTCGTTTTGTGGAGCAACAGCGTAACACAATCTCCCTCTATCGCCGTCTGATCGAAGGGTAGAGGAAAGCAGGGAAAGAGGATGAAAGAAAAAGAAGAGAAGAGGGACAGAGAGAATGAAATGGAGGGAGAGGTAGAAAGAGAGAAGGCTGAAAGAAGGGTGAAAGAACACAGGAGAGGGGGTTATTGGGATCCCTCTGTATGAGGCATCTGAGTATCTGCCGAGTGGTAGTCATTTAGAATGAAAATGCTACAATTCAGACAACTGGCCAAAAGACTTTTAGACTTATGAAGTCTGTAATTGGGGCATCAAGTTGCGCCATCCACTTTCCAACATTATATGGCGACATTGTATTCTTTATTAACATTAGACTTGTAGGTAAACCTGCACAAGACTGTACAGGACTCATGTGGGAGGGGAGGAGAGGTTTTGAACTGTTCTGTTAACTGTTCTCTGAGTCTTAAGCATTCCTGCTCAGGACATTCTTATTTTACATAGATCACAGCACGTCTCAGGCACTAGAAGATAATGTCATATGCAAAAGAACAGGATAAATAAATAAATGCCACAATAATATACACTATTATTCGAGGATGTTCATCTGTTTCCCAGAGCAAAGTAAAGATGGGATCCATATCTTTATTGCATAATTTTTTTCTGCAATAAATTCTCTAATTCATTTCTGGGGTTATATATAGATATAAAAAAAAAGTCTTGTTGTAATGTAATGTTGTTAATAATTTGAACAGTCAGGTCAGTCTTGGACACATACATTGTTCCAGATACAGACTGTGCTGTGTGTGTGTTTTTCTTTTGGATGGACTATCACATAAGTGGGTGTGTGCTGTGGAACAGGGTGTTGACCCGTCACTTTTCCCCAGACCTCTCACCAGAGGGTTATATGTTTGTTTTCCCCATACCTCTCACTAGAGGGTTGTAGGTTTGAATGCTCTTGTACCAGTCACATGGGTGTTTAGCTTGAATTACTGCAGTAATCTGAATGAGCGTGGGGGTCAGTGTAAGCTACAAACTCTGTGATACATAACATTTGATGTTATTTCCAATAGTTCTATCAAAATAATTTAAAAAACCCACTCATCATATAATTAAAAAGTGAACAAAGATGAATAAATCAATTAGCATTGTAATAGTAATAAGCAATGGACATGTCTGAAGGCACTCTTTAGAACTGATGTGATGCAAACTGTTGTGTGTGTGTGTTTGTGTGTTTATGTGTGAGTGCGTGTGAGTGTGTGTGTTTGTGTATGTGTGTTTGTGAGTGTGTGAGTGTGTGTGTGTTTGTGTGTGAGTGTTTGATCTCATGCTGCGTACCTCAGGCTTCTAACGGAATCAAGGACAGCCACAAAATGGAGGGTTAGAGTAGGCTGCTTGCTCAGAGTCCCTGGCACACGCTCGCAGTGTTCCGGGTTACGTTTCATGTCACCACTGTTACACTGTCACTTTCCTGGCTTTTTAGGGGTCACATAAGGGGGTCAGGAGTGTGCTCTGGGCTAAAGCCAAATCTCCGCTTCCACTTGTTTTGTGTTCAATCGGCAATATTCACACATCTAAAATAATGATGACATATCTGTTTAAATAGCCAGCTATAAAAGTAGAAATAGAATGCAATTTCTTGTCTGTTTTTATTTGCTATGTATGACCACTAAATGTTGTGTCAAGAACAATGGCATGACATATTTTATTTTGCAGTGTTGTGTTATTTCATCCGTTTGGGACTGGTTTCATTTTGTCATTTCATTGGTGTTTGTTTCTCTGACAGAAAATCAATTTGGTAATTTTAAAACTTAAAAAAAAATTACCTTACCAATTAAAAACCCAAGTTTACTGAGAACACCTTCTCACTTACAGTCACAGCCTGGCTTGGGGGCAAAGATATGGCCAAGTCAGATAAAACAAGTCCACAGAAAGACAAGGGAATTAAAACATCAGAGGCTTGTAAAACAACATACAACATATGGACCAGGAACTTTGAATATCTCCATGATCTTGAAGTTAAAAACAGGGATTGAGGCCAGTGTCCATTTAAGGATTCTCTGCAGCTCAGGCCAGCTTGCTCTTCTGCGGAGCAAATGGAGGAATGGCCCAGCTCACTGAATGTGTCTGCTGGATCTGTTTTTTTAAACCGGGGCAGATGTTTGCAATAGAACAGACAGGTATGGGGGAGTCAGAAATAGGAGGGATTTGTCAGTGAGAACAAACCAGCGCGTATGATATTGTTGTATAAAGATGGGCAGTTGACAGAGGAGTACAAAGGCTTTTATTTCTAGGGGGTATTAATGGTAAATCTGATTGCAGAATGGTGCGTGATGAGGGCAATTAGTTGGCAGAAAGGTAAATGATGTCTATATTCTCAAGGACTTTAGATATGTCTCCATAACACAGGAGGATGGTGTTCTGGGCCATCCAGTTTTGAGATATGGAGTGGGAACACTGGACACAGCACGGTGTTTGAATATTAATTCTATCAAAAGACCTTAAAATAAAACAAAGACATGGATTTTTTTAATGCTTGGTTTATGGTTTGTTTTTTAGTAACTTAACTCACCATGACCTCAATTCCGGAGGTCCCAGTTTGAGGTGGTATGTATTTGACCTCTCTGTTCCTCCAGTGTAAGCTGTTGTTTTTTTTTGTTTTCAATGTGGAAATTAAATCATAGTTGTTTGACAAATAATAGCTGAATATCTGGTTGAATGTTTACTGACACATTCTTATACATATGAGTGAGGGAAAGAATTATGTTGGCAGTGGACAATGTTTGAACAGTAGAAGCCTTTTGTTTGTTGTTAAAATAACCAACTCTTTAAGCATTTCTGTGGTCTGTTTTTGTATGTGGTGTTCCCCTGTACAGTATGTGTATACAATATGTTCCAAGGCCCTACCATACGGAACGTTTCAAGAATAGACTAGCTATATTGAAAAGAGGGCAGGTAGATGATTCTATCTAACATTGAAGGCCTGTTCACCTCACCGTGTCTTGTAACCAGACAAAATCAGGTCCACATCTGGATCCAATCCTTTTCCTTGGACCCTGAAAGAGAGAAACTTGGAAGAATGGTTTCAGAACACATTTAAACCCAATGGACAAATAATATATCAATATAAGCTGGGAAATGAAGTCTGTTTAGCACGTTTAACGTTATAAATAACAAATATGACAACAATATATACACTCACCGAGCACTTTATTACTTTATTACATTTTTACTTTATTACACCTACTTATTCATGTGATTATCTAATCAGCCAATTGTGTGGCAGCAGTGGAATGCATACAATCATGTAGATACAGGACAGGAGCTTCAGTTAATGTTCACATAAACCATCAGAATGGGGGAAAAAATTGAACATGGAATGATTGTTGGTGGCAGAGAGGGTAGTTTGCGTATTTCAGAATCAACTGTTCTCTTGGGATTGTCACACACACTAGTCTCAGAATCAACTGTTCTCTTGGGATTGTCACACACACTAGTCTCAGAATCAACTGTTCTCTTGGGATTGTCACACACACTAGTCTCTAGAGTTTGCAAATAATAATGCAAAAAAAATCCAGTGAGCAGCAGATCTGCAGACAGAAACACCTTGTTAATGAGAGAGGTCAGAGGAGAATGGGCAGACTGGTCAAATCTGACCGGAAAGTGACAGTAATGCAAATAACCACACATTACAACAGTGGTATGCAGAAGAGCACACAAGGCATCATAACTCTAAGTGGATAGGCTAAAATAAAATAATAAAAAGTCTAATAAATACCTAATAAATTGCTGACTGAGTGTATACAAAACAAATACATATTAACACATGTAAATAAATACAACAACAACAAAAGCAGCAACAATAATGATGACAATGAAGGTCATTACTGTTTCATGCATAGCCCTAAAGCTTTTACTGAATTGATTTTTGGTAATTTATTTCAACTTATAAAGATATAAGTTTGCTCTAAAAATCCTTGTCTCCTGTTTGTCTTCCAACTTCCCTCTGTATTTGACTTTTTTAAATGGTCAATCTCTCTTGGTCTTTTTCTTTGTACATTTATTGTGGGACATGACAATGGATTGAAAAAATCCTACACAGATCAGATATGAGATATATTTATATATTGTGCCGATCTTACATTATGTATAAAGATATTCAATTAAAGTGATGTAAGCTTTGTATGTTGACTTGGATGAGTATGTCCATTCAGAAAATAAACAATGGTGTAATAAAGACATAAATAAAAAAATGTCTAAATAAATTTAGCTCCATTTTATTTTTGTTTTAATGAGATCTGCCAAATTCAAATAAATGTCATTTCACTCATTTTTTTATGAGCAAAATAGTTGGGGTTATTTAATGGTAGAACATGGTTAAAATACACAGAACCCCAACCTTAAGGTGAAATGCAACTACAGTCCCCTCCAAAAGTATTGGAACAGCAAGGCCAATTCCTTTGTTTTTGCAATACACTGAATACATTTGGGGTTGAGATAAAAAGATGAAAACGAAACAAGAGTTCAGAATTTCTGCTTTTAGTTCCTGGTATTTACACCTAGATGTGTTAAACTATTTAGAACATAGCACCTTTGGTATCAGACCACCCAATTATTAGGTGAGGTTAAGTATTGGAACAGGGTGTATTTAAGTAAATGAAAGTAAATAACACTTGATATTGGTAGTATATCCCTTGCTTGCAATAACTGCATCAAGCCTGCGACCACATTGAATTCTTCTTTTGGATTGCTTTTCCAGGCTCTTACTGCAGTCTCTTTCAGTTGTTGTTTGTTTCGGGGGGTTTCAATCTTTCAATCTCGTTTTCAGGAGGTAAAATGCATTCTCAATTGTTTTATGGTCTGGTGATTGACTTGGCCAGTCTAAAACCTTCCACTTTTTTGGTTTCTTTCTTTTTCAGGACATTCCAAGTTGTTGTACAAGCTATCCCCAATGATTTTTCCCCTCTTTCCTAAGCTTCAAAATGGCTTGCTTTTCTCCAAAAGACAACTATCTGGTTTTTTATGTTGGTTTATCTTTTCTAACACAAATACAGTCTTCATCTCATGTACATCTTTTGATCTACCATTTAAAAAGGGGAAGTGTATATATCATTTAGAAATTCCTCAATATACACTCACCGAGCACTTTATTAGGTATTTATTAGACTCATTTTTTCGACTTCTACTGCTGTAGCCTATCCACTTTGAGTTATGATGCGTTGTGTGTTCAGAGATGCTCTTCTGCATACCACTGTTGTAGTGTGTGGTTATTTGCGTTAATGTCACCTTCCTGTCAGCGTTGACCAGTCTGGCCATGTCTCTCATTAACAAGGCGTTTCTGTCTGCAGAACTGCTGCCCATTGGATTTTTGTTTTGTTTTTTGCGCCATTCTTTGCAAACTAGAGACTAGTGTGCTCGGTGAGTGTATGTTTGGTAATAATAACTATAACCAGTAAATGCAGAATTTTAGGTATGAATGTTTTTGGTATGTTGACTGAAGGTCATTTAATTGGATACACAAAATGACACCTTTATGAACAATGTCTATCATTGCATACGTGAAGCAGCTTTTTATGTATTATTTATTTTAAATGTTAATCTTTGTATTCCTGCCATTGAATGGATGTGCAGTACCGTGTGTGTATGCACATGTTTATGTGAGCACGCATGCATGGTTATGTGCATGTGTGTGTGTGTGTGTGTGTGTGTGTGTGTGTGTGTGTGCGTGTGCGTGTCTCAGTATTTTTATTGTTACTGAGCATTTGGTTCTCTTCATGTAGAGAACTCACATTTGAAATCTTCCAGTGCTCACATCAGCTTTAGTGTGTATGGGCTCAGAAGCAGGAAATAACATCGTATCATCAGGAGTTAGTCATCACTGAGGCTTGACTTCGCGGTGCAGGGAAACCCCAGATTCCTGTGATGTCATGACTGCCTTCGCCACTTTGAAGGTTTTCTTTTTTTAAGGAAGATTTGGTTAGTAAAAAAAAAAGAAAAAATGTTAGATGTGGGAAATTAAACCCAGAGTATAGCCTTTTCATAAAATCTCTACAACGGTCGGACTTCCAATTAACCACAAGACTGTTTTCTTATGGCCCACCTCAGTATCCACCCCACCCCCTCATTTTGGATCCTTCGTTATGTGGAGTTGTGGCTGTTGCGAAACTAGGTGCTTAACCCCCATTATTTACTTTCTTTCTTTCTTTTGTTCACTTTGATAAAAATGTCTATGAAATACAGGAGTTTATGGAGTAATCCATAATTGTACTTACCTCTAGGGTCTTTCAGCGAACTTATCCCTGGTTATGGGTATGCACTTTGTTGTACGTCGCTCTGGATAAGAGCGTCTGCCAAATGCCAATAATGTAATGTAATGTAATGTAATCTGGCTCTAGAATTGTGACAGAACCCCTAAAGGTTTCAGCTGGTATTGCAAGACAGAAGGGAGAAAGAACAAACAAGTTTAATGACTGTACTTTTATTAATTGTTGCTTTTATTTATTGTTACTATTACTCTTTACTCTAGTATTTCAAGCATATGGCACATTATATTTGCCAATATAAAGTTTCCCACACAATGGAAATTAATGCAATTGAATGCTGTTATCTAGCTAGCTGCTATCTGGCTAGCTAGTTCAGCTGGCAATCTAGGCAGCCTAACATGGTAGCATTTATTCCATTGATTCATACAGTCAGGTGTCGTACAATAATTGGGTAAGAAGTTCAATAAAACAGTTAATTGAACTAACAGTTTTAGCTAGTAGATTGGCAGTGTTGACATTATATTTGCAGTCTGTAACTTCATGGGGCATTCAGAAATTGCAACATAATCTATGATTGTAGACTTTATTTTGAAATAGGAATTCTTCTAAGATAAATAACATCCAGTATATAAAGGTATGGCATATTCATGTTTAATCTACTGTATATTCTCAATGATAATGTTACTATAGTGCAACAGTATTTTCGATTAAACATTAGAAGGTAATGGGAGGCCAATATATCACCCAATGAATATTCAACAGACATTTGGTAGCACTATACCAATGAAATAAATGTTTCCAAATGTAATTGAAGATCATTAATATATTGCAGCCATCTCAAATTTGCATCAGAAGTTATTTTCCACCCAACTGGGCCAACCCAGCGATGTACACTCAGTAATCACTTTATTAGGTGCAAAAAACAAGAAACATCCAGTGAGCAGCAGTTCTGTGGGCAGAAACACGTTATTACTGAGGTAAGAGGAGAATGGCCAGACTGGTCGAAGCTGACAGGAAGGTGACAGTAATACAAATAACCATGCATTACAACAGTGGTATGCAGAAGAGCATAGCTGAACACACAACACATCAAACCTCTAAGTGGATAGGCTACTGCAGCAGAAGACTTAGTGAATCTCATAAATAAGCCTAATAAATACCTAATAAAGTGCTCACTCTGATGTGAGTGCTCATTCTGATCAGCCTGCTGATGGGGATATAGCATTAAATTGAATTGACTTGAATCAACATAGTAAATCACTAGTAGTATAGCAGAGGTCTCACTACACAGACTTCTGCAGCAGAGGCTGCTCCCCAGGTCTCAGAGATCTGAAAGTTCACTCCTGGCTTTCATTGTTACTCAGAAATTGAGTAGCACAGAAATGGACCAGTTAAAGCATATGATTGATTGATTATACAGTTAAGTCAGGCCACCTTCTTTGGTCTGAATCACTCACTGATCTTAAGGTAAAAAAACTATTCACAGCCAGGGGTCATGTCATTGCAATAAGGACTATTGGTAGACTTTTGACCCGTGCCACACCATAAGCCATGTGTATGTGTGTGTCTGTGTTTTCTATATGTATGTGCATACGTCTCTACATCTGTCTGTCTGGTTTAAAATGAGCAATCATTAAATATTTAATTGAGCTTATTCAAGTAGTACCATGGGATCATTGTTCCAAGACTGCTCAACAAGTGGTTTCATGAGGAGGCTGTCTCAGCATCTTTTGTGTGTGTGCGAGTGCTCCTGTGTGTTTCTGAGGGGGAACAACATCAGTAAAATCCACTCGCTTATGTGCTGTCATACAGTAATGATCGGAATGCAGGACTGTACTCAGCCTCAGGATGCATCATGCTCCTACCATCTGAACGCAGCCTCGTGAGCGTGCTGCGTTAGTGAGATGCACACCCATTGCACAGCAAGAGTATTTCAGCAGCATCTCCAGCAGAATGGCTGTCTGAATTGCTTTGGTCCGACTGGGGGTATTCAGTCTGAACACATTGACTGTTTTTCCTTAACCTTGAGTGACACTTTTCAATTTATGGTAATTATTTATTTTGGAACAACGGTCAGTGTACAGCAGTAGTCAGGCTGTTAGTGAACAGCAGTGGTCAGGATGTCAGTATATAGCTTTAGTCAGGGTTTTGGTGTATAGCTTTAGTCAGGGTGTTGGTTTATAGTTTTAGTCAGGTGTCGGTGTATAGCTTTAGTCAGGGTGTTGGTGTATAACTTTAGTCAGGGTGTTGGTGTATAGCGATAGTCAAGGTGTCGGTGTATAGCTGTAATCAGGGTATCAGTGTATAGCAGTAGTCAGGGTGTTGGTGAATAGCTGTAGTCAGGGTGGTGGTGTGGCAGTGTATCAGTGTGGAACAGTGAGCATTGTGGAACAGCAGTATGGACCAGTGGTCATAGCAGCAGGGTGGTGCAGTGCTCATCTATTTTGTATAGTCATTAAGGTAAAGAGGGTTTTGGTTTGAATCCCATGTGTAACACTGTTGTTGTGTTAGGATGGAATGTAATGTCCCTGGAAAAGTAGCTATGTAAATCTGCAATATATAAACAGTATAAGTCACCCTGGGTATTTAAAGCAAATAGTCTTATGTAATGTGGAAAAAAACCTCCAGTGATTATTACATAACATCTGTAATGTTCCTATCCAACAATGGCGTAGATACAAAAGTACAAAATCTCCATCCCTTCTCTTCACTTAATTGATGATTGACTTCTTGTACATTTTTGAAAGCCCTTTAGGAAATTTCACAGAGGAAATTGTAAACTAGTCTACGCCTACTGTACTCACGCATGTAGGCCTACTGACTGACACAGAATGTTCCATTAATGTCGATATGACATCAGCACTGAGTTAAACCTGTCTACTCTACAAAGGATCAATCAGAACCAAACAGGAAGCATACTTATTGCTAACATCAGTAAGGATCATCACTTAGTTCATCTGATTTATTTAAAGGACACTTAATGAAAAATATGTTCCATCACAGCTCGGATGTGTCCAAAAGTGTGAAACTGTACTGGAAAATGACTTCACTCAAAAAAGAGAGATCATAGAAAAATGCATTCAGATGGGATCACTGAAGCTGCTGCGCAACACCTACTACATACTACCTCACTACCTTATTACATATTATGAAATATTGTTTATTTTGCAAATGTGGTTGTATGACAGACATAGTAAGGCATCTATAACTGACCTGAACGTTTGATGCAGATGTATAGATGAGTTCTAATATTTAAACGTATTATGAGAATAAATGTAAAATGTATATGCATATTTACTTAAATTGTTCAATGTTATCAGTGATTTGTCGTTCTCGGCTACTGTTCCAATACAGTTTCCCCCCTTGGCATACACAGCTGACCAAATGCACCCGTGATGATGGTATGACTATTAAGGTATGGTCATTCGTTTTAATTAATTAATTAACTTTTTTGACCGAGCACCATATTCTTATAGGCTCGTTTTTACACCGTCATATACATTCAGTTTAAACACAGAATTATAACTCAATGACATTCACAAGCTTACGAGGAACAGAAACCCTATGATTATACATGTTCAAACATTTCTCCAAGTCTCTAATCCATGTGCAATAAAAAGGTATATGTAATTATATGTAGTTAACTCATACTTTTCAGTTTGAAAAGATAATAAATTGACTGTCTTTTGGCAAAATGGTCAAGCTACATAATTTCCCTTCCAAACCCCTTATTTCACTGTTTTACCGGACTTGCACGCATTGCTTTAATCGCATACTTATGTTACGATCATTAGTTTCAACCTTGGCGGTTATAGGATTAATTCACACACAAACACATTATCTCTCAAATATATTAAGGGTAATAGTGATTCATTCATTTCAATTCTTTTCAAATTTTTACAGATTAGATAACATTAACATTAGATTTTTCCTTTTTACCTTTTACCTTTTTAATAAAACCTTTTTAACACTGAATGCGCATATAGGCTAAGGTTTGAATCATATATCCTATGGTTGTTTTCTGCTACACGGACAATAATATTTCTCAACAAATCTAACGTTATTCAACCACCAATTGCATTGTGTCACAGTCTATCATGTTTCTTCATTCCATTAAAACGCTTTGCACTACATTACGCTTTGCACTACATTGCTGTTGATCAGACATCATTATCTGAACGGCTTTAAAACAAGAATGGTGAAATTTAATCGGTTACTTTGTTACTTCGACTGCCTGCTCATTGTTGAACTAACACAGTTGTTTTAGCATTTATTTACCCAGTGTGCGAAGTGAACTGAGTTTCCGACGTCAGTGAAACTCCTGCCATTCATCGGCCACAAAAGTAACTCCGGTCTCCGTGAGCCGACAGAGCGCAGTTAACAGATCAAGGATGAAATATTTCTTGGGTTTGGAAACCGTGTGAGGCCCGAAAGACGTCAATGAAACGTCAAAATGATACAGGAAATCCTTTGAATAAATCTTGCGGTAAAAATAAAATAAATAAAAATAACAAGAAAAGAAACCAGCATTTTCTCGGATAATTAGAAAGGTCCTAACTGAAAACTGCTGCGCTGATAAAAAAAATCTTTCTTAAATAGGAACACGGCCGGTTTTAGTGGGTTCTGTAAGCAGTTTTCCTGAAGTACTTTGCTGGCGTTTACAATTGAATATGTTAAATTAGCTGTTAAATTAGCGCATAGGGGCTATTCATTTAACTTTGCACAATTGCATGCGATTGACATATGACAAACATTATAGCAGACACAGACACATTTATTTACTACTTTATATATGACTGTTACTCATTAAAAGGAGTAGGCTACTATATTTAACAGATTGCACGACAGTTTAAAGTAAATAGCAAATAGCCGTATAAAACCCGATATTTCCTGGGCTGGATTTTAACTCAAAGTATTTTAAAAGTTGGCTTTGCATTGAAGGATGGTTCTAAGAAATGTCAAAACAATTAAGAGATTTTTATTGATATTTAGTATTTGTTTATCACACATTGTCACGTGCAGGGCATCTATTTAATAATGCACTTTTGCACAAAGATGTGGAGTAGCTACATAAATACTGTTAATAAATACTATGACAGAAGTAAGAGAGTGAAATCGATTTGACACATTTTCAAGTAGGCTAAAGCAATTTTAATCCGAAAAATAATGGTGTAAGAGTAAGAGTTGGTGTCAAAGGCGCCCTGGTCTAGGTTGCTTTATAAATTCAAAACCTACATAGCTTTGAGGTTGTATACATTCGGACACATATTTCAGTAATGTAAATGGAAGTATATAGCCTATATTTGTGTGGACTGAGTGGCTACGTGGACCATATGGTGAATGGCAAAATGACTTGGCTGCATGAATTAGTGGACATGTATAGTGATTATTTCGGTTGCTTCGCAAATATGCCAAAATTATGTGCCATGCAGATTGCATTTTGTAGAACTGGATTTCGAAATAACTTATTATTGAAAATGATGTATTCCCTATATGGTCTCATTTAGGAAATAGCACTTACTTTTAATCCAGAATTCGGCTTGATTGGTAACATAACCCCGACGATACGTTTTGGATGTTGAACATTTACACAACAAATATTTTGAATTAGACTTGTTATAACAGGCGTATGTAATTGCAGTAGAATTCTCTGAATAAAAATGTGTGTCATATTAATTCAATATACAGTGTGCCTTACGTTTCGTAATAATTGATTATCTATGCTAACGAAAGCGTTATATAATAGAAAAATGAACTGTTTTGTTCGCTGGAGTGTCTAAACTGTCCTATTCGCATGCATAATAACACGTAAAATGCTTATTTTAAATATATTGTTTGCTATTGCACGTCTTTGTGACGGCTATTTAATGATGGTGACTGTATAGAACCTCTTGAGAATCAAGGTCTGTTATTACTTTGCACTATCCCCCATTTTGCTGAAATCGGCACAGAGATGCACTGTACCTTTAAGTAATCACCTTTTCTTTGGTGCTCTCTCTCCTTCTCTTTCGCTCTCTCTCTCTCTCTCTCTCTCTCTCTCTCTCTCTCTCTCACTCTCTCTCTCTCTCTCTCTCTCTCTCTCACACACACACACACACACACAGGCGCGTGCTGACGTCGAAAATGCATCAAACTGTCTGCCGCTTTTGCAGAAGCGGATTCCTTCTTTATGAGTCGTTTTTTAGATCTAAGAGGATGTCCTTTGGGGATAAGGGATACTTTAACCAGCGACATGTGTATACATGAACGTGAAATTAGTTGTTTAGTTCCTTGAAATGTGTCTTTTTCCATTCAGATATTTGCAAGAATGTGCTTGGCGACAGTGCCGCTGAGCAGTGGGCGGTTTCTGTCTAGCGTTCGTGTCTGAGTGCTGCCGAAACCCGTTGCAGTGACTTAGGTTGCACATTTTTTTTTCTGTAAAACAACAACACGATTAATGAACTTAAATGAAGCGGTCAAGGCATTTTACAATTGCGCGTAAATCTGGCAAACGTGTTTCTTATGTTTGTCTGTGCGTAGTTAAAACTCGAGGGATCGTAGCTGCGATTCGATCCTCCCTCTTTTGTACTCTTCTCATTATTCCTTTCGGTGAGTCTCAAACGTCCTGCCTCAATGCTATAAATACGGAGGATGTCCAACCCTGAGAAATTACTCTCATCACGCCCCCTAACCCCCTTAACTACTGGGAAAACGCACAGATCCACAGACAGCATTCACGTTTACAGCAGTTTGTCTCCGGAAAGCGGCTGGGCATGTAGTTCCGCCTTTTTCGCAGCGACACCGAGGAACAGCAGCCGGGGACGAGGCAGTAGCATCGCCGCGCACTCCGCAATTCCCCGTCTCCCTTCTTCTCTGTACTCCTCGCTATCCCCTCCGACATCCTCCTCTTCAACGCGCAAACTTTCTGGACTACCACGACGGGGATGTGGTGGATCGGCGTTTAGGTATAGTGAGGCAAGTAGGGGCGGACAGCTGTGGACATCGTACTCTGCACGCTCCGTTCACGGCTCTCCTCCGCCCGACGTTCACGGACTGATCAGACCTCATCCACACGCGTTCTGGTTGAACCATTTCCTAAACAGCGGGACTGCTTATAGTCGGAATTACAACAGCGGCGCGTTTTTCTCCGTTCCTTCTCCCTCTCCGCGTTTGGAGCCAGACATGGAAGATGGTCCGCCTTCAACAAGCTGTTTCAGAAGGCTTACGGACTGTTTTGTTGGTACAAGTAGGTACTTTTATGCTGGACTTGAGTCTTATTTGAGTCTTGAGTCTTATTTCCTTGTGAAGAAATTATATGTAATGATCCGCGATTTAGATCGTATTTAAATGAATGATTTAGGGTTGGCAAACTTAAAACATTTTTTTTGCAATGTTTCGTTAAAATCACATACACGTGATTGCTCGAGTCAGTCGTCGTTGGTCAATGTTGGAAGTAACAACTCGGTCTCAATGTTTTGGAATCGCTAGAATCACAAGCGTGGTTTATCATAAATATTTATGTTCCTGGGCTCCCTCGGCATTAAACTTATTTGCAAATGTACGACCATCAATTATGTATTTCAACAATAGGAGTCTCGTAAGGGTGGGGTTTTCGGGCGGAATTCGTTTATTACAACAGTGCATCGAGGTAAGCATGCTATGTGGAACTTCAGAAGCAATAATTAGCTAGTGCAGTTATTTCAATGGGTCTGGCATTGCAGCGCAGTGTTCTGTCTGGACGAGCGCGTAAAGTGCATCCGTTCGGGGGGGAAATGTTGTAAGTTCATGTAAATGTCCGCAGGCGCTGGAGGTCCCACATAAAGACTGTACGAACGCAAGGTGGTTGGCGTCAAAAGCCACAACTCCCCAAGTTCTGCAATGCGCTTGGCCACCGCGCAAACCTTTATGCGCGGCCGCGTCTGAGAATTATTGTCGCCGAGGTTTATATATATTCAATGAGCATGGGTTTCTCCATAATGCACTGTTTGAAGTACTTTCTTTAAAAAAACCTCTCATATTTTAATTAAGTCCACCTGCTACGTGAATAAATGTGTAAATTACTCGTAATGAAACATTGTTTTATTGTTCAGTGTCGGAGTAATCACATGTCCACGTACTCTGAATTTAGGAAAGAGTGTTCTGTTATTTGACAAAAATGTATAGAAAATGTGTGGGGTCCCCCCAAACGCATATTTTCCCCCAATATATTATTTCAGGTGGCGAGATTTTTAACTTAGGTATCAATACCAATCTCCGAATGGTTGCAGGAGGCACACTTGTTTGTACCTACAAAGGATGGAGAATGTGCCAAGCATCGAGGGCCTGAGGAAAGATTGCTACCTCGCTCAAACTAACTGAATAAGCTGAGTAATTGGGCAACAGCGTCAGTTGGCTTATGTCTACCTGATCAACTGTGTGACAGGCACATACAGGTGTTTGGAGTAGGCCTACAGACCCTCCTCCATATGTGTCGAGTGGCCAGGGGTGTGAGCAGGTGATACATCACCCATGTAGCGCACCGCAGGCTCTGGGATTAACCGTTTCCACTCTGGGCTTGACCGTGGATGCATGGGTTTGACTGGAACTGATGTGCCAGTGTCATTAGCAGACTGGCAGTATCTATACATTTGGTGGTAGTCCTACATTATAAGCACTGATTTTGAGGAAAGAGTCTTGTCTTGTTCACTGTTCCGATAACATTATTTTTTTCAGATTTTTTTCACAATGGGTTTATTGTATAGGCCAGTTTTAGCTTTTGAACAGTTTCTGCCTGGAGTAAAACCAGTTAGAACTATTATGGAAATGTATTGAAAAAAAGGAAAGTTAAATGCATTTTCTATGTCCAAATGTGCAGCAGAGCTATTATAAAATGTAGCAAGCATCAGCATCATATTACATTCATGGGTAAAAATAACTAGGCTCTAAATATAATGTACCTACTAAATATACCACATTAGAGCTGCAATTCTGGAAGCAATATGTTCCCTGCACATTTTACATAGACATATAAATACATGGCAATGGCAGTCTAACTTTCAGCCAAGGATGAGAAGCTGTTTCATAGACTATGATTCCCTATAAAACCCTGACACTGGAAAAGGTGCCATGCAAAGAATATTATGGCTTACCTGTACATGGGTCTCGTGAAATGCACAGGTTCAATTGAATTACCATCTTTGATGCTGAATGGTGCTGTGTACCTCAGCCTGTCAGAGAAGTCTGTAGTTATTGGTTCTAAATCTCAGCATTTTTCTATGCACAGAAATGGTTTGGCTGCGGTCTGATTCTTTTTGTGTTTTTTCTCTCGTGTTTTCATTGCTGGTTTGTGTTGGCCAGGGCCCATTCGCAAACTCTGTGTCCATCTTCTGTCTCTTGCTCACTGTTTTCAGTAATTCAGGAGCCAGGGCACCAGTCATAACCACACACCAGTCATAACAGCACTCCAGTTATAACCACACACCAGTCATAACCACTCACCAGTCATAACAGCACACCAGTTATAACCACACACCAGTTATAACCACACGCCAGTCATAACGGCACACCAGTAATAACCACACGCCAGTCATAACCACACACCAGTCATAACAGCACACCAGTTATAACCACACACCAGTCATAACGGCACACCAGTCATAGCCACACACCTGTCATAACGGCACACCAGTCATAATGGCACACCAGTCATAATGGCACACCAGTCATAGCCACACACCTGTCATAACGGCACACCAGTAATAACCACACGCCAGTCATAACCACACACCAGTCATAACGGCGCTCTAGTCTGTCTGCTGTTGCTCTGTGTTCTTTTAATGGGGCCCTCTTTTTTGCAGCATCGTTTAAGCTGCTAAACCCACACACAAGAACTCCAATGTTTATGTAACCTTTATTTTCCTGTTTTATTGTGTTTAAAAAATAGTGGAAAATTATCATGTTGGTGAAAATTACACTGAGTGAGACAGGCTTTTGTCGTACTCTTGCCATTTGCTGCTACAACTTGGATAATCTGTGTGTGTGTGTGTGTGTGTGTGTGTGTGTGTGTGCAGGTAGGTGTCTTGTCGGGCAGTGTGCGGAATGTTTTGACAGACAGTAGAATGAATTGTGACCAATGACAGGATCATGATTTATAAACAATAATAAAAAAGAAAACACTCACAGGCTCATGCTTGCTTGAGAGATCATCTGTGGCATGTGCATGCTGAAGCCAAACATTCCCTTTAAATTCATTACAGTATGAATATTCCCAACATTGTGTCCCTTCATTAACAAGACCGAATGTTTATAAGAAATTTCTCTCTAACAAACACAACATAAGTTGAATTAACATAAAACAATTAACATTTAGCCAAAATATTTGTGGAAAAACAGTCATAGAAAGCATTTGTGATCAATAAGCTATTATAAGACCCCAACCACGATTACAGCATTGACAAATAAATTTCTCATGCTTGACAGATAATTTTTAACCGTGTCCACAATTTTGCAAGTGGAAGCGTTACATACACTAGAACGCAACATTTTGAGATAGCTGGTGAAAGTCAGGCAGTTTGTTTTTTGTCTTTTCTCCAGGTTAGTTGCTGATTTCACATTAGGGCAATGGTTAATAAATGTGTAGTAAGGCAGGTAGTTAATTTAAGAATTTATTTAATGTGATCTGACTAATTGATTTAACTTCATTAGCGTAGCTTGTTCAGGGTTCCATATGCACCACACACCACACCTACTGTATAGTCGCTGTCCAGGGCTGTGGTTCTGAAAGGCCACACAAAGGCAGGAAGACTGAGATGTATAGTTAGCATGTGTGGCACAGTGGTATTTAGCCAATAATATTTTTTGTTAATGATTTACATATATTAATGAAAACTCAGCTTTGTAAGTAGAATCAGCTCCAGTACAGTTGAGATGCATCAGCTGTTTGGGAGATTCTTTTGCATGTGTTCTGTGGCTGATGGTGGTATCTCTAGACCTTACAGGGCTGACACTGTAGTTTAGAGGGGGTTAGGCTGGCCAGGTAACTCTCCCTGCCCCTCTTAAGGCGTATGTGTGTGAACAGACTCGGCGTGGGTTGGTATTCCGCGCAGTCCCAGTGTGCGGGTACGGAGTGTGTGCAGGGGCTTTAATGCACAATGTTTTTACCTTGTGTGTCATGTGCCTAGATGGGTCAGAATAAGGTCGGGGCAAATAAACTCAGTGTTTACAGTGTCAGCAGCAGCCGGATGGAAGAGGATGCAGGCCTGCCATGTGTACCTTTCACTCAGCCTCTATTCTTTCTCTCTTAACTTTTCTTTCGCTCACCCCATTGTCTCTGGCAATTTTTCAAATTCAGTTGCTCTGTTTTCTCAATGACAAACATACACATATACACGTCACTGAATTCAATTTCAAACAACAGAAGAATTGAAGGAAAATAGCATGTTCAAGTGGTGAGGAATAATAAAAGAAAGTATTCTAAAGCTCTGAAGTTCTAAAGCTCCCTCTGTCTCACTCCCATATAGTCTCTCTCACTAAATAAGTCTTGACACCTTTATAAAAAGGAAAGTTTGGTGGGCAGTTGTTGCTCAGTCTCCTACTCGACGCTGTCAGTCCTGTCACAGTCGATTCTTTGGAGTGGTTCTCCTCGGGACAGCCACGTCAAAGGGAGGAGAGGCTTTTATTCCTCCTCTTCTTGAAGTCGGACGTTTATCGTGAAGGCAGTTTGTGGCCTGATGCGCCAACATGCATGTGGTGCCGCGCATGGGCGTTGTCAGGGAAACGGCGCTCTCGTAATGATGACTGATCACTCATCTGAGAATTGGTGAGTGAGTCCCTCAGGAAAACTGCCATAGCAGACATTTGCCCCTAAATTCAGCCTGTGTTGATACCCCCTGTGGTCCAGGTCAGCCTGTTTTGGGAGATGTCACCAGCTCCATCAAACACAGTTCAGTGTGAGCACTGCATGTGTTTAAAACCGGATCTAAGAACTAAGCAGGTGCTGAGATGAGTTTGGGAGATATAACACATCATCCTAACTATAATCAATTATGTTTACTATTTTACTATTTTTCTATTCAATGTTCATTTGCTGCAGAGGTTGCAAATTTGACCATTGTGAATCTGAATTCCATAAAGCAGATTGTTTGTGAGAGGCTGTGACTTTCGATATTCTCACTTGGAGATGTTATGCAGATGGTTTGTGCACAAGATACAGTATGTGTAGTTCTTGCAATTGGATCTTTAGGCATTTTCAAGGCACCTTCCACTGTCATTTGTGCAACTACAATTGCTGGTCTGGACAGTTAAAAAAGACATTTTGAATACATAAGAACAAGACATTTCGATTGATAAAAAAAAATCAAACAAATAATTTTTACTGTGAAATAATATCACATTAATAATATCAGAACTGTGGCCACCACCGTGACCTAAACAATGAAACTGGACAGGGTGAATCTGGAGCCTTCATTAGATTACATACAGTGTTTTTTGTTATTATATTCAATTTATGAAGGTTGGTTTATTTCTTCTTTAAAGAGCTTCTTTCCAATAAGAAGGCCTCCCAGAATTATGTGCTTTTTAAAATGTGTGCGAAGGAAATGTTGCATTATATTTGTGCGTGCTTGCATGTGTGTGTGCACAAGTTTGTGGATGTGGTTCATGAGCCTGGTGCAGTTCAAGTGTATGGAGGAGAAAATGAGAAAGGTGCATGTGGTTTTGAAATTCTTACATGAAATGTATTTTCCCCTCGGAAGATGGCTGCCTTGAGCGTTCATTGCCTCGTTCTCAGCGTTTGCGTAACCATGGGGATGTGAAAGGTATTGTCCGACAGCCATTGTCACCGAAGGCGCAGTGGATCACACTTTGTTCTGTTTTTATCTGTACCAACACAAACCCCACTGAGCACAGTGGCCCCTCGCTGCCTGTTTCCTTGCTGTTTTTCATATTACTGTACAGTACTGTTTGGCAAGCTTCCTACACCGAACTGGACTTCTAGGAAGTGTTTAACACTACGTAGGCTTCGTTCTTGGACAGGAAGCGGTCCAAATCGCATTCAGGTCTTCCTGCTCTCCTCACCCTTTCTAAGGAGAAATGTTGAGCGGAGGGTCTGTCCTGCACAAGTCCAGCAGAAGTTGTGTTAGGCAGAAGCCAGCTTTGGCCCTGTGCTGCCACACCACCGAGACTGACGCCCATGGATTCAAAATGGTGCTTTAATGAAATTGTGACACCACTTTTGCCATCTTGTGCATTTTCTTACCGTGCTCCTAAAACACACACCAGGCCTTTCTTGCTCACAGCAGGGCAGAGGCTGAAGTGTGGATTTCCGTGTGCAGCGACATCTCTGCGGTGTTTACATTGTGAACCTGCCTGACTGCTCTGAATCGACTTTTCATCCTGAGCATAACGTACAGTAACACCCCATCCCCCCGCGTTGGATAAAGGCCTTTGAAAGCCACAGCAGTTAGATTATTTATTTGACTTCAGTATTTACCTTCATCTATACCTGCCGCCTTTTTCACGTGCAGCTCGTGCTGTTGATCGTTTGCACAGCTGGGGCCTTTTACTGCGGCGGGGCCAGGCTTTCTACCTGTAGCTCCGCACATGTACACCTTTGAACCCCCGGACCGATCGCCAGCCACGCTGGGGAGTGGGATTACGCCATTCGCTTTCTGCTTCCTGTAGGTCAAGGGTCGTTACAGGTCGTTGTGGTGCTGGCCTCCCGTGAGGCCTACTGCAGTTGAAGCGGGGGGAGCAGGCACAGCAGCGTGACCTGCAGAGGGGTCTGCGGTTGTGTGGCTATCCTGCCGGGCTCCACGCGTGATGTACAGAACCACCATCCTCACACTGAGACAGGGAGAGGATAGCTTTTAAGTTCTGCAGTCTGTACTTTACTGCGCTTCTTCGGGAAAAGAAATGATTCGTGAAAAGGCGGGAGAGGAAGACGGAGCTGATCTGAGCGGCGCGCTTGGACACTGTTCAGATGCAGACTGAGTCACGGAAATGGACAGGAACTGAGTTCAAAGCAGAGCATCTTCAGTGAGCTTCTTTTCTTTTTTTAAAGAAGAGCAAAATGAAATAAAATAGAATAATATAAGGGGTATAATTGTTATGGCATCACAGTGGCCTTTTGTGAAGTCGGGGGGAGTGCATTATATAATATATATAATATATATAATACATAATTTTGAGTTAGACACTGGACTTGTAGACATGCTGTTTCTGAAAGGATTCTGTAGTGGGAAAGGAAGGTGCACACGCAATCGGGGGGGGGGGGGGGGGGGGGGGGGGTCTGTGCTTCTCATTACAGGACCTCCCCATGACTCCACAGGCTGTGGATCTGAAATTGCTCCAGATGTCAGAGGGCTTGGGGAGGGGTGAGTCAGGGTAGGGACGGGAGGCGGGGTAAAGGATTTGGAGGGGTTCAGACAATAAAAAATGGTTTGAGTGAGGTTCTGTAGGTCTGATCGCTGCCAAGAAAATTTGGGCTGCCTTATCTCTGACACTCATCCATAGTGTCCTTACCCCTAATTGTCTGGGAGAGGAGTGTGTGTTCGTGTGTCTGTGTGTGTGTGTGTGTGTGTGTGTGTGTGTGTGTATGTGTGTGTGATAGCTCATATTTGCACTTGTGTGCATAAGTATTACTGTATGCGCGTGTGTGAGTGTGTGTATGGCCCTGAGAGATCAAACGGACAACATGGTGCTTTATTCGTTTTGTTTTCATCTAAAAAAGGGTGATTGGAATGTCAGCGCCAGCAGGGTGTTTCTGATGTAAGAATGGCTGTCGTGTCTCAGTGAAACAAAGTGCTGTTCTGTTTTTCAGAAACAGTCTCCTCCGGCTGTCATAGGACACATACATGTGCGTATATACATACACATTCTCAAGCACGCTCACATGCACACACGTGGTCACACACATGCTCGCACACACTCACACATGCGTACACGCACGCACACATACACACTCACACATGCTCACAAATGCTCTCACACACACGCATGCACACACTCACACATACACACTCACAAACACGCTCACACACATGCACACACACACACACACATACACACACATGCTCACACACACACACACAAACACACACATACATGCTCTTAGTTTTGGAACAGAGTACAGAAGAGGGAGGTAGGGCAGATACAGTTAATTTATTGCCCTGTTGTTTGGGGAATAATCCTAGCACGGTGGGTCCTGGTGAACACACGTATTGGGGGATGTGCACAGCCGCGGTTGTGATCACAGAGCAGCGGTCTGCAGCGCGGGGCCGCTTCTCCGCCGCTCTCCGCCCTGGGTGAGGCCTGTCAGCTGCGTCCTGCCGCCTCCTCGTCCTCCTCCTCGTGCGAGGCCCTGAGGAAGGCTCCAGCCCTCCTGTAGATAAGATAAGAAACACATGCTCTCCAGCACTCCCGAGCCAGGGAGTCCCAGACGGGCCTGCTGACGCACGCGGCCCCCCCCCCCCCCGCCCCCCTGTCAGCCCGGTGAAAAGTAGTACCTTGGCAGCCTGCCCTTGACACTGCGCCAGGGGGAGCGTGCTATTTCATTTCATTTTATTTTATTTTATTTTTCCAAATAAAAGGGTCTCTGAGTTTCAGCACCTCTTTGTTCTGAGCGCTGTCCTCTCCCTTTTCTGCTTAGGCTCCGTTCTGGACACACGTCCTCTTGTTTTCTCCCATGTTTCATCATCTGGCCCTCCATTGTCTGGTCTCCATTCTCTCTGCTTTAATTCTCCATTCTCTCTGGTTTAATTCCCCATTCTCTCTGGTTTAATTCTCCATTCTCTGGTTTAATTATCCATTCTCTCTGCTTTAATTCTCCATTCTCTCTGGTTTAATTCTCCATTCTCTTTAGTTCAGTTCTCCATTCTCTCTGGTTTAACTCTCCATTCTGTATGGTTTAATTCTCCATTCTCTCTGGTTCAATTCTCCATTCTCTCTGGTTCAATTCTCCATTCTCTCTGGTTCAATTCTCCATTCTCTTTAGTTCAGTTCTCCATTCTCTCTGGTTTAACTCTCCATTCTGTATGGTTTAATTCTCCATTCTCTGTGGTTCAATTCTCCATTCTCTCTGGTTCAATTCTCTTTTCTCTATGGTTTAATTCTCCATTCTCTCTGGTTCAATTCTCTTTTCTCTATGGTTTCATTCTCCATTCTCTCTGGTTCCATTCTCCATTCTCTCTGGTTTCATTCTCTATTCTCTCTGGTTCAATTCTCCATTCTCTGTGGTTCAATTCTACATTCTCTCTGGTTTAATTCCCCATTCTCTCTGGTTTATTTCTCCATTCTCTCTGGTTTAATTCTCCATTCTCTCTGGTTTAATTCTCCATTCTCTTTGGTTTAATTCTCCATTATTTCTGGTTTAATTCTCCATTCTCTCTGGTCTGTGTGCTTGTCTTCTGTCTGTTCTCCAGTCTGTTGTCAGGTCTGGGGCTGTAGGCCTCTGACTCCGGCACATTCCTGTGGATGCCAGAGCAGGAGTGCGCTGGGACACCACTCCTCTTTAGCCTCTGACTCCCATTTCAGTCCTGTCTTAACCCAAATACTATTTACATTTATATTTCAGGTTAGAGGCAAATGTTTTTAGGGATGCTTTTACAAATACATTTGCTTCACCAATTCAGGTTAATCTTTATCACAGATTCTGAATTTGCTGCATAAGACATTTGACCAGCTGAACCTTTTGACCATGTCTGAATGCAGTTTCTGCCACATGATTGGCTGATTAAATATTTGCATTAACAATCTGGTGTACAAGTCTACCTAATAAAGTGCTCACTGTGTGTATATTCCTTTATCACAACAATTTCCGTTCTCATTCTCTTTTCCATTCAGTTTAAATCCCCTGACAATTTGTTCTCATTATAGAAATCATACAAGAACATCACTATTAGCTTGGAAATTTTACTGTAATTTTCTTTAACTCTAATTTTGTTCCGCATGCCAGCTCTCATCCTCACTTTCTCACAAGTCATCTGAAATAACATTACCTCCCCTCCTGAGAACACATTCCCTCTCAAATTACCAGGACCTGTCTCACAAATTGGATCAGAAAAGGTCATTTGATGTGGACAGTGAGACAGACCCACTGACTGACACAGGTGCGTGACCCCAGACAGTGGTGCGATTGGAAAAAGATTTGGCATAGAGCGCTGGATGCAATGGAGGGCCAATTGCGCTTGATTTGTGTTGTTGAGAGTTCAGGACACATCATATAAAGAATTACTAACTTCCTGACGATTTACTCTGTCAGCAATTTGGCATAAAAGCAGGAAAAGTAAGACCTTGTGCAGATGCTCTTGTGATTGATTCGAAATTTATCTCATGAAGTGTAATAAAAAATAAATGCAATGTGTGTTTTTGTGTGGCAATGATCAGATTAATACTTGGATAATCCTTACATGTTACGCTAGTTATCATAGTTCATTGTAATTATTTTACATTGTTCATATTGTTATTGATATTACCAATTCCTGAACTCGTCTCTCTTTGTCACATGTTATGGGTGTTCAGTGAGTGGTCAAAGACATATTTCTGTTGAAAGTCGGGGTCATTTTGCCCTTCTTATTCTGCTCACGCCCACCTTTGTGATCAGGAATTAATAAGAATAATCTTCCACGGCGTTAATCTGTGCCACAACATGTTTTTTACACAGTAAACATTGTGCAGTCCAGCGCTGGCTGCAGCCGCAGAAGCTGATTCGTCCACTCAGCTTTCCTCTACACTCCCAGCATGCCCTTCACCTTCATTCTGTAACACTGACCTTTTCTGTTTAGACGTGGCGGGCCTGTGCGATTTATGGCCCATGTGTTTAGCTTACTAGATAAAATGCATTCTTTTTGTACTGCGTTCTGTTGGTATAACAAATGTATTTAGTGAATTTTTTAGAGTAAGGAATGCTGAGGATGTCGTTGTGATTTAGGACTAAGTGTCAGGGCTGTTGTGAAGCAGTGCTATGGGTTCTGCTGTGAATCAGAAATGACACCAAAGGCGCCATTTAAGTTGCGTTCGAAGGAATTATTTTGCTGTGCATTAATTATTTTGGGATTTATATTGTGGAAATTGAAAGGTGCTCAGTGTAGCAGGGCAGATTTCAGTCACATGCTCGTTGTATGGTAAGGCTATAAAGGCTGGAGTGATCACACACAATATTTATTTTATTCCTGAAATTTGTGAGTAGTGACAAAGGATGTTTGTTCAAATTCTGATACTGGGTTGACGGTACTTAGTTCACAAAGTTAGAATTTTGTTGTGGAGGCAAATGGCTGAATATGGCTGAAAGAAGGCTGTATTCCTGGGCTAGTTCCCATTCCTCCTGTTTGGGTTACCGTCTGCAGCGAAATAGTTTTGTTTTTGCTCACGTGCAGTAAGGTAGGCCTCAGGAATGAAGATGTTTTGAATAATCACAGCAGTTATCATGACCTAAGGTAACATTTTACTGCTGGAAAGCGAAGGAGCTTTTGCAGCAATAGTGGTTAATAGGGGAAAAATTCTTACCACAAACAAGTGTTCGTATGACCATAACCATTCATAAATATTGTTTTTTCAAAGGGCAGTTTTCTGAAAGAAAAATATGACAATTTAGTGCCTGCATTTAATTATTAGAATTTTATTTTATTTAATGTATTATATTATTTATTTCTAAAATTTTAGAACAGCCTAAATGCAGTTATATATTCTGTTTATATTTAAAAGTTCTCATGTTCCTATTTCAGTAAATCTTAAACAGTAAAACATTACCACAGACTAAATTTAGGTTTTCAGAAATGCCTACAATACTGTTTGATGAAAACTTTACAGTACAGCATAACAAAACAGAAATACTAAGAATGTAGATGATTACCATTTTACAAAGAATAAAAGAAAGAAAGCAATGCTAACAACAGACAATTAAAGAATGAGTAAAATTCTATCTCAACTAAAGATGCAATATAATGCCATGGGTATTTTTGTTTTGCTGTGTGGCATTTCCTCAGCTCTTGAAATGGTTCAGGGTCATGTCAGGGAACTGAGTCACATCCAGGGAGCCCAGAGAACAGTCCCCCCCTTACACAACCGTCATCATTTCGCACAAAGTATTTTTATTACAAAAAAGAACTGTGACATCATCTGAGGACAGCCGAGGGAATATGTGACCGCGCTTCGCAGCTCTAGAAGACAAAAAGGGAAGGAAATTAGTAATCATTGTACACTCGCAGAGCACTTTATTAGGAACATTTTTACTTTATTATGCCTACTTATTCATGTGATTATCTTATCAGCCAATTGTGTGGCAGCAGTGCAATGCATACAATCGTGTAGATACGGGTCACGAGCTTCAGTTAATGTTCACATTAGCCATCAGAATGCGGAGAAAAATGAGATCTTTGACCCTGGAATGATTGTTGGTGGCAGACAGGGTGGTTTGAGTATCTCGGAAATCTCCTGGGATTTTCACACACACTAGTCTCTAGAGTTCGCAATGAATGGTGCAAAAAAACAAAAAGTGAGCAGCAGTTCTGCCGACAGAAATGCCCTGTTAATGAAAGACATCATAGGAGAATGGCCAGACTGGTCAAAGCTGACAGGAAGGTGACAGTAACGGAAATAACCACATAACAAAACACACATTTGCCAAATCCATGCACCTCTGCCTGTATTTCTTCTTCTAAGATGTGTTTGGGTGTGTTTCTGGGTGTGACACTTTTACTGTTGTGTGGGGAAGAGTGAGTGAGGGCTAGCTACTTCAATGGCGGGGATGGAGAAGCTCAGCAGTAGTAGCCATACAATTTGTAGGCTTGTGCCGTTGTTGCATCACCCCCCGTTCGTTCAAAAGAGTGTGCATAAACACGTCATCCTGCCTGCTACTTTCACTAATCCACCGGCTGAGAAGCTGAGAAGAGAAAATATTCAGTCGCTTGCATTACCCCTTTGTGTGGAGGACCTCTGTACCTGATTTAAAAAACTATATAAGCCACCCCCCACACACCTCTTCATGTCATCGCCCCTGTGGAATGATGCATTGTGGGCCAAAGCAATACTTGTGTTTCAGCACGCGACCGGGTGTCTTTGTGGATCTTTGTTGATGTCCACTGAGTGCTGCAGAAGCACTGTACGGAGCCTCAGTGGCATTCTCCCAGAGGCATCTCATGTTACTTCTTGTGTTTTTCCCAGGCTGGTAGATCACTTACAACAAGTTGTGATTCAGAAAGATTGTTGTGTATTTGACCGACACATAAAAGCGCAGAAGCATATCGTGCGAATATGCAGTGTAAAAATGATGTGTGCACAGGAATTTTCGAGTTGCTTTCCCAGACCCCAAATTTCTGGTTGCCCCAGGAAACCATCAATATCAGACCCTTGCTCATAGCATTAAGATCATGGTTTACAATCCCCAGGGCAGTGACACATCACTGTTGCTACATGGAAAATAGGACCGCTAATTTGCTTAATGCATCGCTTGTATAACTGTGGTCTCTCTTACCAAACTTTGCCTGCAAACATTATTTAATGATGACAGTTTTTTTGCCCGACTGCATGTCCATATCAGACTGGAATGCAGTTGTGGGCCATTACCGTTTGAGTAATGGTGAACTGAACTTTTTCCAACAAGGGTAGAAACTCCCCAAGCAATGTGGCAGAAATGAAGACTTGCTGCGTGAACGGTGTACCCAAGGGAAACTCATATGATGAGAGCCTGGTCTCATTCCCAACCCGTCATATATTGATGCTTGGTCAGAAGCCCTCAGCGTCACTATATCACACAGAAGGAGTCCATTGGCGTCATTCCTGGACGTCCTAGGACCGAGGTGTCTCCATAGACTTCAGTAGGAGCCCTCGGCTAAAGAGGAACAGTGTATATTACCAGATAGAAACAAAACTGAAATTAGAACTTAATGTAAATATCATTATTTTGGAAAATCCCCCATCCCGTTTCCACTTGGTGACGCTGAGGGTTTCTGTTGAAGTCTATGGGGATACCTGGGGCGTCCAGGAATGATGCCAAAGGACTGTTTGTGCATCATGTAGTGACTCCAGGGCTTCTAACTAAGCGTCAATATATGAAGAATTGGGAATGAGAACACGTTAATGATAAAGGTACAACAAAGTGGAAAACATCATTGCCTATAATGTAATGGAACGTTATTAATTTATTGAAATCCAGCAAATACGCATTTTGGTGAAATGCGTCTTATGGTTCTTTTCACCTAAGATTACAGACTTTGTTCAGAGTTTGTTGGAAGTTTAAAGATAAATATTTTTTAGATTTGTGGACCCAAGCAGGTATCACATTTCCCCCTGTGATAATCCCCTTATTGACCAAATTGTATTTTGTGGCAGCCAGGCTTTGCACCAGAGATTAATCTATGTTGGGGAAGCACTGGTGTGCATGATTGCGTGCATGTGGTTGTGTATGTGACTGTGTGTGCTTGTGTGCATGTGTGTGAGTGTGTGTGTGAGTGTGTGTGTGTGTGTGAGTGTGAGTGTGTGTTTGTGTGTGAGTGTGTGAGTGTGTGTGTGTGAGAGTGTGTGTGAGTGTGCGTGTGAGTGTATGAGAGTGTGTGTGTGAGAGAGAGTGTGTGTGAGTGTGAGAGTGTGTGTGAGAGTGTGTGTGTGTGTGAGAGAGAGTGTGTGTGTGAGTGTGTGAGTGTGTGTGAATGTGTGTGTGCTTGTGTGCTCTCCCTCACATGGGGCAGTGGGCTCTGTGCTTCACCCCCGGGTTGTTTCGTACAGAGCTCAGGCCGGAATAACGGCTGCCTAATCTACATCAGAGACCACCAGGCCCCTCTTCTCCTCTGAAGAGAACAGTAGTTGTAACATAAGAAGAAGAACAACTGGGACCGGGTGTCTTTGTGGATGTTTGTGGTGATGTCCACTGAGTGCTGCAGAAGCACTGTACATAGGCTCAGTGGCATCCTCCCAGAGGCATCTCATGTTTCTTGTTTTGTTTTTTGTTTTTTTTGTGTTTGTCCCAGGCTGGTAGATCACTTACAACAAGTTGTGATTCACAAAGATCTTTGTATATTTGACCGACAGATAAAAGTGCAAAAGCATGTCCTGCAAATAAGCAGTGTAAAAATGATGTGCGCACAGGAAATCTTTAGTTGCTTTCCCAGACCCCAAATTTCTGGTTGCCCCAGGAAACCATCAATATTAGACCCCCTTGCTCATGTCAAAATAAGACAGTTAATTTGCTTAATGCATCTCTTGCATAACTCTGGTCTCCCTGACCAAACTTTGCCTGCGCACATTATTTCATGATGACTGTTTTTTTTGCCCAACTGCGTGTCCATTTCAGCCAGGAATAGAGCATGAAGTTGTGGGCCATTACCGTTTGAGTAATGGTGAACTGAAATTTTTCCAACAAGGGTAGAAACTTCCCAAGCAATGTGGCAGAAATGAAGACTTGCTGCGTGAATGGTGTACCCAGGGGAAACTGATATGATGAGAGCCTGGTCTCATTCCCAACCCGTCATATATTGATGCTTAGTCAGAAGCCCTCAGCATCACTATACAACGCAGAAGGAGTCTATTGGCGTCATTTCTGGACATCCTAGGACCGAGGTGTCTCCATAGACTTAGAAGCCCTCAGTGTCTTAATGTTGATGACGAGTTTTATCGACACCAAGGGTAAAGTGTAAAGTTTTTTGTAAAATGAAACATTGTTTATTTGTATTTCATGATTCGCAAACTAAACCTTTCCCCTGTCCCGTTTCCACTTGGTGACGCTGAGGGTTTCTGTTGAAGTCTATGGGGATACCTGGGGCGTCCAGAAATGACGCCAAAGGACTGCTTGTGCATTGTACAGTGACTCCAGGGCTTCTGACCAAGCGTCAATATATGACGAGTTGGGAATGAGAACACTTTAATGACGAAAGTGAGGACAAAGTGGAAAATAATTGGCTATAATGGAATGACCCTAAGTAAGGCCTGCAGGTTCACCGCAGGTCGCTCCGTAGAGAATTCAGCCTTGAAAAATGGCGGCCTAAACTAAATTGGGGCTGACCAGAAGAAGAGAACAGCAGAAGCAAGATAAGAAGGACTGCTACACCAATCAACTTGCTTACCCTTCTGAACTCTGGCCGTGTCACAGAGCGGGCCTGTTCCCAGCACAGCTCTCTCTCTGTCCCGTTCAGACAGCCCTGTGTGATAAATGGTGTCTGAAGACAGTCCAGCCATTTGTTTAATAATTGCCGGCTCCATTGTTATTTGTTTGTTTTTCATTTCAGCAAACCTGACTGGACAGGTTCTTTAGTGTGCTTTCCAATAAATCTGTGCCGAATTTAAGATCCTAATCTCTACAGCCAAATTATTGTATAATTTCCATTAACTGGAATCTACTTTTTTATTTCCAAGAATATAATATTTCATATTTTTCAAATTAGTTCCCCTCCTGATATCCAGTATTGCTATTTTCCTTTAATTTGTGATAAGGTTAGAGAACACATTTGGAGGGATTTGTGACCATTCCTCCATGCAGAACTTTTCAGAATCATTGATATCCTTGGGACACTCCCCTCTTCAGTTCAGGCCACAGGTTGTTCATGGGGTTTAAGTCTGGAGAATGCCCATTGTAGAACTTGGTTGTTGTTTTAACTTTACCATTCCTGTATGGATTTTGATGTATGCTCGGAGTCATTTTCCTGCTGGACAATCTACCTACAACCAAGTCTGAGCTTCCTAGCAGAGGCAACCAGGTTTCTGCCTAGATTTCTCTGATTGAATTTAGCGGCCCTGGACCACTAGCAGCAAAACATCTCCAAAACATCAATGACCCACCGCCATATTTGATCACCATTTTGCCGCCAAACATGTTGATGGTGTATATTGCCAAAGAATTCAAATATGGTCTCATCTGACCATACTGCACTCTCTTCCAGTTATAATTCTCATGAGGTTTGGCCAGCTCAAGATGCTTGGTTTTGTTTATTGTGCTCAGTGAGGGCTGTTTTTGTGTCACCCTTTCAAAGAGTTTGCTGGTATGGAGGTGCCATTTAATGGGGGTTTTTTTAGATTTAGTGACACAACCAGTCTCTGCACTGCGATCCTTAGGTTATTTAAGACCTCCATCACTGTCTTCCTTACTGTCCGTGGGGATCATATGCACTTGCATCCTCTTCCTAGCAAGTCTGCAACCATTCCATTTTGCAACCATTCTCAATAAAATTATATTGTTTTTCTGTAGCTATAGATCATTATCCCTGTTGTTTATTACATGCAGCCTTTTTTTATGGAGCCCACTGTATGTGGATGTAGCAGATCTATCCTGTTCTTTCTGAGGAGGAATGGAGCAATGCTGTGTGGCTAGGGCTACTGCCTGCAGGCTGTGCAGGTGAGGAGGTGTGGTGTGAGTGTGGGGGGTTGGGTTGGTGGGGGGGTTTGCTGGGAAGGGAGGCTGAGTGAGGTGTGATTGGGGGAGCTCCATCCCTTAATTATGAACTCTCCAGCTTCATATGGCAGTTTGGGAAACTTTCATTTTCTATTTGTGATCATGTGATCTAGCCACTGTAATATTGAACTTTTAAAAAAGTCCTCTGAAGTGCGGGTTCTGGTGTAGCTGTTGGAGTGTGGAATACCTCTATATCCTCGTGTGTGATTGGTGTGGAGATACGGGTTCAGGGTTAAAGGCTCCACATGTTACTGTATGTGTTTGTGGGGTCTGTTTACACAGTGCGTCTGCTTTGTATTTGGTTGAGGAAAGTGAAGTCCTGCCAGAAGACACCAGCAGGCTCTGTGCTTCGTTTCAGAGCTGCTGTTTCCCCTCTGCTGTATTGGCTGTGAAAAATTGTTTGTGATCAGATCACAGCGTTCATGAATAAATAAAAAAAGAAAATAGAATAATGCTATAAAAGGCTATGTGGACGCATTTAAAAAATGACCGAGCTTAAAGGAGGTACCTACAGGGCCAAATATGGCCTAAAAGGAGCACTTTGTTTACCAGTTTTTTGAAAAGTATTTGTGATCCAATGTGGATCAAATATCATCTTTCAGAAGTTCCAAAAATGTCTTTGTGGAAACTTTCAGGAACATCTGATGCGTCAAGGGAATTCTGTGTATGAATTCACACGGAATGACCCAATGACACTGCTGTCAACCCAGGCTCATTGGGAAAAAACTGAGTCAGTGAACAGATACTGTACAGTGAGCTGTCCGTGTACGTGCATGCATGTGCACGCGTGTGTGCGTGTCCCTCCATGTCCGTGTCCATGTCCACAGGGTCAAATGTTTCAACTGGTTCCTGTACACATTTTTTAACACAAATTTGTTTACTGAGCAGCTGGTCTTATCCAGATGGACTTGGGGTGCTTGAAGTTGTACACATGCAACCTGCTCTTTAACCTGATGGCTGTGCTGGAGTTTAACTGGAGTTCAACTGGAATTCCTGACGTGAAGGTCCTGGGACCCTGGAGTAAAATGGCGAAGGTCCGATCCGTGACTCGGAGCCCCTGTCTTCAGGCCCGCAGTCCGGGGCTGTAGCCACTGCACCGCACGGATGCTCGGTTGTTTTACAGTAATGCTGTTACGGGTGTGTAATGCGAGACAGATGGCATTACGACAGTGGGGCCAGCGTGCTACAGAGGATGTGTGTTGGCAGGATGCAAGCATGCATCATCATGACAATAGTATAGATATGCATACCTGATTGTCCATGTGCTGCTACAGGGTGCTGGACCCAGAGGGTTGTACATTCATGATGGTTGTAGCCCCATAGCCACAGGCATTTACTTTTCCACAGTAAATGTCCACTCCAGTTATGCAGTGTGAAGTTATTCTTCTGGACCTGTAGTGAATGTTTGATCTGTAAATTATGTAGAATAACTTTGCCTCTTTCAATGTGATGATAACAGCTCCCATTATTCATCACGCATGGCTCTTAGTAGGAATGGCCCTGTGAGTGCCCGCATGAACCTTTACATGTGCACACACACACACACACACACACACACACAAACAAACACCCACACATACACATACACACACACACACACACAGAGGATAGAACATAGTCAAGGGTAATGTCATGCGAAAGGCAGTGTAAGCACAACATGTACCTCTGCATTGTTAGCACCTGTCTGGATTACTTACACAACCACTCCGTGCTAGTCCTTGCCTCCAATCATTTCTGTTCCATCTCTCTCTCACCTTGTTTGGTTCTCCTCCCTCCCCATTCTCCTCTCTTCCAACTTATTTATTTAATATCTTAATTTCATGAGCAAGGTCAGCTCAGAACAACTTCTCATTTAAATTGATTATGTGGCATAGCTGATTGTACTTGAGACACCTGAGAAAATACTTCTACTGTGGAAGTATTATTTAAATTTCTACTGTGCATACAGTGCAGATGGTCACGGTACATCATTTATAGCATAATAAAATGCAATTGATTGAATGCTAGAAGATTATTTGGTAAAATGTAAATGATGAATAACAAAAGAGCACTATGTATGTATTTGTGTATGGAGACACCCCCTCTGCCCAGCCCTTGCTGATGCTCTTAGCGAACAGACATTAGCAGCAGCTCTGTGGAGTCTCCTGAAACTTACAGAAGGCACAGAAAAGTTCTGGGTGCTACACGTTGTTGGTGGATGAAGTATGCTTTGCTCCTTTGTTGAAAACTGTTGTGATATTGTCGGAGGCTCTATATTCATGAATTATTATCGCATTGTTGTTGTTATTATTATTATTATTATTATTATTATTATTGTTATTATTTTTATTATGTTACGGATCCCCCCTCTGTCAGGAATGGTCCCTACGGAAAGCAGTGCAACATGAGGCACTTCCCCGCAGTGCTTGATAGGATGTACACGGATCAGAATGTTCGCAGAGCGCGCCGATCCGACATCGTCAGCTGAAATGGCCGTCCAGCCATCTGTTTCCTTTTAACCATTCAAAGAGCAGACCCTGTTTTTATGCATCTTGTTTTGTTTTGTTTTTTTTGCTCTTGCGCACCGAAAAGTCTGTAGCTCTCTCCCCCCCCCCCCCACCCCCCCCGCCTCTGCCCGGGGATCCGGTCAGCTTCCAGACCTGGACCCACGCTGAACTGGGCCGGGTCCGCAGGTGCGATGCAGCTGTGCTCCTGTTCTGCACGCGCTCAGTCACCACCAGCTGCTCTTTGTGCAATACTGTTTTTATTTTTTATTAAAATCTCTATTTCATCTACTAGCTAGCATCGCTGTACATCTCCAGAGTTTTGTGTCATAGTTAATGGTCATTTGAAAGCTGTGTCTTTTGTGTGTTTGGATGTACAGCATACCCCTTTGTCTGGTCTGGTGCTGTATTCAGTGACCGATCTTGCCTTTCCCCTGATACTTATTTACAAACGTTCTCAAGTTAATATTATACTCTGAACGGAACTTACTTATAGGTTCAAAGATCAACCTTAGGTAAAGTGTCTGAAGCTTTATGCGGTCACGTGACCGTTTCAAGTGTGTGACCCACAGTGATGGTCCCTCCGGTGCGGGGCCTGCGTGTTGTTTATTTGAGATGCTGACCCCTAAGTGATCCCGTTGTGAAGCTGTCGATGGCGCGTCAGCCTGTCCGAACTGCGCTCAGGGCCCGTCGAGGCCCGGCGGAGGGAAGAGGCGACTGTTTGCTCAACAACAAAGGACAATAAAGGCCTGCATTTAGGCAGCTCTTGAGGACCTAATTGTCTATTAAGTGCAATCAAGCTTCCCTTTTCCTTTCCTTCGAATGGCCTGGGCCTTTCTATGTGGAGACAGTGTGGTGCGGTAAACACTTAGTTTACTCCAGGAAGCAAGCGAGGTGGTCCCTGGGGATACGTGCTACAAGGCTCACCTTCCCCCCCCCCGCCCCCACATCACGTCCCACGCTGGGGAAACCTGTGATTCAACTGCCAAGTGTCACTCTTTAAACAATTCAAGTTTTTGGGGTGTAAAGAACTTTAAAAAATACTACTGCAGACTCTTTTCATATTTAAAGAGCTGAGCTGTGTATGGCTCAGATTCTCCTGTGTAAGGACTGATCTTCTGTGTGTACGTGCTTGTGTGTGTCTGCCACACATGCATGTCTCTGTATTTGTGCGTTTTAATTGTACTGTGCTTTAAGAATGAGTATATTACTAAGTAATTGGAGCTGATTAAGTAGGTCTTATTCAGGGTCAAAAAGCACAAGATGTGAGTGTTAGACACAGGCATCAGATTCAATTCAGATTCTTGTACTATATGTTTAGAACAGCATTCCATGTGTATTTACCTAGTTCTGGATGTGATGCTTTGACTTGTGGTAGAACCTATGCACTTGTAAGTCGCTTTGGATTAAAAGCGTCTGCCAAATGACAAAAATGTAAATGTAAAAATGTTGTACGGGACATTTGTAATCCATTTGTAGGGTGGTTAAACCCACCTTGCAGGTTACTTGGGGGCAAACATTTAACAGCAAGTGTCAAAGATCTTTTTTATTCTTCATTTCAGGTCTTACGGATGAGAAGGTGAAGGCATACCTTTCTCTGCACCCTCAGATGCTAGACGAGTTTGTCTCAGAGAGTGTGAGCTCAGAGACAGTCAGTAGATGGCTACAGAGGAAGAACAGCACCAGGATAAGTGGTAAGAGTCCTCAGCCCCGGCTAACAAACACCCTCCGCACCCAAGGGAATGTTCTGGAACCCAAAACCTGGGTGCAGTCTGTGTTGTGCCTGTCTCTCCCCAGATGGGCTTGTTGCTGTTGCTGGTGTGGTTGTCAAACTGTCTATCAAAACCACAACCTGCATCTGGATACATTATTTGCTTGCTCTGTAAACAGCCTGCTGGTGTGCCTTCATGCTATTGATGCAACCTTTTGCCACTCCAACCTCTTAAAAACAGTTTCCCCCACCCTATGGTGCTGGACATGCCCCTCTCTTTACCAACTGATTTTCTAGGTTTTGAGATTTCTAGCTCGGCCTGAGATTGTGTCGCTGTTGCACAATGGCTCATGGTATAAATGGAGTGAACATCTGGAGAGCTGGGAGCATTAACTGCTGAGGGTCAACGCAGGAAGTTCAAGGGTAGTTTCTATAGTTCAGGCCAACTTTTATTCAGGAAAGGGGAAAGAGATGGATCTCTTAACAGCCAATAATTTAAAAAATGCTAACACTTAACCTCAATACGGTTAATGAATTGGCATTACCAAAGTAACTACTAAGAAGTCGATCTGTACAGCTTTGTTTAGGTATCGTTAATTAATGTTAACAACTACATTAGTTAATGTACCCTATTGTAAAATGTAACCAAAAAAAAAATTGCTTATTCTGTTGGACTAGTTATTACTATTATTTTTGATCAATTTACTCCTCTTGATGGATAGTAAAATGAATAATAAGAACTTTTATCTGGCTGTTTTCTAGCAGGTAATACTGCAATCCATGAACCGTAAAAACCAATAACTGCAATTAAAATGTAAGCATTCCTCCTAGTGGCACTACTGCCAGTTAGGGGAACAGGTTATTTATATTGACTGGTTATGCATGCCAAGCTACCTATGTAGATTAATATAATTTTACTACGGTTGCCTATAATCGTGTTTCGATATTTGGAATGAGGAGGCAAGGGCAATTCAATTTTCATATTACAAAAATAATTTAAAGGGCCGGAATCTCCACAGGTTTGGGAGGCCTTTACTAATAGGAGGTAATTTGTTGAATGACCCAATCAGCTGAGACAAGGCAGTCATTACCCACAAGGCATTGTTTACATCATCTGACTGTTACAATCAACAAGCAGGTTTTTTCCACTGGAAGTACTCACACTCTCCCCCAGGTAGCTGACTGGAGGAAAAGTGCCTGGTCATGTGTTTATAATCCCAGTGTGTGTGTGCACTTGTGTGTGTGTGTGTGTGCGTGTGAGTATGACCATGTGTGTGTGTCTATATGTGTGTGAGCAAGCGCATAGGAGTATGACCATGTGTGTGCATGTGTTAGTGTGTGTATGCGTTAGTGTGTATGCGTGTGTGCATGCGTTAGTGTGTGTATGCATTAGTGTGTGTGTGTGTTAGTGTGTGTATGCGTTAGTGTGTGTATGCGTTAGTGTGTGTCTGTGTTAGTGTGTGTGTGTCTGTGTTAGTGTGTGTGTGCGTGTGTGTCTGTGTTAGTGTGTGTGCGTGTCTGTCCCTGCGCACCTCACAGAGTAAACACGAGGGAGGGCGGTGGGGGTGTGCAGAGGGGGCTTGTGGGTCTCCGCGGGTCGTTGAGCCCATTTGAGTGGGCCGGCTGGTTCTGTGCCTCACGTCAGGACGCTGCCTGCCTGACAGCCCCCCCCAGGAGCACGCGCCCCCCCTCCCCTCTCCACCGGAATCCAGAGCGGGCCCACACCGCTGGCCGCCTGCCAAGTTCAGGCCTCTGACGTCAGAGCTGGCCCCCAGGGACCGGCTCGGGCCAGCGCGGGGAGGGTGGGGGGGGCGCTGGGGGGGGGGGCAGCGGTCTGCAGTGCGTTGTGCTGCTGGGGTCGAGCTGGTTCAGGGGGCCTGCGGTCCTCCAGCCGCGCTGCAGCAGGAGGGGGGAAAGAAAAATAAAAATGCCTGCTTCTCTCGGCGTTCCAGCCGGTCGTTCCCCTCTCCCTGGCTCAGTCTGGGAATTCCGAAAGGCGTTCAACGCGGAATTCCGGCTAGAAAGATGTTTACTATTTTGTCTAATGGGGTTCATCATTGTTTTCAGATGACCACACCTCTTTTGACTATTATATTCTCCATATATTCAAGTGTCTGGTTGAATATTTGTCAGAATTTATCCCCCTCCCGGACTACCAGCCTGTTGAAACCGTTTAGCAGGTCAGCCGGTTTTCATCTGTTTATTATATGTGCATGCAGAAGTAAACCCCTTGTCATCGAGGCATGATTAGCCATAAATAGATTTATGAACTTGTTCCAAAACTAGCATGGAACATTGGGTACTGATGCGTTAGCATGTATGTCTGTCAAGGTCCGTCACGCAGTGTTAATGACAAACCCACCACAGGCATAAGCACAAGCCTTTCTTCTGCAAAGCCATTTAGCCTCACATTCGTTACACCATTACGTCAATGAAAGCTGTTGTCAGTAACTAATATGGTTTATTTGAGAATTTGATTAAGAACACATTGGGGGTTAATCATAAAATTATGATATTGTAACATCAGATTAACTAACTAAAGAAATGGACACTGACACGAGTTACTGTAACATGAGTTTTAAGTTATAAGTCCGGATGCATTTTAACTGTTTTATGTCAATGTCATTTTGGTTTTTCTTAGAGGAAAATAAAACTATGTGAACCCCATTATACACACAATGGATATGCCTTAAATGTTGGCATATATACTGCATAATGTAAACTAAGGACAGCTTCCCAAACAAGTTGCGACATAGTGTACTCCGTCACTATGAGACAGTGGCCTCCTCTCTGAATTACACGTCTCATGTCTGTGAAATTAGTGAATAAGGTATTTTCAGTGGGGTATATACAGTAGAAGTGGATCACGGTAGACTTCGCTGAATGTAACTGATTTCAGGAGTTGGTCTTGCTTTCTAATCTTGTAATCTTTCTCGTTGAAGTCAGAGTGGTAGCAAACCTGTTGTTTTTGATACACAGTAAGATGATTGGGTGGGCATGGGGAGGGGGTATGTTGTGATGTTTGTAGTGTAGGGTAGGAGTATAGGGAGGTATTTTTCCCAGTTGTAAAGGTCATCTTTGTAAAATCCCTCTGCATGGGCTAAAGCACCAGCAGTTGCCTTTGGAACACTGACAATATAAACAAATTATTGTGTGAGGAGGCGGTGCTGAGCTCCATCCAGCAGCTCAGGGTACGGAGCTGGCCAATAGGAACCGAGTATGGTGAGCTCTCTTTGCCTCCCACTCACATGCAGGTCAGCAGGGAATGGGCAGGGTGTGGAGCAGTCTGGGGGCGTGTCCCTGCCCTGTGCTTCCTGTGTAGGAGACGGGCAACCCCATGTTTTCTCCTGACGCCGTCACCGTGGCAACCACAGTTTGTGGCACCGTGGCACAACTCTGGTCCTCATGTTGACAAACACCAAAAAACAGGCTCCAAAGCCTAGAATCAAGACTAGGTACTATAAGCTCTCGTATACCTGCGCTAAGGAATACACTTTACGCACTTGACTAATTGGAAACACCTGTGCAGCCTTTTGTCCCAAACATTATGGTGCCCTGAAATGGGGGCTGTTTATAAAAAGTGCTGTAATTTCTGGAGTAATTTTTCTTGAAGCATAAAATACAGCACACAGTTCTTTCAAAGGTTTCATATTTCATTCTGTTCATTTGAAATATTTCTCAAATTCTCAAAATTATTAACCAGAGAGTAATGGGGCGTGAGGAGATTTTAGCACACCATTTGTAAGGCCATGACAAATATTCACCTAAAAATAAATACATCTTTGCTTTCGTATTTTGATACATACTTTGAGACATACACTGCATTCCTAGATGTATAGTAAAGTAGTGATGCTAGTAATAGTGATTGAGAATTTTTCCAATAATGGTGAAATTTGAGTATATGTGTCAGGGTCTGTTATATATGAAATGGGGGGGAACATCGGCACTGTGAGCATTCTTTGTTATATTCAGGGTCGGTGAGTGTGTCGGCATGGCGACAGGCTCTTTGCTGACTGCTGGTTAGTTTGCAATGTACTGTAAGTGCAGACCATGGGCCCCTTGTTTCACCTCTCTTCAGGGTCGCTCTGTCAGAGCAGCAGGGTCCCCCACAAGTGTCTCCCAGCAGCAGGGTCACCCACATGTGTTGCCAGGGTGGGCTCTAGTTCAGTGTGCATGCTCTGTGGTCCTCTCTTTCCCTTCTTCCCCATCTCCCTGTTTTTCCTCTCCTCCATCTATCTGCTCCTGTTTTTACTGCCCTATCCCAGTTTTTTATCTCTCTTTTTTTGCCATCTGGTCCTGAAAAGGACAACTTGTGGTCCTGCACGTACTGTAGTGTGGTGCCGTTGCGTTTTTATGTATTCATTTATGCAGTATTTATCAGCTCCATCCATTTGAGATGAGTAGCTGTTAGCATTCTAGGCATTTAATATTTTTTTATTATTAGATTTTTTTCATATGCCCTGGTTATGTCTCCATCAATCAGTCATTTGTGTGCATGTTCCCCTTCAGTACAAAGGGATGGAGCCTTGTGGGTAAAAATGTGAGATAACATTTCCACCTCTTCTCCAAATCTTTCCCCGACCCCGCCATTCCTCAGTGCCCATTCCAACTGGAACCTGAGACCACACTTCACCTGTGGTTTGTGTTTCACTTTAAGGAAGGAATTGAATCAAGCAGATTGTTTTTGTTAAATGAGCATTTTTACTATACTACATTGCACAATCATATAGCAACTGCAAACGGAGCCGTAAACATTTCTGAAATCGACCATTGAGTTATCACTGCAAATCAGGTAAAACTCATTCCTCCAAATAAATAAATAAAAAGTTTAAAAAGATGCTCCGCACTCCTAATTACCAGTATTGCCCTTTTAAAGGAATCCTGCTCTACCACAGATCAGTCACCTTTGACTCCAGCTGGTTTCCATTGTGGAAAAAAAAGTATTTTAATACTGTCTGTCCTTAGTCGGTCTCCATGGTCCATGCAGGGCAGTGGCTGTGCCCTTGCCTGTGAATAACTGAGTAACTGCCACAGAAGCTTCCACAGCTGTTGAGAGAAGTAAGATGGGGTGAGTTTGGATTTTGTGGGAATGTTTGTTTTTTTGTATATAAAAAAGGGGGTAATTCTATTGAAGTTGGGAACATTGGCTGAATTGTGCTTTGATGTGTCTGAGTGAGGGTAAAAAAAGAAAGTGACAGCCGTTTGTTGTTCGTGGCATCTAAACTACGAACAAAGGGCCGACTAAGCTGGCCCAAGTCTTGAATAAAGTGTGTGTACTCCGCACGATGGCCGCAATCCCCTTTTTCCTGGAAACAGAACCTTCCCCTGCCCCCCCTCCCCCCCCCCCCCCCTTCCTCTCGGTCTTGCTCGGTCCCTGATCACATGATGAGTGATGCATTGGCGCTTCTCAGCATCACGCTCCTGCATTATCCGCTGTGGCGAGCCTTTCATTTCGGACGCGCCTCGCTGCCCGCCCCGCGTCACAGCGCACACGTCAGCCTGCGTAGAGCGGCGGGTGTGTGTACCGCACCCTCCCCCAGCGCAGTAACCTGCTCATTACCACTCTCTGATCCTGCGCGTTATTACATTTTACAGTAATCTGATAAAAAACATTGAAGATTTTCTGTGTGCCTCGTTAGTCTGAGTTTGTGTTTGAACCAGCATCCTTGTGGTTATAAAGCAGGCTCCTTACCCAATGAACCTTTAAGAAACCATGCCGTTTTGTCAAATTAACAAACTATGTTAGTGCAAAACAGGAATGTATAGCTTCTAATTTGGTTATACTCCTGCTTCTTTGCAGATAATTTCAGATTGGCAGAAAATTGAGTAAATTTCACATTGAAGGGACCAATGATTAATCTACTACTAAACTCTCAGATTTTAAAAGCATCTGCAATAAAAAAACGTCAGACTTCTGATAGGTAATCTGTGTCAAATTGAATGACTAAATCTATTTGAATTACAAATTAATTAGTTAATTTGTAATCATTTACAATCATTTATTTTCTAATATGTTGGTTTTAATTTTCTGCAATCAATACTAAATAGGTTCTGTCTGGAATAAGAAGGTAATAATGCATTTAGGTACATGGACAAAAATGTTTTTATTTTTGGGATTGGAAGAATGGGCAATGTTGTGATTTAGGTTTAATTCACCTACTGTTCTCTGGGATGGCCACACTTCCTGTTTGTGGTTGTAAAAACATGAAGGAAATTGTGAAATAGTGTGTGTTCTGGAACCAGAAAGTCAGAGAGTCTGTTAACAGTTTAGACTCTGTTTAGACAGTTTTGACATTGTAGACACACATGCACTGAAACATATATTTATATGCAAACAAAAACATGCACTCATACTCCTATGCACAAACACACACACACACACACACACACACACACACACACACATATATATACAAACATATGCACACACGCATACGCACACACACAACATGGTTCTTTTCACAGTTCCTGGACAGGGAGTGGTTGCATGGACCAACATCGTTACCAGTTCAATTTAAAGGAGCTCACTATAGAAAACACACAGCAAGTAGCATACTATATTACACCTGCAAGAGAACGATGTTTCTTTGTTTCATATGCATTATCACCTCTAAAGGGGTAGAGAAGCGTTTTACAGTGAAACATGTATGATGGGCCTGTAAGTAAACAGAACAATTTCTGTGCATTTTTATATTGTTTCCAAAGCGACATCGCATTAATTAACGGGAAGGCTGTTGGAGTGCAACCCAGCTTCGCTGTATAAAATGCAGAAATTGCCAGGGCACTCATGCAAAGAAATGAAATGACATATGGGGATATTTATTTGAACAGGATTTAGCGGTACGTTAAAGGGACTGGCAATCCTGTTTCCTGGGAAATAACACACAGGAGATTACACTGGGGTCAGCTTGAAGGAAACCATGCGTGCTTCATGACCAGGAAGATGATGCTTTTTAAGTTTTATTTTTCAGCAAAAAGGAGTTTGATATTCTTGGCATAAGCAAAACTTTGTGTTTCTGATGAAATATATAGAAATACGTCTATAACATTTTAAAGTCTTTTAAAAATGGTCTTGGCCTCATTTTCTGGTTGCAAGCTTGCATCGATCATTTGTGTCCTCATTTAGACCTTTCCATTAATCCAACTAGACCTGTGCTCAGAGAAACCTTTCACCTCAATGAATAAATCCTAATGAAATATTATCATTTAAAATATTTAACCTTAATTATGACCTTTGTCTTGTCTTGTGAGTGTGTGGATCTCTGTAATGTACTGTACATTTATACCATTATTTATATGTACATTTATTATTGCATGCCACATTATGCACAGTCAGTATGCATGTATTTCATTGCTGACTTGCTTGTGATGTCTTTTCAGTTTCACCCTCTGTGTGTGTGCATGCTTGTGATCGGGGGAGTAATGGTGTGTGTGCATACACATTTATCTTCCTCCAAACTCCTCTCAGGTGTCTGTTCTTCTGCAGCAGACGGGAGTGGGACGAGAGACTGGTGTACCATCATCCTCGCATGCACACACAGGCACACGCGCGCACACACACATACGCTCACACACACACACACACACACACACACACGTGTGCGCACATTCACCAACCCTCTAACGAGGACCCCCAGGCCTCACTGACGTCAGAGTCCCCCCCCCCATCCGCGTACCCCCCCCGCCTTGGCCCAGCAGGCTCTGTTTACTTCACAGAGCTCGGAGTCAGTGGGGAATCAGAGGCGTCCCAGGCCCGCCCCGTGAATTCCCCCTTATGACCTGGCCAATGGCTGGCTGAGGCTGAGGTTGTGGGTTGAGTCTGTGGGTGTGGGTTGGGTGTAGGTTGTGCGTGTGGGTGTACAGTCCTGGCCCTTCTGCGGTGATTCAGGGCCCAGTCACAGAGACAGTTTGTCTCTCCACGCAACCCACGAGACCAGCCACCCTGAGGCGGAAAAAAAGAATTAAAAATGTGCCGCAACTGTGCAAGCAAATGAACCCCTCCCAGAACCACCTGAACCCCTTCCAGCACCGCCTGAACCCCTCTCAGAACCACCCAAACCCCTCCCATTACCACCTGAACCCCTCTCAGAACCACCCAAACCCCTCCCAGAACCACCTGAACCCCTCGCAGAACCTCCTGAACCCCTCCCATTACCACCTGTACCTCACCCAGAACCACCTGAACCCCTCCCATTACCACCTGAACCCCTCCTAGCACCACCTGAAACCCCTCCTAGCACCACCTGAACCCCTCGCAGAACCACCTGAAACCCCTCCTAGCACCACCTGAACCCCTCGCAGAACCACCTGAAACCCCTCCTAGCACCACCTGAACCCCTCCCAGAACCACCGGAACCCCTCCCATTACCACCTGAACCCCTCCACTTCAATGTGCCCCTCCTCAAAAAAACAAAAACAATTGTGTAATTTGAAAGTAAAAAATAATTTTATTCAAACATTTTAGTGAAAATTGTATCATGATGAGCTGATTTTCATGGTGCTAAAATCAGTTAAGAATTTTTGTTTGGCTTTTTTTAGGTAGTTTTGTTCAAAACAATACATGCCATTGCACTTGTGTTGTTATGTCTCGTATGTAATATAACATTTTATATTTTAGTCTAGATGTTGCCCTGATGCTCATAGCTAAAGCACAACACAGCCATTCAGATTAATAATGTTAAATACCATTAGAGAAAACAAAAAAGAAAGGGAAACGGGTGCAAAAAGACTGAAAAACATCTGATGAACATTACTTATGACCCTGTCCATTTCTCACCTCATTATGAACACAGTGTGCATTAAGCTGTAATGTAACATAATAGTTGGGGAGCAGGACAGGGTAACTGAAAACTTGTCGGTCTGATTCCCAGGAGGGTAGTTGCCTGAGCAAAGGTATTTAATCTGAATTACCTCCGTTTATATGCGTATATATAATAAATGGATTGTATGTAAAACTGTAATCTGTGTGGCTCTGGATAATGGTGTCTGCTGAATGGGCTGATGTAATGTAATACTTGGCTGCAGCTCGTACTCCGGGTTAATGTGTGTGAGTGTAAGGCTGGCTGTTTGAGGGCTCAGGTTTCTGCGGACGCTTGTTAAAAGTGAGATGTGTGTGGTTTTCCTCCCCGTGTGTGGAGGCAGTTTGAGGTGCTGTAATCCCAGCCCGTTGATGAGAGAAAAGCGGGTCACCGTGTTCCCAGGCCGAACACAGGGTGCGGTCTGACGTGGCCCCATAGGTTCTTACAGAGGGGGTGACCAGACTGGGTCACGCTGGACCTCGCTACATCTGTGGCCAATTTCCCCCCGAATCTGAAAAGGCTGACGATCGCCTCCTCCCCCCACACTCTCGACACCCTCTTCCGTTTCATTTCACTCCTCCATCAGACTGCACACGAGGCACATGTTTCTCAGACAAAAATGGAGATACAATATTATGCCTGGGACTTACATTTGAGGATTACCTCAGACGCCTGGCAACACGGCTTGAGAGAGAGATAAAGTTGAAGGCATAGCCGTCAAGCCTAGTGGAAAAAGGCAGACTTCTCTAACTTCTTTGTTTCAACAGTCATGTTTCCTGGGTTTAAGGGTTTCACTTGGTAGTACGGATGTGATAAACCTGAACAATGAGAGACAGAGGCAGATACCCCCTAGTGGCCAGAACTACTAATTATATCCAGTCCTGTCACTGTGCACATCGTATGAGAGTCTGGATGAGGGAGAAAATGGCAGCTTCTGTGTTTTTACATCCTCCGCTCTTCAAACAGATGACTGTCTTGGAGTGAATGCCAAGGTGGCAAATTATTTGGATGATGTACTTCTTGTTTTTAATGAGGATTTTAAGTCAACATCAACAAGAATTTCTTATTTTGAGACTTACAATCTTATCCCTTTGACCTTTTTGCGAAATAAAATGAAATTATTGCCAGTTGTGCGAGAGAGTTGGACTTCTTTCAAGATTTGCCAATGGGGTAGGACAGTTTCTCTTGTCAGTAACAGTAACAGTAACTTAAGAAGCTAAGATTTTCTACTTGAGAGTCTTATTACAAGACTAAAATGTATTGTGAAGACAGTCATTTACTATCAGTTCAGTGCAGTCCTTTTAAAATGACTTTATTCATGAGTTGTTTGCATCACAACTGTATTGCGAAAGGAGGCTATGCAGAAGCATTTAACATGCGCGGAAAACTGGCATCTCCTAAGCATTCCTACACTCTGGACGTTAGGTTAGCTTCAGATTTTTTGACAGCTTTTAGCTTAGCTACTTAATTAAAGATGCAGCCGTGTCATTATATTTGTTACCTCTGCTAGTGAATGAGTATGGAGTAACTAAGGGTATAGAAGTACAGCAGCTTAAGTATGCAGGGAGACCATGGTGGTGTAGGCCCTAGAGGAGTGTTGAGGCTGAGGGAGGGAGGGTGGGTAGGGTGGGGTGTGTGGGGTTGTGTGTTGCCCCTGTGCCGTTCGCTCTGATGTGGGCCTAGCTGGAAGCAGCTGATGCTATTTATCGCCTGGCTTGGAGGACAGCCATACACAGACAATGCGGTGCCTGTGTGGCAGAGACACAGCCCCACGGCTGTATCTACCTGCAGGGGCTACAGACAGTGGGACGCACGGTCACATGGGCCACCGGTGCCCTTGGCCACATGATGGGGAGGGAGGGGGGGGGGGGCTTTGGGTGGGGTAGGGGATGGTCTCTTAGCAGCACGAATGATAGTACTGGCATCTCAGAAGTCTGATAGTCAGCATTCTCAGTGTGCACAGACTGCTGAGTCACACCCAAACGACCGCAGACAGACCGTTGAGTCACCTCTGACTTCTCTAACTGAGTGCAGACTGACTACTAGGTCAGCTCCTGGCTACATGCGTTAGGGCATACTGACCATTAACTGACCTCTGGGCCACAATATGGACTGACTGTGGACTGGCCACTGAGTCAATGCAGGTTGATCCCGAAATAACTGCAGGCTGACAGTTCGGGTCACCACAGACCGCAACGCTGACTCACCCTATCGATCAGCCGGCAAGTATCCTGTGGGAGGCTGTGCTGAGGGACGGGGGGGAGGGGCGAGGTGTTTGTCGATTGGAAAACCTCTGTGCAGTTCATAGGCTCGCGGAGGCATGAACCTCGGTCTGTGAGAAAAAGGCCACACCTGTATACAGTATGAGTGTTTGGATGGTTCATCCATTATAGTGAATTATATGAAGGTACATCGAAGAGTTTGTGAGATAAGATTGCTTTTGTGGGTTCTGCTTTAGTGATCCCTCCGCTGTTCAATTTTCTTAGTTGTCTTAGCGTCATATCTTACTTGTCATATCCTGCATCCAAAACAGGCCGTGTTAACCACTTCTGCTTTGAGAGTGGGCATGGCTTGTGAGTGAAAACGCAGGAACAGTTTGCAGGACTGAAGGTTGGCATCTAGAGGTTTTTGACAGTGTTGAACATTGAACAGTGCAAAGGTGATTTAGGGTGTGGTTTCCCTTTAAAGATCTGTGGCCAGGGAGGGAGACCCCAGTGGCAGGGGTGTTCTGAATGCTTCTGATTTCCTTCAGCCCTGAATGTCTGTTCAGTGTAGTAAGGCTTTCACTTCCTGTTCGCATCATCAAATATAACATCTCTGGATAAGTGAATGAGCACAGAGGCTTATAATCATTGTACTGTATACAGCAAGGCTTACAGTATGTTTGTTTTCGCATGCATGTAAACTGTATGTTACTTTCTTAGGTCTTGTTTAACTGTATTCCTGCAATAGGCTTATTGTTGACTTCACTACATAAATAGATGCTTTTGCGTTTTTTTGTGTGGGTTTGCTGTGGAGGCCTTCTTTTTTTCATGGCTTTTATTACAACCAAACTCAGTTGTGGTTCGTTGGCATGTTTGGCTTCTGCGTCATCACACAAGTGTTGCACGTGTGTGTGATTCTTTCAGTTGACAGTAGGTTCTGCGGGAACACGTTTGTCTGCTCGTACAGTATTTACTGCAAGCTTGCGTGATTCTGGCACAATATGGGACGCCGCCATGAAACCCGAGAGTCCTTCCAGCGCACGGACTCCAGTTGACCCTGCAGTGCAGATGGGAGGGACCACTGCACACACCACACACACTACACACACACACACACACACTACACATACACACACACACACACACCACACATGCACACACCACACACACCACACACACTACACATACACACACACACACACACACACACACACACCACACATGCACACACCACACATACCACACACACTACACATACACACACACACCACACACACACACTACACATACACACACACACACATACCACACACACTACACATACACACACACACACCACACACACACTACACATACACACACACACACACACATAAATCTCACACACACCACAACACGCACACATATATACATGCCACAGACACACACACACACACACACACACCAGACATATAAACACACACAGATGCCACAGACACACACTTGCAGACACACAAACCACACACACACACACACACACAAATACACACACAGACACCATACACATACACATAATTACAGTATGCACACAACCACACACATACGTGCACAAACACTTAGAACTGTTAGACCATTTTGTTTTCTCAGTAATGTCCACAATGAGGTTCACACAAACACACGCACATGTTTTTTTAAAATTCACATGCACATACTGTACATGTACAAAGACACGTGTGTACACATTTATGCAAACGGGCACGGATGCACACATTTAGACAAATGCTCTTTCTCTCTCTCTCGCTCTCTCTCTCACACACACACGCACACACACAGCCCTACATTTCAGCTCCAGGACGTTCTGCTCCATGCCTCTGTGTCTACGTCATCCTGCGTCTGCATGGGACTTGGGTACACGCTAAAATAGCTCCTAGGGCTACGAATTTGGAGTTTTACCCCCAACCCTGGAATCATGTGTGAAACATCAAACAAATAGCTGAACACTGCTTCCCTGCGTTATACTACTGATTCTTTTTCTCCTCTCCTTTCGCATGTTGTCTTTGTTTTCATCAGGCTGTCCTTTTAACAGCTCTGTCTGTCAAGCTGCGGATTTGAAACTTTTCTGCACCGTTGAATAAAATGAATATTGGATTATGTTTTCTACTGAAACGGGGTCAGGGGGACTGCATCTTGTGTAGGCCATTTTGCATTTGTCCTCAGTCTTTGCTCTGTGGTAATTGTCGGTGCTGTAATGGCAGGCTGTGTCATTTTGTTTTCTGGGATATTTGTAAAATTGACAAAACATCCTGTAGAGTTATAGCTCAAGTGTATCTGATTAGACAGAAATGAACGCAGAATGCAGAATAGATCATAATTAATCGATTTGTCATTTGTTCCTCCTGGATGATATAATATGTGATTAGACAGTGCACATGAGTTTAGATTGTGACTCTTAAGAGACAACAGGTAATTAATAATTATATAATAGTGTTATGTAACATTATCTTGTAGTTTCATGTGCAGCTAGTATGCGAAATACATTTTTTACCTATGTTTATCGACAGGAAAATTCGCAAATTTGACTCGCTCACTGTATTCCTGTTTCCTGACTCCGATTTGAGAAAAATATCTCCCTCACATTCCAAACAGGAACATGTTAAGGGCATCATCTGGGGATGTGCACATGATTAAGTCTTCCACTGCTCCCATTGGCTGGATCTCTCACCTTTATTTGGTGAACATGTTGACTAAAGGCCACAGATGTGAGTAGATGGGGCAGAAGAACGTAGAAGCCTTTCAGTTTGAACATACTGCACTCCACCTACCCCAGTTTCATGAAATCCACAAACTGGCATTGTGAATACAATAATTCATTAATTGCTTAATCTGTTTAAACTTTTGTGGAGATGCCATGCCTTGACTGTCTATTGATTTTTTTCATTAGTATTATGTGCTCTAATTGGGTGTCTTATGAAAGCTGGTGTAATTGATTGGGTAACTACTGGCCAATCACCTGAACATGTTTGTTGTACTGCTGTTGCTGCTGTCATTGTTGTTGCTGTGCCTGTGTGTGTCTCTCTGTCTGTGTTTGTGTGTGTGTGTGTGTGTGTGTGTGAGAGAGAGAGCGAGAGAGAGAGAGAGAGAGAGACGCAATGTTGATGTACTGTCAGTTAGCTGGGTAACTGCACTGAGTAAAACCCAGAACCCTCCCAAATCAGGACTGAAAAAAGAACTGTTCTTTCTTGTGCAGTTTATCAGCTAACTCAATAATTATTTTTGTTTTGTGATATAGGCCCCAGGTTTGTTATTTGTGTGCGTATGTGTGCATGTGCGTGCGTCCGTCAAATTGACCTACTGTCAACAATGTTACCTGCCAGCTCTGGATGATGATGCTTACCTGGCTGACAAATGATTGAAAAACATAAATGTATTTCTCTCCGTCATCTTTTGCTTTCTATTTTTCTTGGTCTCCTCCCCCGTGTAACACATTCCTATTATTACCTGTGATATGATTTCTGTGATATGATTTAGCCCAACCCCTCCCCTAGGGGGCCCTTGTGTTCTCTGCCCCTCTTTCCATAATGGTAGTCTAAGGTCTGCATTCTTTCTTCACAGACAATTCATCCACAAAAGAAGTCAGCAGGGTAAGTAAGACATCTTGTGTGTGTGTGTGTGTGTGTGTGTGTATGTTTGCATTTGATTATGAAATGTTATATGTGGCACATAGTCCACAGAGTTTTTATATACTGCTTTTCATGTGGGATTTCACCAGAGCATCAAGATGCCCTGTTGGTTCAAATCAAATCAGTTTTATGTGCATTGCGCTTTTTACAGAGAACTGCCACAGAGACGCTTTGCGGAGTAACAGCTGGATCACTAGCCTTCATAAGATGGGCAGCGGTGAGGGTTCTATAAGCTGTTGGGTTTTGTGTCCTGTGGACCATGCAAGTGGAGTGGGGTGCAGTGGATTATGGGGAAGAGGGGAGGGGCTAGTTGCTCAGTGCGTCATTCATGCGTCTGGAAAAACAGGATGTGGACTGATCACATCCCTGGGGGTTGTCCTAATATGCCTCTTGCCCACCGTCCCTTACTGACCTCTTCAGATAAAGGCAAAGAGAGGAAGAAATGGAGAGAGAAAGAACGATACATCTATTTATGTCTCTCTCTCTCTCTCTCTCTCTCTCTCTCTCTCTCTCTCTCTCTCTCTCTCTCGCTCTCTCTCTGCGCTTGCAGGGCCCAGTGTTATGTAACAGTATTATTGCGCAGATTTCAGGCAGTTCTTATGAGAGCTGCAGAGTGGTGACGGGTTCTCTGTGGGTGTCAGTGTGCTGGTGAGGCCTTGGTGTATAATTTGGCAAGAGCAAGGGGTGAAGGGAGTAGGTTGGAGTTGAATAAGCCAACGCATGGACCCAGAATGCCAGAGAAAGACTCCAGAAAGGACCAATAGGAGAGGGACGGGAGCCAGGGCTGCGTGCCCTCAACTTATGTTTGTTTATCACACTGGCCACAGTGCAGTCAATTGGCATTCTGGTGTTTGAGCTGAAGGCTGGGTTTCTGCTTGTGTGGGTTTGATTTGGGTTTGGTTTCTGTTGTGTTGAGATATGGCATGTACCGTTTTTCCCCACTTTAATTGGGTGGGGAAAGGCGTCATCACCGCGATGCTGGAGTGGAAGAGGTGACCGTGTGGGGTCGTGTGGCGGCCCGTTGCGGTTGAGTTCGGCGAGTTGCATGGTGTGCTTCTCTCTTGTGTCCAGCAGTACCAGGACAGCAATATGCAGGGTGTGGTGTACGAGCTCAACAGCTACATGGAGCAGCGTCTGGACACTGGAGGGGACAACAAGCTCCTGCTCTACGAGCTGTGCAACATCATCAAAACTGGTGGGCCTCAGCCCTGCGCTGTCTCACCCACATTCTCATTTCAAAGGTTTTAGCTCTGACTACTGCTCCACACCGCTGCTCTGACCACTGCTCTACACTGCTGCTCTAACCACTCTTCCACACTGCTCCCTGACCACTGTTCCACACTGCTCCCTGACCACTGCTCCACACTGCTGCTCTGACCACTGCTCCACTCTGCTGATCCACACTGACCACTGCTCTAGCCCGTTGCTCTGACCACTGCTCCACACTGCTCACTGACTACTGCTCCACATTGCTGCTCTGACCACTGCTCCACACTGCTGCTCTGACCTTATCAAGTGTCAGAGGAAGCGTTAACTTCATCCTTTAACCTTTTGCCCTTTCACCTTTGACTGTAACTTTGCTATAGCCAGGGGCACATGGGCAACTAAATGTCCATTAAGCTTCAAACGGAGACTTGTTATTCCACGGCATGTCAGGAACTACAAACACAAGTTCTGTTACGGCCAGTCAAACTTGGATCCTCTTCTAAGGCTGAATGCTGTTTGTGCTTGGAAGCTGGCATCCTGGACTGACTTACATTGTGCAATTGACTCTCTCTTTTTGTTTTACAGCCACGAAAGCCGATGGATTTGCACTTTACTTTCTTGGAGAATGCAACAATGTAAGTGCCATTAAAAAAGTCTCACTTCTGGAGACAGTCACACCACACCCTGCAATACCTTTTTCCATGGTGACAAACAACTTAACTTACACTCTATTGATTTGGGCAGACAGTGGTCTTATTTTAATCTGGTACACACTGCCAGAACAGAGCTATCCTTAGAACAAATGGCTCTGTTGAAGTGAACCAAAGTTGAATGGCCGTCACTGGAATCTGTATAAACGATTCTGTGATCTGCAATGTAGATTAATTAATTTTGTTAGAGTGACTTTGATTGCAGAAATTGTTGCCCTTCCACGACAGCGCCAATGTAGATCAGGGGAAACTGATCCAGTCTTGCTTTCGGATCCTGTCCCCTCCTCTGACTGCTTGTGCTGTGATGACCGTGGAACCACAGAGTCTGAAGGGGAAATTATAAACACTCTTTTTGTTGTTGTTACAGCTGCCTCACTCGGTCAGGGCATAGAAGCTTAAGAGTTTTAATTGTCTTTATTGGTGTCTCAAAGCACAGTGGTGACATGAACTGAAACAGCTATATTGTGTTTATTGTAGTTTTCTCACTTAATACACACCCACTGACACACACACACACACATGCAAACACGGACGCAAACACACGAATGTAATCACGCACACATTCACACACACACAAACGCATGCACACACACACATCCAGGCGAAACTGTTTTGTCAGATGGTCGGTCAGTTTATTGTTGTGTCACTGAACAGTGTTTTGGAGAGTTTTGTGCAAACGCTGTTTTTGGGTCTTTTCTAGAGTTTATGTTTGTTCACCCCGACTGGAGCGAAGGAGGGGCTTCCCGTGCTCATCCCCTCCGGACCCATCGTGTTCGGCACCACCATCGCCGCTCACGTCGCCAAGACGCGCAAGACACTGCTGGTGGAGGACATCATGGGGGTGAGAGCCGCGTACCTGACCGTATCGACCGCTGTGTCCAATCTCACACCACCACCGAATAAACATCACTGCCCCCACAGCGCCTACACCCCAGCCAAAACAACGATTTACGGGTGCTACCACGCAACATCCTGCACACCAAACAATGCCAGCATGTTTTCCGTGTTTATCATCACGAAGCACCACGTTCTGCTGCCCCTACAGAGTCTTAATCACTCCATGGGATCATATGTTACACCTCTGTTCCTCACTGAAAGACTGAGGGGATTATTCCTCTGACCTACTTTGATTCCTCTGCATCTAGGACATATCTTACCTTCTCAGCAAGAACAGTGCACTGCCATTTTAATAGTTTGCCCTGCGGTGTGTGAGCGTGCGTGCGTGTGAGTGCGCATGTACGTGTGTGTGTATATATAGCCAATTATATATTTATATATCTAATTGATCTATTTATAATTTATTACTGTGTGATACCTAATTTAGCAAGGTATCACATAGTAAAGGAAGCATCGGGTTAGGTTTCAAAAATGTTATAGTCACTATTTTTCATGGCTTCGATTTGATACCCTGTCAAACAAGATGGTGGAAATCAGTTAAAGGTAGTGTAGTCAGCGATACGTTTCTGGACAGAATTGGAAGACATTTCCACCCTTGAAGTCTGTTGATATGAAATGGGCAAATGACTCATGCTGCTATGGCCAACTCCTATTCTGGTTCTTTGAGCAGTGGTCTTGAAATGTATTTTTGCATCATAGCTGATCAACAGAATGAGGTGAGCTGCAGTGTCCAGTGCACACTAAAATGTTAATTCTCAAAAATATTTAAAATCTCAATAAAATTATCCAGTATTATATCTTCCTTTGGCACTTTCATATGGGTTGTCTGATGCATTGTGGGTAATCGATGAGTAGTACAGCTGAGCCACTGGTTGCCACTGAGATCAGAATTGATGCTCCTATGCCTACTAGCACTATGACAATGTACAGTGGGCTCTAGAATTATGGACGCCCTTGATAGATGTGCACAACAAATACTGTAAACTAAAAAACAATACAGTTACTGAAATTACTTTATTTTCCAACATGTGTAAATTAGTGTGCTTGACTGTATTAAAGATTCACTGGAATGAGTCCATAAGTGCAATGATTCTGAAAAGTTCCACATGGAGAAATTGTCAAAAACCCATCCAAATGTGCTCTGTCACCTTATCACACATTATGGGAAAAGACCCATGGCTATCATCCTTGCCAGGGGTGTTTACACAATATTTTCTTTTTAACCAGGGCAGCCAATAATTGTGAAACCTTTTGTTTGGTGAATTCTTTTTTTGTTCTTTGTTTTTTTGTTTTGATTCCATTGAATAAAGCACACTTCTTTTCACATAATAAATGGCATTAATAACTATAATTTTTTAGTTTACAGTATTTTTTTGTGCATATTTATCAATAATTCTGAAGCCTACTGTACATTGGTGTCATTTATCACATGAAGCCTTTTTACAATTATTATTATTATTAAGGGTGCCAATAATTCTGGAGCCAACACACTAAATTGACTGTCAGTACCATATTCTCATACTCTCAATGTTACTATCTATAAACACAATCCATGTACACAATCACAATGATACAGTGAATGAGCGGCAGAGAGATTTCCAGAAGCTTCCAGTGGAAAGCAGCCCTGCTTCACTGGAAAAGCTATATATCCTGCCTGCGCTATAGCACAGGACCCCCGTGATTCCATGTGCTGCCTGGGCTATAGGATAGGACTCCCGTGATTCCATATGCTGCCTGTGCTATAGGATAGGACTCCTGTGATTCCATGTGCTGCCTGTGCTATAGGACAGGACTCCTGTGATTCCATGTGCTGCCTGTGTGGTCTGCAGGATGAGCGCTTTCCCCACGGCACAGGGCAGGACTCAGGGAGCCGTGTTCACTCTGTTCTGTGTTTACCCATCCTCACCGCCATCGGTGATCTCATCGCCATCCTGGAGCTCCATCGCCAGCGGGGCAGGGACCCCTTCAACCTCAGCCACCAGGAGGTGAGGCGGGGAGGGAGTGCCAAGGAGAGTTGGGCTGGGGAGGTTTTAGGTGGGAACCAGGTATATGGGAACTTCAGTGGCTTATTGGGATGAGGTGATACTTAACTTGGACTTAACAACATGGCGTGTGTGTGTGTTTTTGATTCTCCAGGTTGCGACAGCAAATTTAGCGTGGGCCTCTGTGGCCATTCACCAAGTGCAGGTATGTTGTTCCAACTGATTATGAACTTCTTCTGAAAGCTAAACGCAGGACAGTTTATCTGTGCATAGATACTAGCTCCTCCAGAGTGCCCATGGTGGATGTGTTGATAACACCAGCAGGCATGGCATGTGTAGCATGCAGCAGGTGCATTCTATATACCTTTTGATATAATGTATGCAGAAGATATCTGTCTCATGAATGCAAATGGCTCATCCACATTTTTTTGTGAGAAACTGATGCATATCTTCTGATATTTTGGACAGTGGGATAGTTGGTGGATAGGTTTATGTAAGAGTTGACATTTAATTTTTTTAAATTGTGGTTGGAGGCCAAATGGAAGACTCCTTGGTATAGCAGTCTTGTTTTTGTGTGTGAGCGGCACAAGATGTCCTGTGCTGCTTGTTTCTAAGTGAGAGCTCTAAGTCAGTCATGCTTACGTCTTAGCCACATGTTTTTGCATGTTGCTTGGTACTGCCTGCATGTTTTTGAATAGGAGTTGTCATGTTGTTCTGTAAGAGTCGCTTGGTACAGTGCATATGTTTTGGAGTTGCTCCCGAGTCTGAAGTCCACTGTGTACTGGGATTGCGCTGTTAGTCAGCTTTCTCTCTAATCAGTGGCACTGTGTGTTAAACACCTCTGTCTCCTGAGGACCAATTACTGCGCTGCCGCCTTGTTTGTGAATGAACAGTTGCTACTAGTTAATGACACGGCATCCCGGCGTCGCCATGCACCGCAGACCATGGTGGGTGTCAGTCCATCTGGTGAAAGGGACCAGAGTGAGGTCCTCCAGTACTGTCTGGGATTTATGGTCCCCGAGTCCAGAAACATGGTCTCAATATTGTTTAATGTAAAATAGGTCAAATATTTCAACACTTTTAGTTGGTTGGTCAGCTGCTCACAATCTGACCAGCCTATATAGTCAGCTACTCCACCAGTTTAACCAGCTTTGACCTACTTTGTCTGGCTAGAGACCAGCTCTGACCTACTTTGTCCAGCTGGAGACCAGCTTTGACCAGCCACAGACCAGCTATCACCAGCTAGAAGTGTCGAAAACGCAGCTTAAAGCATCTTAGAATCCCAGGTGGTTTTTAGGTTCTATGGTTTCAGCAAGGTCTACAGTCATTCATAGGTAACAAGCAAACTATTCTTGAGTTGGAAGTGGTAGTGACGTAGGTTTTTTGAAAAGTCCCTAACCGTGCCCCCCCCCCCCCCCCAGAGCCCAATTCTCCATCCCCCTCCGACAATGTCATGTGGGAAATTGTTTTACAAACAGCTCGTAATTCTCACGTACAACAGCCTCTAGTGTTTGCAGAGAATGGTATGAAATACAAAAAGCGTCCAGTGCGCAGCAGTTCTGTGAACAAAAACCTTGTTAATGAGAGATGTCAGACGAGAAGGGCCAGACTGGTCAAAGCTGACAGGAAGGTGACAGTAATTAAAATAACCACACATTACAACAGTGATTTGCAGAAGAGCATCTCTGAACACACAATGAGTGATAGGCTACAGTGGCAGAAGACCAATCACTAAAAGTCTAATAAATCTAATAAAGTGCTCAGTGAGTGTATGGAAAAATAATGTTTCCCTCCCAGCCAATCAGAATTGTGTATTCAGCCAAGCTGATTGTATAAACAATAATAATTCACACTGCTTTAGAGCATACAATGTTTCCCCATTTATGACTGAACTCATTGGTTCGGTTTCATGAAACTAGAATTGCATATTTCAGATATTATTACCTTAATTACATTACATTATAGTCATTTGGCAGACGCTCTTATCCAGATTGACATGCAAATCATAACCAGGTGCAAGTGCGCTGAATATCCTTAATGCTAGATTCTTTCAGATTCATATTCCTGATTACAACTGAAAAGCTTTCAGAACAGCGATGCCATTGTTTGTGTGTCTCTCTCTCATTCACTTTCCTTCTCTCTTTCCACTCTCCAACTTGTTCTTCGCCTGTCCAGGTCTGCAGAGGCCTGGCCAAACAGACTGAACTCAATGACTTCCTGTTGGACGTTTCAAAGTAAGAATCACTTCCTGTTTCATGGGTAGGGGGTGGTTGGTGGTGGTGAGAGGCTGAGGCAGTACACATACTGTGTGGTGGTGGTGGTGTTGAGATCTCCAGAGGGTCATAGATTTAAATCCCATGATGGGGGAATTGTACTGTACTGTAATTGTACTGTGTCCTTAAATGACAACAGTACAATTACAGCAGTTTCTATCAGTCAGTGCCTTAATTTACATTAATTTACTGTAGGTGAGAATATTATGACCTTTAATGTAATGGGCTGCCAGCATTTTAATGGAGGGTCAATAGGGTCTACTGTTTTGTTTGTTGTATTGTTTGGTTATTGGCAGCCAGCAGTTGAAATGCTTTCACTGTGGTTTATGTCAGTAACACAAGAGGCCCTGATGCTTTCTTTCAGTTGCCACACCAATAGCTATAATTCTTCATTAATATCATATGACTGCAGTAAAGCAAGAAAGAGTGCTTTTTAAATGTCTGACACAGCTGTGGTTTCTCTTCCCCTCCCATTTGTCTTCAACAGAACCTACTTCGATAACATTGTGGCAATAGATTCTCTACTTGAACATATTATGGTAAGTGTATTTGGGCTTACAGTAGTTGCTTATGTCAGACAGTGATGTATTTTCTGACTGGAAGGGCTGCAGATTCAAATACTGTGCTCACTCTTGTGTGTTCTGAGCCTTTTGCTGATTGGCAGTGAAATGTCTTTCTCCTTTCTCTGATTGGCTATGCAGTAAGGTGTAATGACATGGATCCTATGAATGGCTGTGGACTAGTGTGTGATAACAGCCATGCTGTAATTAGCTGTGGAGTTATTCTGTCCTTGATACGTCTGATTGGCTGTGTAGTAGTTTGCGAGCAGAGTAGCCACTATAGAGCATTCATGAAGTTTAATTTCTTTAATGAAATGTTTTTGGGGGGACTGCAATAAGTAAATAAATCAAGTAATAAATTAAATCATCTGAAACTGAATTGGAAATGGGGCTAGGGTGGCTAAAGTGCTTGACTGGGGCCTGGAAGGTTGGTGGTTCAAGCCCCAGTGCCACAAAAAGATCAATGCAGCTGTTGGGTCCTTGAGCAAGGTCCTTAACCCCTCATTGCTCCAGGGAGGATTGGCCCCTGCTTATCAACTGTAATTCTAATCAGCTGTAAGTTGCTTTGGATAAAAGTGCCAGCTCAATAACTGTAGTGTTATGCTATGCATAAAAGTGCGGGAAGTGTGTGGGTATGCATTTGGAACACATTCGCTGTGTTCTCACACCAGAGGGCGTTCTGAGAACCAGTCAGTCCTTTTAATACACAGTGGGAGGCAACGTGACTCTGTGTTTTGGTTTTACCCACAGTGTGATGATAGCTTTCCAGTGAGTCAATAAATCAAAACATGCAAAATACTATATCACAACTCATATGCATGCTTGATACAGTACTATCACTTTGTGCAGCTCGCTGTACTGCACGGCTCTTAAAAGCAGTAAGGGGAAACTTTTCTAGGAAACCATTAAGGATTTGTGTCAGGAAATTGTGATGATGCTGTAATGATACATTTTCTGAAAGTAGAGAGTATATACACAGTTAATGAATGGCTGTGAATTCATGAGAAAAAAAAAACTACAGTTTGAGAAAAAAAGAAGTGAGTGTGTGTGCGTGTATATGTGTGTGTGTGTGTGTGTGTGTGTGTATATAAACACTGTGGTACTATGATGTGGCTCCTATGGGTTTTGTATAAGAGTAATGCTATAATGGAATGCGCTGGGTTTACTGGTGGGCAGCGGGGTGTGATGTCTCTGGAGCTGACGTTAGCCAGCACAGCCATGGCTCCTCTGCTGATCTGACACAGACGCCGCGCTCAGCTCTGCTGACGGCCGGCCGCTCGGTTGGGTTGCGGCAGGGGCGCTTTTCGTCTCGCGTGAGCTGCTAACACCTCAGAGTCCCCATCCAGCGGCTGGTACTTTCACAGGCACAGGCCCTGCGTAATTAGGCTGCAGTGAGAGCAGGTAATTAATCACTGTGGGGATAGGGTTTGTGTTGATCTTTAGCACGCATTTACTGTTTGCTCTATGGCTTTCTGGGAGACACTGTGCGCTGGTTCACCATGTGCACTTTATCGAAACGGCCATTTTTGTTCATTTACTAAAACATCGTTGACAAAGCTCTAGGTCTAGTTATCAGCCTAGGTTCCCTTCTGTGTGAAACCCCAATCCAAAAGCTAACAACAAACCAATTCAAAAATAATGTTAAACACTGCAAATAAAAAAAGAAAAGACAAGAATAATTTGAATTTATGTTACCCTGAGGGGGTCCTCAGCTGGTGGTCAATAAATCTAATTTCACCCGAACAAATAAACCTCTGTATAAGCATGCAATGAGAAGAGTCAATTATCGCACCCCATAATTACACTGTGTTCACCCACTTGCTTAATACCACACTCTGTTGGATTGCAATTTGCAGTTTTCAATTTGTAATTTACTTAGGCATTTGGCAAGTCTGCTGCTTTTGTGTTGCTGATGATAGATTTTTTCCCCCCTAATCTGCCCTGTCTGACCACTTGTAAACTGTCATTGGCAGGTGTGACTTTTCATAAACACTCACGAATGAGTTTGTGTGGTGTTGCCGAGTAGTCAGCAGAGGGTGTGCGGCAACATGCTGCCATTCCACTCGGCTGACAAGGTCAGTGTCCCGACTGTTCTGGTTTTGGTTACAGCCCAGGCTCCTGTCTTGTGTTGCAGATATATGCAAAAAACCTGGTGAACGCAGACAGATGTGCGCTCTTCCAGGTGGACCACAATAACAAAGAGCTGTACTCAGACCTGTTCGACATCGGGGAGGAAAATGAAGGAAAACCCGTCTTTAGGAAGACCAAAGAAATCAGGTGAGTGGGGGAGAGCAGGTCAAATTTTTACTTACGACCCATTCTGGGATGGGTCAGGGGCCATGTTCTGTGCTGTGCCTGTAACAACCAATAAAAGAACCCCCCCCAACACCACCCCCTAACCAAAAAACAATGTTATTTAATTGCCTGTTTAATATCACTCTGCTTTCCTGTTTGCTGCTGTGGTTGGTTAGCCAGGGAGGGGCCGGTTGTTTGGTCGCTGCTTCGTAGCGTGGCTTAGACCTGCAGTGGTGCCCGTGTTCGTGGAGGAGTGCCCAGCGTTCATCAGAGAGCGCTGACACAGAGAGAAGGTGTTAAACCCTCTGCTGTGCGCACTGTGACAGGCCTTGTTCCCGCGTAATGTGCCACTTTGTAAAGAATGCCAGTCACCCACACTACCAGCCTCCCTTGGACTCAGAAAAAAAGATATGGTCTGATATGACAGCAGAGCACAGCTGTCACAGTTATGGCCAAGTGAGGCTTCGTGAGCACTGAATTGGTAGAGCTACCAGCTAAGGATGCAGAATATTTTCTGTTGTGGATGCCTATTATCCATGAAGGCCTTGCTCTCCTCAGCTAAAAAAATATATTTTGTACAACACAGTGAGGTCATTAGCTCTGTACTCTAATAATTGTCCCTAAAATTCCTATTTAAAACCTTTTTCAGGTTTTCTATTGATAAAGGAATAGCAGGCCAGGTGGCAAGAACGGGAGAGGTTCTGAATATTCCAGACGCCTATGCGGACCCTCGCTTCAACAGGTAAAATAAAACATCAAAAATCAAAAATCTATTAAAAAGTACAATTCTGTAACATGAGGTAAGAGTAACACTTAAGTTGAAATTAATTACCATTCATAGCATCTTAATATGTGTTGTATAAGTGGTCATTGTCAGTAAAAACTGTCATCAACATCCATGAATGTTATGAAACCAAATAACCACGAGCCTACTAAAGTTGATAAATTAATTGATGTTGCTGTGTGGTTTTCTCTGTTCTGCCCAGAGATGTGGACCTGTACACTGGCTACACCACCCGGAACATTCTATGCATGCCTATCGTGAGCCGGGGGACTGTAATAGGTGTCGTACAGATGGTGAACAAACTCAGCGGAAGTGCCTTCACTAAAACAGACGAAAACAACTTTAAAATGTTTGCTGTCTTTTGTGCACTGGCCTTGCACTGTGCAAATGTGAGTATCCTTTACATTTGAGGATACAGTACTGTGCAAAGGTCTTAGGCACATGTACAGAAATGCTGTAAAACAAAGATAATTAAATCAATAGATATCAAAAATTGTATGAGAGAACTTGCCACAGTTCTTCTGCAGACTGGTTGTCTCGCTTGCTTCTGGCTATCCAGGTAATCTCAGCCTGGATCAAGTTTTTATCTGAATTACATATTATATTACTTTATTTAACAAAATACTCAACTTTTAATGTAACATACATTTTTTGGAAAATTAATGTTGGGAAATCTCAAATTTGCTCTTCTCTGGAGACATACGAATGTAGGAAACAAAAACAAAAAAGATGACATTTATATATATTTTTAATCTAGGGTGGCTAAGACTTTTGCACAGTACTGTACATTGTGTGTAAACACATTTTTTGTGCCCCAGAAATGGTCATATTGGGTCCTAAAATTGAAATTATTACAACATGAGAATGAAAAAACTCAACATTTTAGCACAGAATGTTCATGGCAACACAGGTGTGAGGAATATTTGACTGCTTTGTTTTCCATACAGTTGAACACAGTGTTATCAATACTATTTAAAAGAATAATAATAATAATAATAATAATAATAATAATAATAATAATAATAATAATAATTATTATTATTATTATTATTATTATTTTTATTATTAATAAACATTATTAAACTTATTTAACAGTCTTGTATAGCTCACTCGCCCAAATGAATCAGCTGGAAGAAATTAAGTTTGAATTTTAATGAAACATCTGCTTGGTGAAGTTCTGGGATTCATTACAATTTTCAATGCAAAATATTAACCAAAAATAATGGTGCTGGCCATAATTTAGATGGTCCACTAATATATACAGCTATTAATATATAATAGCTGTTTTTGTTCTTCCTGCTACATTGACCTGAACTGACTGAGGTAGCTCTGAACTTGCTCAATGTCGGTTTTTCTTTTTTACTTGTTTACGTGCAAGTGTTAAATATTATTACGACATAGAATTAATAGATATAAATTATTACGACAGTTTTTGGTGGAGACACTGCAGTACACTAGTTTGAGACTTCCCCCCAATTGAGTCTGACTCACCCTTAGTGCGAAACATTTACGTAACAACCGCGTCACGGTGGCGTTTTAAAAATTGATGAGGCACGTTAATATTTTAAGACCACGAGTACCACCGCCATCCCACTGATAGGATTTATATTTAGACATAATTCATGCCTGCGCCTAGGTAACTCACTTTGGTGGACTTGTGATTTATTGATGGGATAATGTCCCTATGAGAGTGGGACCTGGTGTGGCGTCTGGCTCACAGTGCCAGGGAGAGACTATTCCCTCTTCTTCAGTGTTACCACTGGAGCTGCATGCCAGCAGTGCTGCCAGATCCAGATCTTCTCTGTAGGTATCCCAGAATGCAGTACTCCTAATAAAATGATTTAACATAACTGATCCCGCAAAGCTCTGGACCGAAGTTTGAAACATATGGGAGATTGGATCAAAGTCTAGATTCAACCCTACCTCTTGCCCCTGTGTCTGTTCGCCTGCACAGATGTATCACCGGATCAGACATTCGGAGTGCATCTACAGAGTGACGATGGAGAAGCTCTCCTACCACACCATCTGCACCTCAGAGGAATGGAAGACCCTCACTCAGCTGTCCCTGCCCACGCCCATGTACAAGGAGATAGAGATGTGAGTTTCACCTGTGCCTGCCAGTTCGGGTGTATATGTGCACACACACACACACACACACACCTGGTGGAGCACATTCTCCTGGAGCCAATATGATACCTTATAGGGATATTTTTTGGTATAACACAAGTCATTTTGTGGCAGTTACTTGCATAGCAAGAATACTAGCAACATCAGTTGTTCCGTAGACCATTCACAGCCTCACCATTGCTCCCGGTTATCAGGCTCCCAATTAAACCCCATTCATTTTTGGGCCCTGGCCAAAATGAATCATTTTAAAGCACTGACTAACTACCTGGAATAATAAAAGAGATATGAGAGTGATAAAGAGATAAAAGAGAGTACTAACATGAAAATGTCAGTTTTCTTGAAATATCTGATGCATTTTCAAGATTCTATTATCTTATAAAAGAAAAAGAAGAGTTTATGTTCTGTTATTTTTTTGTTTTGTTTTGTAATTTGGTATTTTATATTTAAGAGATGAATACTTGCACACAATAACAAAATGATCAGCAAACTATGGCTTGCTGTATTTCTACACAGTAGCCAACATCCTCTATTTATAGCTAACCTAAAACTGAAAACAACTTTTAACATCAGTTAAAAAAAACACAGATATTTTGAAGTTAGTACTATTAACATTGACGAGGTCCTGAAAAGGAATGGGAGTGAATTGGGATGAACCACAAATCTCCTAATCGTTAGCAGGGGCAGCTGATGTTGCTAACATTCATGCTATGCAATACAATGGCGTGACCTCCACAGTATTTACTATATCAAAGTGAAATATGCCTTTAACCCCCTTTAGATGCTATAAACTGTCTCCCTTTAGACTCTATGGACTGGTTCTGCTGCGGACACTGTGAAACATCTGATTCTGGTCCCGATCTTGGTCCTGCTATAGAATCTGTGAACTATCACACTGACATTGACACCCTCCAGACCTATCATAGAGCTGTGTCTGGAAAGGAGGGAAGAGATTTCACAGAGCAGGAGATAAACAGGTTCAGCCCTTAGTCAACCCCATTTCTGTCTTTCTTTTTTTTTAACTGTCATTTATCTCTTGTCCAGGTTCCATTTTGACATAAGTCCATTTGAGGAGCTCTGGCCAGCTGTCTTTGTGTACATGGTCCACAGCACCTGTGGGAAAAACAGGTAAGGATGTTACCACGGTGATCTGTGAAGTCAACTCTTTGAGCACACCAACTCCTGCAAGTTGCGGCAGCATGCAAGGTCTTTTCCAAACTCTCAGGCACACTTCAATTTTTCAAGAGGCAGCACACTTGTTATAGAAACTGATGCCACTAATGAAAACAAAATGATGTTGTGGGAAAGCATTTCAGAGGAAGGCTGGCTGGCGGCCATTTTGGGAGGGCTGACTGTGAACGGATGTGTCTGTGTATTCCTCTGTCTTTGACATCTTTCCTCCCCTTCTCCTGCCTACATCCACAGTTTTGAGCTGGAGAAGTTGTGCCGTTTTACCATGTCAGTGCGGAAGAACTACCGGCGGGTTCCATACCACAATTGGAAGCACGCAGTGGCAGTAGTGCATTGCATGTACGCTATCCTGAAGAAGACCCCTGAAATGTTCACTGAGCTGGAGGTCGGTCTGGCACTCCTGCCTAATCAGTCACTCAACTAATCTGTCTATCAATTCAGATGTCTATCTGTGTGTCGAAGTGGGAAAAATCTAGAATGTGCCTAAACTGTCCTCTGTAGTTTCACACTGAGATTTGACAGTGTGGGATTGCTCACATGCAGAGAATGCTGATCCCTCCAGAGTATTACTGGATTCAGTCATCATTTTGAAATTGGGGGCTGGTGAGATGGTTTATTTCAGGAGGGAACAAAACTCACCTACACAACTGATGGGGAAAATCCAAACCGAAACCGAATCATATTGTGATCAGGAATGTACGAATGGAATTGTAAGACATTAAATAGCATTAAACATTGCTCGATACTGTTGTGACCTGGTCTCCACTGACTCATGGGTGTATTGTTGTTGTCTTCTCCTCTCTCCTACATACAGAGGAAGGGCCTGCTGATAGCTTGTCTGTGCCATGACCTGGACCACAGGGGGTACAGTAACAGCTACCTGCAGAAGTTTGACCACCCACTGGCTGCCCTGTACTCAACGTCCACCATGGAGCAGCACCACTTCTCCCAGACTGTATCCATCCTGCAGGTAGAGGTCCAAAATGTGGCAGTATAGTACCACCAAAACACCCCCTAGCCAATCACAGGGTCCACTATGGCAGGGTTTCCCAAACTTAAATCTCTATAGGGTACTCAAATGTGGCTCTCAGGGCCAGTATTATTGCAGGTTTTCATTCCTCCCTTCTATCTAGGCACTGATTTAAACTTTGCCCAGGTGAATGTAATGTCTGGCCAATCAGACTACTGACCTTGATGGCCAGATTTGAGTATCCCTGCTGTAGGGTGTGAATGACACCTTTCCCCCCTTCAGCTGAGCAGACCACAGAACACTTGAATGTTCTGGAACCTTCAGCATTGCCCCAGATGTACCGGAGCGATTCTGAAGGCACACTTCAGACGTAGTCCAGCTCCACCGAACACCTCATAAGAAGAGCTTTTGCTTTTTTATTGATCTCTTTGTTTCCCATAGCTGGAAGGGCACAATATTTTCTCCAACCTGACCTCCAGTGAGTATGAGCAGGTGCTGGAGATCATCCGTAAAGCCATCATCGCCACCGACTTGGCCCTGTACTTCGGCAACCGCAAGCAGCTGGTGGAGCTGCTGTCCACTGGAGGGCTGGACCTCAACAATCATGCACACAGGTGAGAGACCACACAACTGGAGACACGTGAGGGGTGTGAACAGACACTTGAACAGATTAGGACTACTGGACACCAAGAGGGAGATCAACAAAATACCAACCGAGGTACTGAACAGAAAAAAATCACCCTTTAAAGGTGAAGGTAAAAAGGTCAATATTGAACAGAATTAGTGTTGACCAAGTGTCAAAGAAAATAAAGAACTAAATGAGGTGGATCACACACTAAATGGAGAATGAAGTGGCCCATTTACATGTAGGTGTTGCTGTTTACAACAGCACTGTATTGGGCAAATAGTCTTTGATTTCACTTACCGTACTTGCTTTTTTATTTTTATTTGTGCATCTAGACCAGGGATCATCAAATCATAGTGCTTGAACAGCTGGTTTTCGACCCTCCAAAATTCCAGAAATGAAAAAATCGAAAAATTCCCAAATACTTAAATTACATTTAAATTACAGAAATTCCACCCTCAATACTCTGGGAATCTGCCAAAGTAGTGCTGCGAGGAAAAATAATTTCATACTCTTCATATAAGAAAAAAAAAGAACTTGAACTTGAAAACAATTTAGAACACAACCTCAAAGAATTAAATGGCATGTATGCTTGTAATCCCACAGAAGAAATACAGAACGAATTAGCGGCAACCACTTCTCAACTAAAAAAATATCATATCATCACCCAGTTCCTAATACGAAGACTTAGACATGACAATTTTGAACACAATAACAAATCAAGTAAATATCTGGCAAACCAACTCAATTGGAACAAAGACAAATCTCTCATCTCAGTCATAAAGAACTCCGCAGGGGAACCTGTGACCACACCCACTGAGATTAACATACATTCCGCAAATTTTACAACAAATTATATACCTCGGATCACGAACCAAATTTAGTAGATGCCCACTCCTTTCTTAACCATATAGACCTACCTTGATTTAATGAAAAACTAGCAATTGAACTAGATGCACCCCTAACACTGGATGAATTCTATAAAGCAATTAACCAGATGCCTAACAATAAAGCACCAGGACCTGATGGTTTCCCCACTGAGTTTAAGCACTTTAAGCACTTCACTTTAAGCACTTCTGGAAAACAATCTCACCACTCTTCTTCAGAATGACAGTTGACATCGAACTAAACTCAAAAATACCACCACATAGGAACACAGCCCTCCTCTCAGTATTACTGAAGCCTGATAAAGACCCAACCCTATGTTCCAGCTACCGCCCCCTATCGCTCATCAACACCAATCTCAAAATTATCAGTAAAGCACTAACCACCCGAATTGAAATGGTTACCCCATCACTAATCCATCCTGATCAAACCAGATTTATCAAAGGAAGACACTCTTCAAACAATATGCATAGACTTTTCAATTTAATTAATACATCACATCAAAACAAAACTAAAACAATAATCGCTTCACTAGATGCAGAAAAGGTATTTGACAGAGTAAATTGGACATTCCTGTTTAAAACACTCAACAAATTTGGCTTTCGAGAATCGTTTATTCACTGGATAAAAATATTATATAATTCACCAATGGCCACAGTTTCTACTAACGGACTAACATCACACTGCACAGAGGGACCAGGCAAGGATGCCCACTCTCATCAGCTTTATTCGCCTTGTTTATTGAACCACTAGCTGCTGCAATATGTCAAAACGATAAAATAAAGGGAGTCCATACCCCCTCTACATGCCACAAAAACAGCCTTTACGCAGACGACATATTGCTCTACCTATAAGACCCATCAAACTCCCTGCATAAGGTCATCAGTCTCATTCATTCATTCTCTCAAATTTTTATCAATACTATTTGGTAAACCAGCCAACCTACATCACAAACTGGATTCATCCCAACCAACAGGACAACCCATGTATAGAAATAGAACAATCAGAATGTAAAGATCTCCGATCTACCATTCCTCAGTGCTTCTATAAAACGCCACAACTGCTTCAAAAACAAAAGAAATCTTTAAATTCACAATGACCCCATGCAAATACACTCCAATATGGCACAATCCTGACTTCTTGATTAACAAAACACCACTCTCCTTCACCTCATGGAAACAAAAAGGTATCACACATCTTCAACACATCTTTCAGGATGGCACCTTCATCACCTTCCAGGATTTGGTCCATAAGTATAATATTGGGAAAGAGCAATACCTCCAGTACTTTCAATTAAAATCTGTTTTAAAATAATGACTTCCAAAAAAATTTTCTCCAAATTATATTATATTATATTATTAACAATATCCCTCCCCATCCAAGCCTGGGGAAAAGACTTATCACTCAGCTACAATTCAGACTTCTGGACTCAAATCTGTTGGAACACCTTCACGATGACCACTAATACTAACCTGCAACTAATACAATACAAGGTAATTCACAGAACTCATATCACCCACCAAAAGATGTTTAAAATGGGATTTGTGGACTCAGACACTTGCACTCACTGCTCTTTGAATACCCCAGATAATTACTTCCACTCAATCTGGCTCTGCCCGCCAACTCACCATTTCTGGAAACAAGTCACAGACCAAATATCTCTCATTATGAGCTGTAGCATTCCACTCTGTCCATCTCTCTGTCTACTAGGAGACCTCTCAACAATCAACCCACCAAATCAAAATACCAAACCTATACTCATTGCCCTAGCTATCGCCAAGAAAACCATCCTCTTAAACTGGAAAACAAGACACAAAATAAACATAACACAATGGTTTAATCTACTCAAAGAACACATATCCATGGAACTAATTTCACACCAGCGCCAAAGCTCACACGTGGCAAACATTTGGGATCCTTTCATAAAATCATTCAATTTGCCTGTGGACTAACCCCCCAACCCCACCCTAACCGACATATACTCACATATTCTAGAAACACTATCCATGCAATGCCATATCCTAATCCAACCCATCCATAATCATGCATATTTTCCTTTCACTGTTCCTTTTTTTTTGTTTAACTTTTTTATTTCTTAGTTTTATGTATTTTTTATATATTTTTTTTATATATATATATATATATATATATATATATATCTTTTTTCTTTTGTATTTAAGAATGTGTTATTCATGTTCATCATGTTCTTTTTATTTTATTTTATTCTTTCCCCATCGTTACTTTTATTGTTATTACTTTTTCTCCTCTACTCTCCCTTTTTCCATACTATCCATTCAAGGCTCCAATCAACAACCACCCACTTGTCCACCTGTCTGTGTGTCTGTTCATCTTCCTGTCTATCTGCCCGTTGGTCTGCGTGTTCATATGTGTACACAAGTCACTCTTTCCACACTTTATAGTTCTTTTTATTATTATTCTTTTTTTTCATTTATTGTTATTTTTAACATATATTTATAAAAAAAGACATTTAAATTGAATACATGACAAAAATGTAAGATTTCTTTTATTTTATTCAAAAATAGAAAAAAGTGACAAAAATGACAAAAAATACAAAATACTTAAATTACATTTAAATTACAAATAATGTAGAAAATTACAAAAATTTCAAAATACAAGAATTACTTTACAATTATAATAAATGTTTTTTTTAACAATTTAAAAAATTTAGAAATTACAAAATTTACAAAGGTCAAAAATTGCAGAAATAAAAATGAATGAAAAATAACTAAAATTAGTAAGATAAAAATTTTTTGAAAAAATGTTAAAAATACGAAAATTACAAAATGGGAAAAAAATTACTGAATACAAAAATTATAAAAATTACAAAAATGAATTTTTTTTTTCCAAAATTAACCCAAAAAAAACCATAACCCTAACCCAACCTCAACCTAACCCTAAACCTAACATTACACTTTCATTATAATAAATGTAGAACATTACAAAAATTCCAAAAATTACAAACATTACAAAAATTCCAAAATACTTAAATTACATTTAAATAATAAAAATCTTTTTTTTTTTACTTTTTTACTACAATTTTAAAAATTGAGAAATTACAAAACTTACAAAATTACATCAATTCTAGAATTATAATAAATTACAAAAATTGGTAAGATAAAAAATAGAAAAAATAGAAAAAATCAAAAAATGGAAAAAATACTTAGATTACATTTAAATGATAAATAATGTAGAAAATTACAAAAATTACATAAATTCTAGAAATGAAGAAATAGAAAAAATACCAAAATTAGGAAATACTTAAATAACATTTTGTAACAATTAAAAAAATTGAGCAATTCCAAAAATTACATAAATTCAAGAAATTAAGAAATTGAAAAATGAAAAAAATACAAAAATACTTAAATTACATTTAAATTATAATAAATTACAAAAATTTGTAAGAAAATTTTTTAATTAATTACAAAAATGGTGAACTGAACTGAATACAAAAATTAGAAAAATTATGAAAATTAGAAAAATTTAACAAAATTTTGAATGTTATATTCCGAAATTAACCCGATAAAAACCATAATCCTAACCCTCACCCACACCTGAAACCTAACCCTAAATCTAACATTACATTTTAATTATAATAAATGTAGGACATTACAAAAATTACAAAATACTTAAATGACATTTAAATTGTAATAAATATTTTTTTTAACAATTAAAAAAATTTAGAAATTACAAAAATTACATGAATTCTAGAAATGAAAAAATTGAACAATTACAAAAAACTTAAATTACATTTAACTGATAAATTTCATAAAATAGAATGTTTATAATTCCCAAAATTCTTGAAATTTAAATGATAAGAAATTATAAAAAATTTGTAAGATTACAAAAAATTTAAAAAATTCGAAAATAACAGAGGGAAAACATTTCTGAATACAAAAATTAGAAAAATTATGAAAATTACAAAAGAAATCGAAATTAACCTGAAAAAAAACATGAATTATTTTTTTTACAATTTTAAAAATTGAGAATTTACAAAAATTACTAAAATGTCAAGAATTCCAGGAATTATAAACATTCTATTTTATGAAATTAACCCTCAAAAAAAATTCTGCCTAGCCAATCAGTTCAGTCAGTAATTGTTCAGTTAATTTTAGGACATCCCATAATACAGGAGCTAGTGTTGATTGGGGGGGAAATCCTAGCATATCTCTTAATGATGACAGTCTGTGAGCATCTGGTCCATTGCTGGTTGGAACTAATGCAGGTGTTAACCACAGGATCTCTGGCCCACTTACACCCACCTTTTTTGATTCTTCCCCAGGGACCGTGTGATTGGTCTGATGATGACTGCTTGTGACCTGTGTTCCGTCACCAAGCTGTGGTCAGTCACAAAAGTCACAGCCAATGACATCTATGCGGAATTCTGGGCAGAGGTACCAACGGCTTTTCAATTTCATTTGGGCTATTTCTGTCAAATAAAATGCTATCATAGTTGAAGCATGAAAAGAAAATCAAGAATCAATGAGGAGAAGAGGAAGCAATGAAAACATTTTAGAAATCAAACTGAGGATTTGTGTTATATATAATATAATATATCAAGTGAAAAACTAAATTGTGGTTTGCAGTTCAAATATTCATGGATGTTCATTAAATCTACATTCAGCAGATGTAAGTAGATGATTTAATGTAATGTAAGGGGATGTGAGGTGTTGGCATGTCTCTCTCCAGGGAGATGAGATGAAGAAAATCGGCATACAGCCAATTCCTATGATGGACCGGGACAAGAAAGGCGAGGTCCCCCAGGGACAGGTGAGAGGGGCGGAAATATCTCCGTCAAATGTAATTATGCTTTAGGTGCTTGATGTGAAGATAACAAACCTCTTTTTCCTCTGCCCCCACCTCTCTTTTCCTCCGCCCCACGCAGGTGGGGTTCTACAACGCCGTGGCGATACCCTGCTACACCACTCTCTCGGAGCTCTTTCCCCCTTCTGCCCCCCTCCTGAAGGCCTGCAGGTCAGTCACGTGACACCACCTCTAAACACATTCACACAGTGACCATTTTCCCACTTCTGCCTCAGACCTCCAAACCTGGTGTATTCACACCGCTGCAATTTTCCCTTTTCCGTCTGGAACATCCATGCCTGACTCCAGCCTGTGAAGTATACAATGCAGCATTTCAGAACAATACAATACTATTTCAGCCAATAGAAAAACCAAAACAATGATCATTCACAAATAGTATTTGTGAATCTTAAAATAAACCAGATTACGTCATAATCTTGAGTCATAATTATCTTTATTTGTTCAGTACTTTTTAATTTAGCAAGTGATAAAAAGGACAAAATGTCAGGACAGGACAAAATGTAACGCATGCTCACTAAAATATGCATTCAATTACAATAATCGTACATAAGTGCGTATCTCCGATGGTCATGCCTATGAACACAGTCTCCAGCACACATAGGAGTTACAGAAACACTCAAACCAGCCTGTCTGGCACCAACAATCATACCACGGTCAACATCACTGAGATTCAATTTTTTTTTCCCACTTTCTGATGATTGATGCAAACATTAACTGAAGCTCCTGACTGCATGACTTTTTGCATTGCACTGCTGACAGATGATTGGCTGGTTAGATAATTGCATGAATAAGTAGGTGTCCTAATAAATTGCTCAGTGAGTTTATATACAGAATGGTGCACACCGCAAAATTAGAGAGGCGCAGACTCAAATTTATCCTTGCTGTGTTTTATTGACCAACGTTTTGGCTAAATGCCTGCTTCAGGAACCTCGTCGTTTTTTCCCACCAGAGCCCCCGCCGGATCACACTAATAACCACATATTAAAAAGGGCATATTCCCCAGGGCCACGTGTGTCCGGTAGGTGTGAGTGCATGTGTGCATTTGTGTTTACCTCTGGGACCCGTGGTGCCCACCGCCACCCCCTCTCCAGGCGCACTGGCCAGCGTGCCGGCTAAGCCTTTATGTCCTTGATCCATGGGGAATGCCATACAAAACGCTGGGTCCTGCGTCAGCACCAAGGTTCCAGACTGGAATTCTCGGGCAGGGATCCCAGACATGGCGGAGCCCTGGAGAGCTGTGAGATCACACACACGCACACACACACGCACAGGAACTGCAGAGAGAGAACCCCACACAGCCCTGCTTCCTCCTCTCAGAATCGAGATGCTGTCCGGGGGGGATACACACACACGTACAGTAAACGCATAAGCACACACAGACACACTCATGCACACACATACTCATGCACATATCCACATACACACACTCATACACGCATGCATACTCACACACACACACAAACTAAAGTGAAGTAAAAACTCAAATTGGGGGGATGGGGGCTTTAAATTGCATCCAATATCTTCACTTGAAAATCAAGACACTTCTATGAAACACTTCTGAACGCATCCTCACTCGGTGAACTGGGTGAGCGAATCGGGGGTTTAATGTACTTCATCACTTAGCAGTCGAGTGCGCATGTTTATTGGTTATCCTCATGTTGTCTCAGTAAAAAAGTTTTAATTATCAAGTGAGATCAGTCAAATCTTCAGCCCCTCTGCTGCTTCGAATCACTGCTGTGCATGGTTGCACTAAATACCATGGAAACGGTTGGCACAGCCACAGAACCTGAAGGCTACTGAGGCCTTTGTTGAGAGCGAGAGAGCAAAACGGAGAGCACAGGGTTCAGCTCTCCTCTGTACTGTATAAAAGGATTATGAAATATATTTTTATAATTTGGGTAGGAACTTTCTCTTTCTGAAACAAATTGTTTTTCTCAGGAACAGTTTATTGTACTCATTAATCTACACAGCATTACGGTGTTGCCAAAACAACATTTTTGTTGTGTTGTTAGACAGTGTCACGGATAATTCATAACCAATATTCATAACCAGAAAAACATACAAGCTTTGAATGACGCAGACTGCTAATATTTAATTTTCCCTATAGGGAAAACCTGAACCAATGGGAGGGGATTGTGAAAGGAGAGACGACCTGGGCCCCACCCCCCACCCCGGAGGCAGCTGAGCCGTTGGACACGGGCCCCGTGAAGGTGGATAACTGACTGGAGCTGGGGCCGCAGCGGCCAGGCCCAGCCCGCACGCCACCCAAGCCCAGCTCAAGACTTTGGATTTCCTGTTCGAATGTCCCACTTCCTGTAGTGGCAGGAAGTGGCGAGTGCCGTGTGTAGGGAAGGTGATTTTCACTAGAGGACATTTTAAAACCATACAGTTACCTCAATGGAGCGATGGAGGTTGTGGACGTGGACAGTTGGACCGTGACTCATGACTGAGCGTGGAGATTTTCGGGCTGGAAAGCCCGTCACCTGAAAAGCCCATACCACGGGGGGATAGCCTCGGTGGAGTGGAGTGGTTTTACTGCGTCTTATTTTTCTGCTGTCATCGTCGTCGTTTCATGTTGTTATGATTTTTTTCCGTTTTTGGTCGATTTATCGGTCATTTATTTGCTGAGGCCTTAAATCTGAGCCCTTTGCACAGCGGAAGATTTTAAATCTGACTGTAAAAAACTCAAAGGGTTTGGTTTGTTATGAAATGGTACTTTTTCAGTTTTTTTTTTTTTTTTTTGGTTTTGTCTTTTGTTTGTTTTTTAACTGTGGTTGAATTTTAATGTGCAAAGCTATAGGTGAGAGGCACGGAATGTTTAGCTTTAGTGAAGATGTACATCTAGGCCATCTCACCGCTGTGGTTTTCTGTTGCTGAGAGAAAAGAAAAATCTTTAACAGTAATATACTTGAATGAAATACAGCCTATTTTAGCTTCAGATGGCAAAAAATATACATATATAAATTCCCCAGCACCCCTGTGCCAGACACAGGGAAGGATGAGGGGCGGTTTCAGATTCCCTCTGCAGTCACACAAGAGTCATGGTGATCGTCCCCAAAATGGCTGCCCTGGCCCCCTTCCCCTGCTTCCACCAGGTCTGCCGCGCTGGCCGCTCACCTACTACAGGTACACAGCACTGGGAGGCTTAAGACCCAGGGCAGTGCCTGCACTGCACTCTTGGGAGGTGAAGGGTAAATGAGGGCTTGTCCAGTTCCTATACGATTGAGTGAGGGTGGCCAACCGAGGCCCTGGAGAGCTGTAGGGTCTGCAGGTAAGGAGTTTGTTACACAGGTATCTTACCTCATCTGGTTTCTTCAGTCTGAACAGGTTGCTGATTTTAAGGTGAAAGACTAAAGTAAAGAATAACCCAAGGCGCTCCAGGACCAGTGTGGCTCCCCCCCCCACTATAGTAGTGAATGTGTAATGTGGACAGCTGGTCTGTAGACTGTTATACTGTAGGTGATTGAAAAGCAAGACTGTGGGTTTCAATTTAGCCATAACTGCAGCTGATCATAAGTCACTTCTTTGTGAAAATGGTAGTGTTCACAGTGTATTTTTACATAAGCAAGTTAATATTCATGAATGCGTTTTGCTTTAAATATGTGAGCATCAAAGCGTGGGGTTGTAATCACTCAATTTGGCTTGTTCCGTGATTCCAAAAAAAAAAAGCCCCCCTTTAAGTAGTATTAATGTTGCCCAGTCGATAAAGCTGTGTCTGTTAGATTTGTGGTTCGGACAGTATCAGTCCAAACCCTACCGCAGTTATTGCCAAGGGAAGAGGTGGATTTTTAAATTTTCATTCCAAATAAGTAAAACAGCACCATCTTTCTTTGGTGATTAGTGGATGACCAATGCTATGCTATATGGTCATATAGTCACTCTCTTATCTCTTGTTCATGCCTTCCAGATATGCATTCCTCTAGTCCCACACACACACACACACACACAAAATAACTGTGGAGAACGCCTACTGTTCAGGTAAAGTGAAACTTTGCTGTAATGTTGTAGCAACATTCCTGGCCCCCTGAGAACAGCACCATATAGGTCTTTTACTTTGGGGCCATGAAATGCAGTGCAGTTTATTAGTGACTGAAGCACAGATACTGTATCTAGTTCTGCCAATATTCTCTGTCAGAAAAACACTTTACTTGACCTGGATTTCTGTGATTAAGTTCAGGAGTGAAGCTTGTCGCTCATATTGCGGATGGGATCCGCTTACATGCTCCATCCATTACAGGCCGTCCACCGGCCCTGCCCACGTCCGTCATATGAGCCAGTATCTAGAGAAGGGTTCCATGGGAGCTGAACCATAAAGAGGAACTTAGAAAATTCTAACATTGTCTTTGGTAGATGTTAGATCGATGAAAATAATACAAAAAATAAGGGCTTTTTAATAGTCAGCCTTTACCAATGTCTGTTGTAATTGTGAGGTTAACTTAGAATCCAAAAAAAGAACAATATTTGCCTGCTTAAAATAAAGTCTGTGCAGTTGTCGCCTAACTTACCTAATATAGGTACATTTTTGTTGGGATTTTTACAAACATTTTTCATAGGACTACTGACATGATTTGGCAGGTGGGGCTAATTCCACTTTTAATAATCTAATTAGGAAACTGGGGTCATATTCACCCTGTGTGGTATCCCTTCTGGTGTATGATTAGAGTTTCAGCTGTATGTCTCACCATGAAAACCATTCATGTTCCTGGAAGTGTTTCTCCGCTCCCCCAGCACAACCTAGAGTCGATGACAGAAAAAGGTATAAGTGGCCATTTCCGGTACAGGTATGCCGCGGCCCAATGTGTGAAGGTACATTGTGATGAATGTTCTGATGAAATGTTTGATGATGAAATTAATTCTGGGAGGTGGTGAAACCTGAGGAGATGTGCTTTCTGATATCAGTTACTCTGCCTTGTGTTACTTTTTCCTTAAAAGAAGAAACTTCCAGAAGCTCTCTATAGTCTGCCATGTATTCACTGAGTAGCACTCGGAAAAGGTGTATATCGGTCTCTGTGTTCTAAGCCAACATGGAGAGAGTGGGCTGTACACTCTACTATGGTGCTAATTTAGGACGGCAGTCTTGCACTTTCTGACCCATTTCTCCCGACTCTGTGGTCTAAACAGCTTAGTGTTGTGTGTCCCCCGTCCCCTTCCCCTAACCCCCCCCCCCGCCCCAAACCCCTGGCGAAGCCTGCGTGTTTTACACACATTTGCACCCCTCATCTGCACTACGTCTAGCTACTTATTATCATTATTAATGATTATTATTATTATTGGTATTATTTTCTTAATTAGAATTAAATTTAAATTAACTTATATTTTTTATACAGAAATAATACATTTTGGCCTTTTTGTTTTGTACAAAGTGTACGATATGAGAAACACAGAATGGTCATCTAGACTTGAGCGTACTGCTGCCCAGGATAAATGAGATGATGTCTCAAACTGTAAATGTAAGAACATCAACTACTTTTATTAAATATTTCTGAAAATTCCTCATTTGTGTTCTGTGCATTGATTGACTCGCATTTGCAAATAAGTACATTAAGACCGGTCACTCATTGTTTGACTTTCTGTGAAAGGTTTCCTCTGAGAAATGCAAATTGTCTCAATATTTTTGAGGGTAACATGGGCCAACCAGCTCATCAGAAAAAAGGGGCTGTGTTTGGTGGGATTATGTGGGAGGGGGCTTTGAGTGATCATTGTATTTTGTTTAACCTTTATTTAATCAGGGAATGGCAGTTGAAAGCAGAGCCGTTTTACAATTGCTCTGTGAATAAATAAATTCAAAACACAGCAAGGCAATAAAAGCAGTAAAATATAATTTACACATATAAAATACATAATTCTTTACAAATAAATTGTCCAAAAGATATTTTGCTAATAAATACTAAATAAATAAAGCATGCAGCATATGACCAGTAACTTCACAAACTGCCCAGCTGGCTAAAATAAGAATAAGATGGATATAACAATGAACTTGACAGATATGTGAACTTGACATTCACACACATCAAACCTATCATTACAATCCTGGACAACAATATCAATTATAGCCTCTTGGTGGGAATAATACATTTAAAATACTTTTCACTGAGGGTCCATCTATCTTGTTTTCTTATCACTCATCAGTAATTTATTTTTCATTTGAGTTTGGGTTTCACAGGTGGCCCTCCCTCCCCAGGACAACGGGAGGAGAGACGTCATCAGGTAGTGCACGTGACCTACGAGTTTTCAGGATTCAAAACTTGAGAGCATTTTTTGTTTCATTTTATATGCGATCACCACCCTCTAGTGGACGAATGATCTGTTGCAAAGACATGCATCTTCGCCACTGCAAATTATGAAGTTGGGGTTTGGAACACATGGATAAACTGTGACGGAAAACACATTGCATTTCCGTATTAAAGTATAAAAGTATACAAAGTAAAGTATACTTAAAGTATAGTTCCAGGAAATACTTTTAATTATTATAGGCCTACTTGATCACAATGTCCTCGGGAACGATCCTAAGCTTTCGGAGTAAAGAAAAACCCATGAAATATTCGATTCTACAACAGCAGCTGCTTCCTGTTTAACTTGAAGGGAGAGCGTGGTTTCATGAAAATGAACGATCGCGTAAACTACTATGACAATTACTATTCCTATTACAATTGGACACGAACACCAACTTATTCTACTAACATTCGTGGTATTTATATATCCGTCCTGAAATACTTTTCTTTCGAGATAAGTTTCCTATTGAGAGCAAGAACATTGCTGTTGGCTGTAGCCTACCAGGGAAAGTCCTACGTTAAGTTGTACGTTACTCTTGATAACTGTAAAGAAAAAAGTAACTCCATAGCGATCCATAGCATTTACTAACATTGGATTGGTTCTCTGGCAGTAATACAGATTCTCAATTAATAAAATAAAGAAACTGAGAAGCCATTTATCAAAATGTCTTTTTTTTATTTTAATTTTAGCGTGCAATTAAATCAGTCATTTTATTTTATGTAGGCTACTCCAGTGAAATGTATTTATATCCAGCGAAAATCAATGCATTTAAAACGATGCAAGAGTACATTTGTTTTTGTTTTTGTAGTTGGCTTCTAAATGCTAACAACCGTTGTTTTTAAATGCTTATTATCCAATAATAAAACTAGGCAGTACTGCTAAAGTATTGAACCAGTTATTCTGAAGAATTTATATCCATGACATAATGAAACAAATGAGACGTTTCCATGTTCTAATTTGTAAAGTATCCACTGCATTGCAGCCTGTAGGCCTATTTTCAGCATCAGCCTGCATAGTGTGAATGTATCCTATGGTTAAAGCAGCCATGGCGCTAATGATGGACCTGCTGTAGAATGCGTAATTGACCAGAATTGACCTGCTGTGTATCAGCTGCGTGTTTTTATATTACATGTGTGGGCTTATTAAGGAACTGCATTTCAGGTGGGCTTCTACAGCAAGAACCAGAAGAATGAAATCAGTAAAATATGCATAGATTGATTGTAAACGAAAAACTAGGTTGTGTAAGTCCCTCTGGATAGGTATATGTCAAGCAAATAAATAATGCATATAGAAATTTGTCATGTGATAATTGGTCAGAGAGAATAATTGGTCTCTTGACACCATCATAGCTATGCGTGCCGCTGGAGGGCTGAGTGGCTGCTCGGACAGCCGCCGTGAGCTCCGTGTGCTGCTCCTGAGAGTGGAGGCGGCCCACAGAGCTGAATCCTCTCCTACAGCTCCAGGCACCTCAATCCTCACAGGCTATCCCCAACAGCATCTACTGGGGCAGCAACAGCGTACACTTTTTTTTTTACATTGATAAGGTGTATTCCCCAGGGGGAACTGGAGACTAGTACCAGGACAAAACAGTTTACCAACAGAGGCACTGGGGAAGAAGCTTGGGGCAGAGCTGGAACTCAGGTCTGGAGCGGCACTGGAAGTGGAACCCAGGGCGGTGCTGAGGACTGGGTTGGGGGTGAAGCAGGAGACTGGACCATTTAGTGTCTCCACCTCCCACTCCATATATGTACTTCCTTCCTGTTATTCTATCATGTCCCTCACCTGATTCTCAGTGTCTGCTTCTTGTTGTTAACATTTTCAGTCATGATATTTCCACTGCTCCACAGTTTTTTCCACATAAAAAAACATTTTAAAGCAAAAGCAAACTGATGCAATATCACATATAGATGCAATACAACAGGACGTATCTGTTCTGCCAACTGTAATTAAAAACTATATCAAATAAAACTTTATATTAATTGGCCCTCACATATCCTCTGCAAAAATAAGGGACTTTTTCTAATTTTTCATTTTAATACATGCTTTATTGAAAAGGTAATGCTGAACAATGTGTATCATAATTAGCAGAAACAAGATTAGCAGACTAGTACAGACAAAACTACACTACTCAAGTCTCAGGTCACTAAGTCAAAAGGCAAAGAGTATTGAGGGCTTCTTTATTACATTTTTTTCAGTTGTGTGATATTGTTGATTATCCTCTTCTCAAACTTAATCACAGTTGAAATCCATTTTCTGAAAAGAAAACAAACAATAGTTAAAGGAACAACTGCAAATAAAAAAAAAGAATTCCTTAAAAATCCACATATTAGCTGGACACATCTTGGATCAACATCTAAAATAGCTGTTAATTTGAAAGATGAGTATATTAGCTTGCCTTAAAAATCAGTTCCGATGTTTTATTTTTAAGCCTGTTCTGTTCTATATACCTTTATTACCTTTTCAGTGAATTCATTTGCATGCATGTTGGAGACTCACATTCGCATACACATGCGATGTCACCAAGGGCCAGAGATGGTCACAAGTCATCAAATGCAAGTCAAGTCTCAAGTCTCTGAGCTAGAGTCCGAGTCAAGTCTCAAGTCTCCAGAATGGTGCAGCCCAAACAACAGTATGGCTATAAAAATTCATCACGATTCACATGCTAATTAAAAATATAGAAACCAGAAGTGTAGAAGACATATTTTGTATATGACATCGTGTGGGACAACTGAAGATACAGTATTATCAGGGGCACACAAAAATACAGTGGTTATTTTAATTATTTATTTGTATATCAATGAACTACCACACCTGAGCCAACAGTTTGAGAAAGGCTTTGCCAGCTTGAGAAAGGCTTTGCCAAAAGCTCAGGTCTGGTTTGGTAGGTAATTGATATCTCCATAAATAAGATTAAATAAATAACCATTCTATTTTTTAAGAACTCTGTGTGACTCATGTGACATAATGTAGGCATTACCATGGGCCTGTAATATAAGATGAGGGTCAATAATAAAATAAGGGCCGGTTACATGAACACAGATTAAGCTTAATCCTGGACTAAATGCATCTTTGTATGGGTAATCTCCAATTAAATTTAGTCTAGATCTAGGTTTAAACTGCTTCTGTGACTTAATAATAATATAATAATTAAATAATAACTTTATTTGTAAACAAAGTGTTGAAACATTTATTAATATACTCTTACTATATATTTTTACATTTTTAAATGAAAGGTAACTGTTAAAGGTACAATAGGTAATTTCGGACTTGAAACTGATGAAACTGTGTTGCCACTCACAGTGGTGGGGATCTTCACGGTTCCCTCCTTGTACACCTGCATCTCAGTCACCAGGTTGCTGGGGAAATAGCCGATGAGTCCCATCTGGTCCACATACCTGTCACTGTACACCTGCCACAGAGGGAACATAGCCTCAGGGAAACAAAGAGGAAGCAGAACCTCTGTGTGCAGTGGTACGTGTCTTCAGACGAGGGCCTGTCATATCCATTCTGTCAGACACCAAGAACTACATACAAAATAAATGTCATTTTACCCTGCCGTACATACCAGCTTAAAATGGAAGAAATAGTTTACAGGAGGACAACCTATGCTATGATATGCTCGTCATTATGGCTGCAAAATATACTTGCAATAAGAAATTTACTTTGCGCTTACTTTTCGACCATCGGCCTTTCAAAAATCATGAATGAATAAAGGTACATAGAAGCCCCCACTCTAAGGAATGAGTAACAGTATTTTCAATATATTATCATTTATTTGGCTTCACAGGCGGACCTGCTTTTGTTGATGCAGTCTTCATGATTCTCAGAGCACTCAATGAAATTAAACGGCTTTATACGTTAGATTTCGGGGTGTAGGCAGGTACTCTTTGGAAAAGGGTGTGAATGCAAATAAAAAAAGACAAGTGACTTACAGAAGCTAGCAAAAAGTAACATCCATGTTGACATGAGTCCAAGGCACTCTGGATTATATAGCAGAATTATTTTTAAAAACCCTTTATTACAATGTTTATAATACCCTGGATGCTTTTGTTGTGAGGCAATAGTGTTACTGTTGTCACTGCACTGCCACATAGCACATGCAGCAAATCTATATAAAATCTCTATATACAAATCTCATAAAACTATGGGATAAAATAAGGAATGAGACTAAAACATGTATTGGCCATTGATGACTAGAAAATTCTAGTCATCAAGGATCCTGGCCTAATAGCTCAGTCTGGTAATAAATTGAACACTTATTTAATCCCCACAGGAATAGATGGAAATGTTTAGACAGATACAAGTCGATATTGCAATGCATTTGATCTCTCTAATTATACTGATACGTAATACATACTATAATAACCAATGTAGTCTGAATCCATTCATAATTTATTTTTACAGTAACATGAAATTGCTAAAATATTTTGAAATGGTGAAATACTAAGAACTTCTGAGGGTTTCACTATGAAGCAGCAAAACAGAGTGAGAACTAAATTGACTGGAAGTCAACTTTTAAACGGTAAATAACTTGAAAAGCCCAGATGAAGCCCACTGCTGTCCGTATGGTAATCATAATATCCAAACCCTTCCTCCCAGTTCAGAGGAGGGATGCACTCACAGGAGCAGTCCTTGTCCGCACACAGCTTGCTGCCGGCGAGTTTCTCCATGGGGACGGAGCAGACGCGGCTGCACCCCGAGAGGATTAGGAGGATTATTCCGTGGTGGAGCAGAGGAACCATGCTGGCAGTGTGGAGCACCATGAACACGGCTCAGAGCTGTGAAATTCCCCAGCATGTTCCCTCCCAACTTCTCAAACAACCTCCTCCAATCAGGAGGGCCCGGCTAGGAATTCCTGGGCCATGCCCCAAGAACAACGATTCATTTCCTAAACGCATTCCAACTTTCCTCTAAAACATCATTTCATATTACCTTGAAATTCAATTTGGTTTCAGATATAGGTCTCTGACACTTGACTGACAACAATATGAGAAAAATCCTAAGATTTTTTGTGCATTCACTTGTGCATATGTATGAATATACACAGCCCATCTGGCCTTTTATAAAGCTTGCCCAGCAAGAGTGTTGAAAAACTATTACATTATTTTATTAGTTCCACAGCCAAAGCCAAATAAACATGCCAATTCCTGTCAGGCAAGGTTGTGACAAATTAAATTTAATGTAGAATATGGCCATTTTCAATACATTCATTGAATTGAACTCATTTTCTGACTGGAAACAACTGACCCAAACCTTACTTTCACGGATACTTTTCCAAGGCTTTTGAAAATGCAAATAAAAACAGAAAGCAGGGATTCCCAAATGTGCTTTGACTTGTATTGCATTGCAGACAGTGTGAGCACAATAGATTTCATGTTTTATCTGGTCAATTTCATTTCATTTGTAAATATACATCCATTCCTGCTAATTGGGCCTGCAACACATTCCAAAAAAAGTTGGGACGGGGGCAATTTAGGGCTTGTAATAAGGTAAAATAATTAAATAATGATGTGCTTTGAAACAGGTGATGTCAACAGGTGATTGTAATCATGATTTAGTACAAAAGCAGCATCCAGGAAGGGAACAAAAATGAGCCAAGGATCACCAGTTTGCCAACAAATGCATAACAAAATTATTGAAAGGTTAAAAACCAATGTCCCTCACAGAAAGATAGGAAGGGATTTGGATATTTCACCCTCGACAGAGCATAACATAATGAAAAAATTAAAGGAATCCGGATGAATTTCAGTGCATAAAGGGCAAGGGCACAAGGCTAAGCTAAATAACCGTGCTCCCCGATCCCTCAGACAGCACTGCATCAACAACCGTCATTCATCAATAGGCGATATAACCACATGGGCTCAGGATTACTTTGGCAAACCTTTGACAAGCACTACAATACGCAGTTACATCTACAAATGGCAGTTAAAACTCTACTGTGCCAAAAGGAAGCCTTATGTTAACTGTGTCCAGAAGCAGCATCGACTTCTCTGGGCTCAGAGGCATCTGGGATGGGCCATCACACAGTGGGAACATTTATTATGGACGCCGTGTGCACCGGACCAAAGATGACTGTTACCAGCAACAAATACAAAAGCCAGGGTCTGTCATGGTATGGGGTTGTGTCAGTGCTCTTTGGCAAAGGTAACTTACACATCTGTGATGGCACCATTAATGCTGAAAAGTAGAGATTTTGGAGCAACATATGCTGCCTTCAAGAAAGTCTTGAAGTCCTTCCCTCCCAATACACAGGTCACCACAAAGATCTCTGCCTGTTTGGCTGATATCTCTGCGTAGATGACTTCCCACCACCCAAAGTTTAACCTTGGCAAGACTGAGCTTGTCTACATCTCTGCTAAGTCCTCTCTGACAATCGGCCTCTCACTGATCAAGGAGTTTGTAGTATCCTCCTCCCATACGGCCAAGAACCTTGGGGTGACCCTTAATAACCATCTCACCCTCGCTCCACATATATCCTCTACTGCCAGAACCTGCAGGTTCTTCCTCTATAATATATGCCGTATCCATCATCTCCTGATGGAGAAAGCCACCCAGCTCCTAGTCCAGGCGCTTGTCATCTCCTGTCTGGATTACTCCAACTCCCTACTGGCCGGTCTCCCAGCCTGTGCCATCAAGCCCCTCCAGCTGGTCCAGAATGCAGCAGCCCGTCTGACCACCAGTGAGCCTAGGTCAGCTCGTCACCCCGCTCTTCATTGGCCTCCACTGGCTGCCTATTGACACACGCATCCGCCTTGAAGTGCGTTTGCATTCCAGGCTGCTTAGGGGACTGCCCCACTTCACATCCAATCTTTAATTGCTCCCTACACCCCAGCAAGACCACTCTGGCCTGCCAGCTCTGGTCGCTTTGTGGTCCCCTCATTACAAGCACCAGGTGGTCGAGCTGCACATTCACGCCTGTTTTCCCACTCTTTCCTCAGTGGTGTAATGACTTACCTACCACTGTCAGGACAGCAGAATCCCTCCCCATATTTCAACAGACTAAAAACACACCTTTTCAGCCGATTTCCTGCCCCCCCCCCGAAACGCTTCATCACTTGGTGTCTACAAGTCCTAAACGTCTTAAGTGTTCTGAAAAGGAAAGGCAACATTACAAAATGGTAAATGTTTTACAGTCATTTTTTTGTTGCAAGAATCAAAACGGAAATAAGTACTTATTTCAAAAAGAACGTACAAATCACCGTTTTCATTTTCATTTAATATACCGTGCCAACTTTTTCGGATTTGGCATCGTATAAAGAACAGCAGAAGCGATGGAAGCATCGGAATCATCTTACAAAAATCATTTTATTCCTCTAAACACAAGAGACAGCTAATTCTGTTTTCAAAATGTAAAAAGGAAAAAAATAAAATAAAAAGCATTTTCCCAGCTGTCCATCTTGACCGTTTCCAACTGATTTTGTTCCAAAGAATCAAAGCCCAGATGATCCTCAATTGCCTCACAAAGCATAAAAAAAAAAAATACACCTTCATGAGGAGCAGCTCAAACACTGCTACAGTCCACATTAGCGCCCTGTCCGCCCGCCCGGGGCTATTTCTTGGCGTACGTGATCTTCATGGCGCAGGTGGAGGTGATGCGGAAGCCCTGGAGTGCGTCTCTGGCCACGCCTGCCTGTCCCTCGGTCTCAAACTCCACGAAGGCGATGTCATGTCTGCCCGGAACCAGCCGCACCTCCTTAAAACCAGGGAACCTGGCAGCAGAACCAGACCAAACCAATCAGCAATCGCCATGCATATGTGAAATCAGCGGAAACAACTCTAGTACTTTAACAGACACCATTTACAAGAGCCAGAAAATTGCCTCAGTATAGTGATAGGTTTCAGCTTTTTAGTTTAGATTTATCATATCGCATTGACCGTTTTACTCTGATGCAGTTATGTTTCCTTTACCTTCGCACGCACGCAGCAAAAGCCCTGCCACTGGTAGGGACAGTTGGTCCGGGAAGTGCATATTTCTTTCTGGCAATGTTTACTCATAACATTTGGTACTCCTCTGACCTGGCTAATTAAACCCTCACTTGTGGTTAGCTTGTTGAGATTCGTACTGAAGGCTTGTCGGACACATCCCTTGCGAATCTTCCCTTTGCACATTGTAATAAGGCTTTTCAATAGGAAAGTGGTTGTCAGTGTGTTGCTTCACTGGTTCCAAGTTGATTCCACAACGGGAAAATATTCGGAATAGGAATATTTATATTTATTACTCGATTATAATTCTGAATATTTTTATGTATATTAGTTTTATTACTAACAATAATCATCTTAAATACAGAGTAACAAATTGAGTACTACGACACATGACCATTGGAAAAACTGACCTAATGTGTAGGTTGTGTGTGGTTAAAAATCTTGATCATGGTTAAAACGCTCCTTCCACTTACTGATTAAACAACATGGACAACATCATTTCATTGGTTTCCTCTGGAAGATTGTTGAGGAACAAGATGTAGTTGGGTGGATTGTCAGGAGTCTAGAAAGAAGTAACAATTGAATTAGGTAAAGCCCAACAATATTCACTGTTTGCATGCAATTACAGCAATGAAAATTAAATGGCAAGCATCTGTAAACACAGACAACCAGGTAGTGGACCATTTCCACAAAATTCAACAAAACAAATTCCCAAAAGTCCATAACCACATTCCCAAAATGCTTAAAATACATACCTGCTGAACTGGAGCAGCATTTGGCTGTGCATTTGTACCCTGTGATGAATCACAAATCATTACACATTTAATGAAATTATAATATCAAGTACTTCTATTCTGTAACATATACATATAAGTGCGTTAAACATTACTGCATTTAATACAAAATAAGAATTTCTATTGGAAAATTTAAGTAGCATCACTGGCACAAGCTTTAAAACGAAGTTTAAAACTTCAGATTTAAAACGTTCAAGACTGTGGTCAGAGAACCAGAACCTAACACGGGTTCCTTTGCTTAGATGCAGAGCCACAAGCACAGCAGGAGCCCCACATTTACCAGCGCTGCTTTCTTTGCAGGATTTGAAGCCAACTCCAGAGCCTTCTTCTTCTTGTCTTTCTTCTTTTCTTTGTCTCCAAATGTGCCACGCATTTTAGAGATGACCTCGGAGTCCGTTCTGGCGTACTGTATGCGCTGAGAACAAATGGAATAACAATTCCCTCAGTATTTCTCTCAGAGCATCTATGCCATTATATAGAATAAACAAAACAAAAAGAAACTAGAATTTCTGAACAGATGCCACCCCTTAGCAAATGATACTGTTTATGCTATGATGCATACATCATGAGTTACACCAATAAGCATTACTATTCTCTGCATACAAGTACAGTGAAATAAATATTAATTAAATAAATGTAAACGGGAACATTTCTCACATTCACATTGCCATAAAACATCAGTGACGCAGAAATTCAGTTTCAGTAATACAGTAAAAACAGACAAACATTCAAAACAGTAAAAATCACAGATCCACACGCTTAATTTCCATCTTCCACTGTTTCAATATTGTTTTTTTGTTAACGCATTGAGTTTGTAAGAAAAGCTTAATAAAGTTATACTTGTGGACCAAATTCCAAAACATACCAAATTTGAAAGAAGCATACCATGGGCTTATTGTAAAATGGAAATCCCTGCAGTTGACGAAGAGCGTTGGTAGAAGAGCCCAGCTCTCTGAAGACCACAAACGCCTGGCCTCTCATCTTCATCGTCTTCAAGGCCACGATATCAATGACCTGCCCGAACTGAGAGAACAGCGCATACAGCGACCTCTTCAGCTCTGCAGAGGAAGGGACACAATGATTATCCATAAGTTGGCCTGTTCAAAGGAATCATGAATTCAAAAAAGAAACTAGAATGGGGGCGACATGGCTCAGGCAGTAAGAGCAGTCAGAGCAGTAAGAGCAGTCGTCTGGCAGTCGGAGGGTTGCCAGTTCGATCCCCCACCCGGGCTGTGTCGAAGTGTCCCTGAGCAAGACACCTAACCCTCAAATGCTCCTGACGAGCTGGTCGGTGCCTTGCATGGCAGCCAATCGCCGTTGGTGTGAGTGCGTGTATGAATGGGTGAATGAGAACTTTGAATAAAGGCGCTATATAAATGCCAACTATTTACCATGATACATTCACAGCCAACAACTGACACTTCTGGGCACATATGCAAACATGCAAGAGTGCCCAGAAATGCTGTGTTCTAGACAACTCAGAAGCAGAGTTTTTCCCCAACCTGCTACTAGAAAAAGTACAATACAACATCACTCAGTTGGAATTCCTACTTGTGAACTCGGGGCAAATGCAGCAACCCCAACTTCACGAGAAGCAGTTGTCTGACGTCACACAACAATGGCAGCACCCATGGAGGCACACATCGTACATGGTAAACCATCAACTAAAAGGAAGCGCAAAGTATTTGTTCCTGCAAGACATTAAAATGAAACATACTGTCATATAGTACCGGCTGTTCTGCCTGTGAATTGATATGAAAACATGTTGCCAATGTTATTAGATAGCTGATTAGGGCAAATCATCTCAGAAAATTATCTTCTCTGCACAAAAGTTATTTGGGAAAATGTGTAAAAAATTAAGTTGAACCATACGGATATATACCATTTTGAACTACTGACTTGCAGATTAGCTACTAATGTAGCTAGACCAGAGCACAGTTAAGTGGTACATTTCTGCTGTTGGGTCAGTACAGAATGTGGACAGTTCATGTGGTTATACACTTGCCACATAAACACCAGTACGTTTGGCGTCATGCACCAACCACACTTGAGGACCGCCGTGAACTAACACGGTCTTCGGAACCGATGGACGTTGTGCAGTTATTTGTCGTTTTCTCTATAAATATTGGTCCAATTAACTTGAAAGTGGTTTAGAGTCTGGGACAGTCAATAACCAACCATAATCCTAACCCACATTTATCAGGAGAATAATACAATGGTAGTTTTACTTCTGGTGGAAGCGACCACTTCCCCGTGTTCTGTTCAGAACAAATACGTGCATATTTAGCCAGTTGGCAAGGCATAATTCCCATCCATGTTGGCGTGCAATGCACCACAATATATGGAAGTGGCTGATTTAATCACCGAATGTCTATCATCCCGATTATAATGCCAGCTAGACTCATCGTGCGAGCCATGGCTACGTTAAAATGGTTAATACATTTAAGCAAAGCACCGTTACAGTAACGTTTACTTACCTTCTTTTTTAATTTTGTCATTTACGTTGTTGATGTAAATGGTGTGGTTGGGTCGTATGTCCATGTTTTTTGTCTCGGGTTAAACGATAACCTGCAGTAAAACAAATAATTATTATTTCACAAGCCGCATTCATCACCCAAACTGGCTATTTCTAATTTCGCCGTCTAATATTATCTAACTAGTCACGTTCTCGCACTTAATAATGATTGTTCCACCGACTTAAGCTGACTTGCTTTCCACCTAGCGTTAAGTTTGTTCCATGCGCGAACTGTTTTTCACCTGGCGTATATGATCCGTCATTGAAACATGCCAAAAAGAAACCGAATCTGTTACTAAGTGCCATACATTAGATTAACAAAGCCTACCATTTTAAAATAAACACAATAAAATATATACATATCCAGCTAGCAATGAAAGAAAAATGAAAACTCACACAATTCACCGCGTCCGATACACCGCCGGAAGTGACGAGCAATGGGGTCGACTTCTTCTTTTTATTTCCGGCGATTAGATGCTCTAAAGCGCATTGCTGCCTCTCGCCGTCTTGAATGTGAATTACAGGGGGCCAGGGATTGCCATTCTCGGAGAAGCTCGCAAGCTCCAGTGGTTACTCGAGGTATTACTCAAGTTTGCCTTTGGTGCCAATTTCCCCATTCAAGTCTGCGCTTGGTTTCTCTGTCCCGCAAACCTAACAACTCCGTGCTATCGGAGGTTCACACAGCTCTTACTGGGAGGAGCGATAACTCCAAACTCACGTATTTAACCTTAGTGGCTACCTCGGCGAAAAGGAGATTTGGTCAGGTAGATTGTTTTGCCAGGCATTGACTCCAAACATACCTCAAAATCTACACAGAAAAGCTCAAGTGAAAACAACATCCATGTTCTGCAATGGCCATCTCAGTCTCCAGACTTAAATCCCATCAAAGACCTGTGGTCTGATCTGAAGAGGGGGGTCCATAAGCACAAACCCAAGGATATCAATGATTCTATTATTGTATTAAATCAGGGGTCCAAAGTGTGAAACCATTTTTTTGTTGTTGAGGGAAATATATATATATATATATATATATATATATATATATATATATATATATATATATATATATATTAAAAAATGTAAGTATTTGATTGATTCCATTAAAAAGTGTGCTACTTTATACATATTGTTAAATAAAGCCCATGTCACTATTATTTTTCAGTTTACAGTATTTTTGTGCTTATTTATCAAGGGTGCCAATATTTCTGGAGGCCACTGTATATTCTGGGATATACAGTATATTCAAAATTATATGAGGCTTTCTTTTCCAAATCTAGGGAAATCTCCTATTAGCCTTTTACTGCATATCACAGCACAGAGTGAAAACTGAGCTAGTCCCACCTGCTGCTTCATGCGTTTTCATTTTCACATGCATGTGGTTGCTGCTTGAAGGGGTGTGTGTGGAAAATAGCTGGTGGGAAGGTGTCTGTGGTGGAGGGTGTCACCGGTGTGCTGTACATGAGGGGGTACTGGGTAAAGGGCAGGTTTTAAAATAGCTGAATTATTCACATTTTGGGCTGCACTTTTCTCAATGTATCTCCTTCCATGGCTTACAAATAAAAATAGCATTGTTTGCTAACTAAATGATTGTTAATGTTTGTTAAATTCAATAAGACACAGCAAAGGAGAATACCCGAGTGTGTGGCTTTCTTGCTTTTTAGTGATAGCTGAACTAATCTACTTTTTGGTGAAGATCAAATGAAACCCTTGCATTTAACTGAAAGTTGAGTCAAAATGATAATGGGAATCTAGGCCTAAGTTCAGTAAAGCAATTAGTGTGATAAGACTGCTGTACCAATTATGATTTTGAACTGAACTGTGTTTGATTAACATAAAAAACATCCAAATCTATATATATAAAAAAGTTTTTCCCTGACTAAACTTATCAAACAAGAACAGCACACAAATTATTTCAAACATTTACTAATTAAAATTCAACAATTTGTTGAGCTGTTGACAATCGCAGGACACATGCATGCTGAATTTACTTTCATGTTGTCACGAGCAACACAAACACAATTTTATTTTGTTCTGAAATGTAGCACGATATTTGTACAATGTAACTGATGTGAGAACAATGTTAGTTAAACCACCAGCGTATACTGAAGGAGGAATATGAATAATGTGGTTTGAGATGTGTGAACCCCAGGAGACAAGCTTCGCAGAACACTACTAAGGCCCCCCTATTAGACAAATATTTAAAACTCTAAACTTGTCATTCCACCATTATTATCCCTATTTTGTACATATATCTGTGTATATGTGTGTGCATGTGCATATGTGTATGTGTCTTGTGTTGTTGTAAGTAGGCTGTTCCATTTTGTGTCAAAGTGTGGTGTGAAAGAGCATGCCATCTAAATCAGGAAACCCACTAAAACCATCATGTCCGTTGTAACTGAACTGCTGTTTCCAGATAACACACAAGCTCTGCGACCAACACAACAGTTTTTCTTTATACATTCTTATGTGAGGACGGAAACAGGCATCAAATGCTGACGAAGTGCTAAAAACGTGTGCGGTACATGTGTGTGTGGATGTCTGAGAACTTGAGCAAACAAGCATGGATGTTCATGCATGTACTGCATACGAGTGTGTCTGCGCATGCGTGTGTCATGTGTCATTTTTTCAACTGCTGTCCTCCAATGTCCTATGTGTGAGCAGAAGACATTTCATTCGATTAATCTGCTACCCACTGCTAAGCAGGTGGCAGAATTCACTGGAGCATTCACACTTAAAAAGGTTTTGTGATGCTACAATATATACCAGGGGCCATATGTATGAAAACGTGCAAAGTAAACATTTAGTCTGAAGTGTAACTTAAATGTAAAAAATGGGTGACTTTTACTTTTAAGTGATTTATCAAATTTCTCGACTTTTAATCCTATCGGTATTTAAGAGACTTCCAGAAGTTTCTTAACTGTCATTAATTTATATTTTATTTTAATTTAGAGTGGCAAAATTATTTTATTAAGCCAATTGAATATTATAATTATTCATATCATATAAAAACGCAACAGGATTCAACATTAAAATGGATGATGTTTCATTCTGGTAATACTGATTAATTAATGCTTAAGTGGAGTTTAATATATATTCCATAAAACATGTAAAAGGTTTGCTATAAATAGGGTGTAGCCTGCTTAGACTGTCATTTATATATCTGGCCTCCCTTTTCATTACATCTACATTTATTGCTTTAGCAGATGAGAAGATTTGAGGCATGGTGTAGCCTACCTCGGAAAGAACACATATTCAAAGACCGAGCCGATTTCTTTGGTGAGGCTCACAGAAGAAACAACGAACATGCACTTCATTTATTAATGCCTCTGACTTAACTTCAGAGGTTGACGTGTACAGTTTTTCCCAGTCGGAAGGTGGTAATTAGGTCATTCCAATATGATACGAATGCATTAGACTCTCTTTACATTACATTACATTTATTCTTTAAACAGAAGATTAAAGTATGGCTTACTTCATATTCATATTCAAAGACTGAGGCAATTTCTTCAACTGCCCAGACACCTCATTCTCAGTTTGTGCAACACACTGGAGCCCCAACTCAGAAGATCCAAACACCATTCCTGTCCAACAGTAATATCTCTCCTATAAATTTGCCTTCAGTTTTATGTCAGTCCATTTTTGTTTTACCTGTAACTCAAAACAGAGATTACAAAAACACCAATGTCTCTGATGCGTAGGCCAATGCAACAGGTAAGACACTGCTCCTATATGGCAAATACACAGTTTATGTAGCCTATATAAACAAAAGTAGGCTAATAACCAGCAAACTATATTTAGATGTTAGCTTGGATGAAAAGAGGGAAGCCATGTCATAGAAGATGTGAAATCCTAAATAAGTTTTAATTTATATGTATTCGCAAAGACAAGTTACAACGTAGCTGTAGCTCACATTACATTACATGAATGGCATTTGGCAGACGCTCTTATCCAGAGCGATGTACAGTTGATTAGACTAAGCAGGAGACAATCCTCCCCTGGAGCAATGCAGGGTTAAGGGCCTTGCTCAAGGGCCCAACGGCTGTGTGGATCTTATTATGGCTACACCGGGGATCGAACCACCGACCTTGTGTGTCCCAGTCATTTACCTTAACCACTACACTACAGGCCGGCCACACACAGTCATTGTCTGACAACATTAATTGTATACATAACAAACAACATTATAACATGTATTCCTACAGTGATAAGTGATTTGTGGTAAAAACAATTAACATTAAGTAACAGTACATTCTCAGTACAGTCACAAACAAACATGACTCTTCATACACATATCCAAGTGAGCGTGCTTCATTTACCTAACAGCACAGAAATATCTTGCCAGTTTATTACTTTCTTGCAAAGAACATTTGAGACTTTGAATTTGAATTTGTAACGTGTAAATGTCATGTAATGTACAGATAGGCAAGCTTTTATACATTAATTGTGAGTGTGTGCATGCATTTGTGTGTGTACGTGTGTGTATTACATCTACATTTTACTTCATTTCATGATTAATATTTCTTTATCGTGATGAGCGCTTAGCCATGTCCATTCAGAGTATTGACTATTTTCCAGACTTGGACACAGTATGAATGGCTTTGATCCAATCTTTACGCTCCTCTACAGTGGCTGCCTGCAGGAAATACTGTGTTTCATCTGACGTGATGATCTCAAACAGATTTCCATCCACATCGTACTTTTTAGCTAAAAAAAGAAGAGGTGAATGCATCCTAGTTGCAAATGCAGGGGCATGATGTCATAATATGCAGCATATTTACAAACATGAAGGAGGATAATATTGTGACATGCAGCCCATTTAATAGTAAATGCAGGGGCATCGATCATGACAAAACTTGCTACCTGCAGCACATTTATAAGCAAATGCAGGGGCATCAAGTTGTGACAAATGTTGTGAGCATTAAAGAGCATAATATTGTGACATGCAGCATGTTTAAAAGCATTAAGGAAAAGAATATTGTGACATGCAGCATGTTTAAAAGCATTAAAGAGCAGAATATTGTGACATGCAGCATGTTTAAAAGCATTAAAGAGCAGAATATTGTGACATGCAGCATGTTTAAAAGCATTAAAGAGCAGAATATATCACTCACTCACCATCTGGGACATAGTCCACAGCCGTCACGACTGAAGCTCTCAGGTGAATGGACCCCAGGGGTTCGTCCTCACCCTGGTGCACATGGAGGGAGCGAGAGAGAGAGGGAGGGAGAGGGATGGAGAGAGAGGTAACATCAGTCTGCGTAGAGTGCTTTCTTCATCTGTGTGCCTCCCCTAGAATGCAATTTCCACCTATTTTGCAGTAGTCCTCAGAAACAGAACAAATTTATGTCAGGGGATGTATATACAGTGTACATAAAATATACACTAAAATACAAAAAAATTACAAAACGCAAAACGTTTTGACAGTTTAGCACTGAATCTCTCAATTTCAAATCAAGGACCAACCCAGTACTACTTTATATTTATGCACAAACTTGATGTCAACTTGTGTACAAAATTTGTGTACAAATGGCTGAACGGATTACGAAATAACCTTGAACTTTAGTTAGAAGACAATCATAGCTTCATAACTAGGTGAGATATTTGGTCAATAATATGTCTGTATCAAATAATTTGCGAAACAAACTTATATTTCTACCAAACCGGAAATACGTCTGATGGACGTGCAATAAAAGTGAGTAAAGACAAAAAAACAATGTGCTTATTCTTGCAACTTCTGAATTGTATATTTTTGTTCTTATATTGTAACATGATCTTTTGATGTAGAGAAATGGTATCAAGTATTGTTCTTGCTAGCGGAGAGTCTTATTAAGTATTGCTTTTAATTACATCGCAGTTTTTTGTATTCCATAAATATGAATGCACAATCATTTGAGATTTGACGACTCAAACACAAGGCGGCAAAGTGGATAGGGTCAAATGGCTAATGGCAACCCACTGATATTTTAAAGGTATGAAGCTCACCTTGGCAGGATCGTAGTAATGAAGGTAGGCAGGGTCATCTCTGAGGATGAATTTCCGTACCTTCCAATTTTTTCTCCGGTGTCCCTTTCAAAGTAGATCAAAATGTGTCTCAGCCTCTGAACTTTTTCTCAAATGCCAAGTTTTTTTGATTTTTGTTACTATCATTTATTATTAGACAATCTTATCCAGAGTGAATTATTGACCTATTGTTCATAATCATCAACGTGTTCCATGTTCTTCACCTATGCCCCCGTTTTTAGTTCTGTCATGACATACCCAATACAATATGTTTGTTGTCATGACAGAACTAAAACGGGGGCATAGGTGAAGAACATGGAACACGTTGATGATTATGGATCAACTGTTAAAGCACAATTGGAGCGTCAACACAACAATACAGTTTATCTGCAAAAAAGTCAGGTCAAACACCACAAAGTATTTCCACTTCCTCTGATAGCAGATGTTACAACTGTACAACTATATTTAGACCTTCAAAATCTAAATCTGTCATTTATGTCATCCACCTGATTCTGACTCTTTTTAATGTTAACCATTAGAAAGAAAATGAATAATGGACAATCGAAATCACAAAATGGTTTATTAATTGATTAAAAGACAAATCAGTGTTCTTGTGGAGACTTTGGCATGTGACCTTACCTGTTTCAGTAAGCACCCTTGTTTTATGATTGCACCCCTGAACTCTTCCTTCACCAGGACATCCTCATCACTGGAGTAGCCTTCACAGACAAAGCCACTGTCTGCCTACATCACATAAAAAAGTGTCACACCCCCAAAACTGATTTAACAGAGAGATTTTTCAGATATTTTTGTTATGGACAATATGTAGAATGGCTCGCTAGGGTGTAGCAGTGAATATCTTACTGACTTGAGCTGAAACTAAGAAAGGTGCTGATGGCTGGGTGCATTCACACTTACAAAATAGTAGAGCGCCTCCACTTGGTCCAGCAGGGCAGATTCAGCTGCCCCCTCAGCTGCCCTCTTGGACAGCTCCCCGGCCGGTTGAAGGAAGCCTTCATTGAGAAGCCCCGTGCCCAGCATCAGGCCCTCCTGCCTGTTCCTCACCCGTCCATTTGAGACCAGCCAGTCAATTACGGTGCTGCCTGTGGAGAGAACAGCAACACTGACGTGTCTGACCAGGTAAAAAAATGTATGAGGCACAAGTACCAATACCCATGAATGATCTGAATACAATACACTTGGCCATGTAGTCAGAATTGTGTTAAGGTGGAAATTCTCTTTGCAGGAAAAACCCTGAGGAAGAGGCACCCAGCAGCCCTGCCCCTCTCTGTCTTTATTGCCCTGTACCTGGGAAACAGTGGGTGAATGTTTTCTTCTCCTTTTCCATGGTCAGTTCCTTTACTCCTGTGTCTTGGTCTTTCATCAAGGTGTACAGCTCACTGACAGTTAATAAACAACAGCAGGACATGATGCTTTGTGCAATTATCTTTCTCTCGCTCTCATTTTTAAATTCAATAAAATGCTTTATTGGCAAGACATATTTCAACATACACACGTGTTGCCAGAGAACATTACAATGTACATAAACTTGGCTTGCAGGGCCGTACCTCAGATTGACAGTGCTAGGCAAGCGGATAGACCGCCGCGTAGACTTTCTGGCAAATCTCTTGCCCCCTTGCAGGCAGGTGATGGCCCTTTTGATGTCTTTGATCCAGACTTCTCTGTCGTCCAGATGAGTGGCCTGGAAGTAATGGTCCTGGCTCTTTGCAGTAGTGAGCTTGAACACAAGCTGTAGGGGGTTTTATAGGGTAGGCTAGAGCATTACAGGATTACATGACATTACTCGGCTGACAACTGTACCATGTCCATGGGTTCTGTGGGAGGTAGGCGAATGCAAGTTGTCTCACCGTTCTCTTGCTGTAGTCCTGGCAGGGGCTGATGAGATTGGTGCCCTTCAGTGGAATCATTCCTTTAGGACTGCTGTCTGTCTTCTTCTTGTAGAACTCCACCCCATCATCCGATAGTACCACCCACACTACCTTCCATGAGTTCAACACGGTCCCCTACAGATTCGGGCGGGGGTGGGGGGGGTGGGGGGGTGGAGACAGGGAACATTTTTCACACTGCTGGAAAACAGTGGAAGCGGAATATGCCAGAATATGCCAAATTGTCTTCCTCTTTTTTGTTATTCATGCCGTTAACTATTCCATGCCTGTTTTATAGTGTACTGTGGCTGCGATTCTATAAAAACATTTTAAGGAGAGGTCCAAGAATGCAAAGTGGAGATGATTATTAGGCATATGTTCAGAAAGTTGAGAGTGCTTCAGTTCCTCAGGCACAGGCTGGCCCAATATATTGTAGGTTGAAATCTGAGCATTGTATACCATTAGTCCACTTTGAACACAAGTCTGTGGCACACAAATGGCTTTGTCTCACCAGGTGTCCGTTTAAATATTTGCCTATAAACTTAAAGGACCTGTAAAGGACTGACTCATCTTCGTAGAACCACAGCAAGACTACTGTGACAAAAATATCTGAGGCATTTTCTCAGTTAAGACAAGAAGTGGTTATAAAGCCAAAGACCTGGTTTCCTTCAGTGGCTTACTAATTGTCAGAAATGACTCCCTCTGACACATTACCCATCTAGCAATGACTAGTATACAGACTGCTGAAGGACCCCATCTGAGGTGTTTTTGAAATGCAGATCTAGACATGACTGTGCTGCTAATGCTAACTTCACATAGAATGAAAATACTGATGCTGCTGTTTAATATTCATTTACAGTGGATAGTATTAGGACAGAATGCAATTCTACAGCTGCTGCATACACTAGCCAATCAATCAACTGGTCATTTACTCAAAACTGTATTTTGTTGCGTTTGGTATACCAGGTACATATTTTCTGAAATCCATGTGCAAATGTATGTGATTACTTTCTGCCGGATTTATCAAACACGCGTAGACACAGCTTATTTTCGTATTCACGTGTCTATGTTGATAAATACCAAGTAATCGTACATCAAAGGTGCGTTCACAAAATTTGTGATTAGCTAAAAATGATGCCCCTAAAATACCATATATTAAAAACAAGAAAAAAAAAGCTTCTCTGAGGTGGAGATTTAAGATTGTGTTTGAAGTACAAGCCAAAAATCCGTAGTATAAGCTGTGAATTGTCAGAGCTGGGGAAGACTAATGCCTGGTAATATAACACGCACGATGCAACAGGTAAAAGGAAAATGGTTTGACATTAAAGGGGAGGTAAAAACGGTGGCACTTGCCTTCCCACAGTGAAGCCTGAAAGCCAGCAGTTTCAGCTCCGCCAACCACAGATTGTGTTTACATATTACTTCACAGGCAGCTTTTCTTTTATCTATGTTACTGAGCTGGTTCCATAAACCCGTTGTGATTAGTTTACTAATTCTACAAGCTGCTGCCTTCCAGGCTTCACTGAGGGAAGGAAAGTACAGGGCTGGAGGAACGCACTGGCAAAGATGTCGCTATCTGGAATCCCACTGGAGGGTGATGGCAATAGCCGCCCTGTCTTTGCAGAGAGCCTGAAGGAGGTGTCACAAGCCTCAAACTAAGTGGTTATGTAGTCATGCTTCAAGAGAGGTCAGCCATAGCAACAAAGCTTAATGTTGTGTTCATGTCATGTCAGAATGACCAAACTACCATCTTCCGACTGGGAAAAACAGTTCATGTCAACCTCTGACATTAAACGCGAGGCAAAAAACAAAACCTGTAAACAAATGAAGCGCATCAGCCACATGCCATGCCACTTCTGTACAATGATGTTTGCAGGTTTAAACTTGAACTTGCTGTTATTGCTTTCTGTTTCCTTTGTGAGCCACACCAAAGAAATCGGCTCGGCCTTTGTAGATGCGCTCTTTCTGAAGTAGGCTACGCCATGCCCAAAATCTTGTAATAAAGTGCGTACATGTCATGTAAAGAGAGGCCAGCCATATCAATGACACCCTGTTGTGTTTTTATATGATATGAATAATTATAATATTCAAGTAGCATATTAAAACAATTTAGCAAAATAAAATGTAAATTCATGAAGTAATAAGCATAACACAAGCTTTACAACCATGCACTTTGATTTCCGAACACAATACGAACAGATGAGAGCACTCGTGAAATTCGTTCAGCTCCTACAAAAAATCTGACATCCAAAAACTTTGATAAATCCCACATTATTTGCGCAAATGCATTTCCGAAGGATTTATGGTCAATTTTGTTCGGCTCACATTTCAGAAATGAGGCCTAATGAGATGTTCATCTCCACAGCACTACCAAAAATATTATATAAATGAAGCATACAAATGCAGAAACGTTAATACACATTTATATTTCATTGGAATACATTTGTATTGAGTACAAAGTAAAATGTAATATTGAGTAAAACTATTAATATATGCTGAAAGACTGGTCAACCTTCAATTGCGCTTAACTAGGAAATTTGCATCTTTTGTATCTTTTTTTATAAACTTTGTAAAAACTGTTGAGCCCTAACTTCACCCTGCAGAATGGTTTAATCGCAAGCTAACAAGAACATCATCTCCCCTAGCCGTACCTTCTTGACCAGGTAGCCCTGTCTGATCTGCTTCGGCTCCATGCATCTGCTAGTCCAGAACGCCACATTCGAATGAGGAACCTGAGGATGTGTGCGCCACAGCTCTGTTAGCCACACAAGCCTTCTCTGACTGACAGCTGGTTACTTCCCAGCCCGCCCACCTACCTACCACTCCAACTCAAAAACTTGTGAAGCCCTGCCTATTGCTCTCAAACACATTTCTCAAGACCTTTTTGTGGCAGCCAGACACCACTCTGACAAAAATATTGAAAAAAAAAAAGAGCTTTGACCCAGCCCACCCTCTGCTCTCTGATGCACAGCAGAAGTGAGACACTTCCTCTTTTAGATGTCATTTGAATGAAGTACTTTTTCTGCTCGCACAAGTAATGAGGAAACTGACTGCTCATTGCTGCATTTACCATCACTTATCTATTATTCAGGCAGTATTGGTCATAGAAAATATTGTCAGAGAAATATGCTGACTATGTATAGTGTATATACAGAGGGCCCCATAATTATTGGGACCCTTGATAAATACACACAAAGATGCTGTAAAAATGAATACAGAAAAACATACAGTACCTGCTTTATTAACTGTGACGGCCTTGCTGGGCCTGCATTTCTCTCTTTGTGTTCTCTTGTTTTCCCCTGCAGTGGCCTGCAGGTGGGGATGTGGAGTTGGGCTATTGGTGTGGAATGAAGGATAATGGGAAGTAATACAAGGTGCCTTGGATTCCAGCTTAAAGAGCACCTTTTGCCTGTTGGATTTTCTGTAAATGACTGGGACAAGCAAGGTCAGTGGTTCTAATCCCAGTGTAGCCACAATAAGATCTGCACAGCCGTTGGACCCTTGAGCAAGGCCCTTAACCCTGCATTGCTCCAGGGGAGGATTGTCTCCTCCATAGTCTAAATCAACTGCTCTGGATAAGAGCGTCTGCCAAATGCCAATAATGTAATGTAATGTAATGCATACACAACCTGACTTGCACTGCATATTTTGTACATTTTTACTAACTATTTGTGATTACTTTATTTATTTAATACATTTCTTTAGTTAAATATATTTTAGTGTGGTCTCCCCTTCATGTTGCGCCACAAAGAGCTAGGTGGTCGTAACATAACCATATCCGTTCTGCTCCCTTGTGGTTGAGCCGTCAATGTCTCAAACTATTATTGTGTTTATAATTATATCATACATGCAACATAATAAAACCGCAAACCGGCGATGCCAGATTGTTAAAAATACTCTCCACTCGCTAAAAGAGCTTATTTGCAAAGCAGGGCAATAAAACACCAGCCCCCCCCCCTTGCCACGTTCACAGTTTACATTGGAATGTTATCCAATTCTAGTTCTGTTATTTCATAATACAGAGAAACATGCAGTATACGTATGCAACTTCATAACATATAAAGAAACATATATATAACCACCCACAAGCATGCACTCTTCAAGAGTGAAGTAAAGACTATGGTCAGTGTTCAAATAAAATAAGAATATATCCAGCCTCAATGTACACTGCCTGTAGTGTGCAACCCAAAGTAACACATTTTCTGTGTTATGAAGCATACACACTTACAGTATTGCTAAGAAAAATGCATGTTCTCAATACAACACTGTCAACACACTCATATATCGATATAACCACTGAAACCGTAACATATGCTATTTGGAGCTCAGGGCTGGTATTTTTTCTTCCCTTCTGTTACTCTGTACAGCGTCTCTGTGACTGTCTTCTGAGAAAAGCACTATACAAATAAAATTGAATTGAATATTGCCTTTGAGAGACAGACTTGATTATGATTATTTTAGCAAACTCTCTTGTTGCCCATCTATTTAAGTACCCTGCTCTCTTAAACCATGTTTGTGGAATGTTATCTGGTTGTCCTCTATCCTGTCTCCACATGCTTGTTTTGCTGTGTATGGACATCAGATATCAGATATCTTTCTGAAACAGACAGGAAGGGGTCATTAAAGCGAGTCACTCAACTGAGGAAATTTCACTTGTACACAAAAACTGTTGCCTGCTTTGGGTATGCCTGCTTTCATTGCTCCTGTGCTCTGTAGCCTCAGTATACTGTTTAAAACATTAACACTGGCAGGGCCAGTATCATGGCTATTTATCACTTGCGCAATTGGCCCAGCACCCAAAATAAGTCTCATTGTGGTCAAAGTGAAAGATGTTTTTACCATCTCTGAATATTAGACCAAGGGAACCCGAGTAAGCACAGAACCCATTGTTTAAATATAAATAAACATATAAATATAGTCTGTAAGTAACAGAGCAGTGGTACAATTTCAGCTCTTTTGGCTCTGTACTCCAGCACATTGTATCTCAAATGACACAATGAATACGAGGTGCAGACTGTCTCCTTTCATTTTTCGGGTTGTGTCCCTGAGCCACTACCGGATATACCTAAAGCTATTCCTGCCACCTCTGAAATGAACTGTAGATATCTAGCCAGCTCATGAGTCATGCACATAACGGCCAATATACCTAAAGCTATTCCTGCGACCTCTGAAATGAACTGTAGATATCTAGCTAGCTCATGAGTCATGCACATAACGGCCAATATACCTAAAGCTATTCCTGCGACCTCTGAAATGAACTGTAGATATCTAGCCAGCTCATGAGTCATGCACATAACGGCCGATATACCTAAAGCTATTCCAGCGACCTCTGAAATGAACTGTAGATATCTAGCCAGCTCATGAGTCATGCACATAACGGCCGATATACCTAAAGCTATTCCTGGCACCTCTGAAATGAACTGTACATATCTAGCCAGCTCATGAGTCATGCACATAACGGCCGGTAGACCTAAAGCTATTCCTGCGACCTCTGAAATGAACTGTAGATATCTGGCCAGCTCATGAGTCATGCATGCGGTGATGTGACATGCGGTGGGATTGGCAGAGGACTGTTCAGGGAGCCCATTACAGTACAGGATTCCATAGTAATCAAGTCTAAATTATCAATATCAAAGTTAGACAACTAATCTAAATGATAGTTAAATTGGTATAAAACAAAGGTGGATTTATTGGCCCTATTTTGGAGATTCCTGGTCAGCCCATACAAGATTAAAGCGGAAGACAGAGTGGTACTACTGTCTTTGTCATTTGGGATATTTATTAGCGGATCCTCTCTATAATAGTCCAAAAGATTTAACCTTACTAACTTCTTTTCAGCAACACAGAAGGACAAGCATGCAGATACCTTCACCCTTGCTAAATAATAATAATAATAATGATAATAATAAGCCTTATTTATATAGCACCTTTCATACCACAAAAGCTGCTTTACAATCAAGAAATTAAAACAGTGATAGAAAAAAACCAAGAAAAATAATTAAATAGAATAGAATTAAGGTTAAGAAAATAGTAACAAGGAATAAAAATAAAGATAATAAATACAAAGAATGTATAAAATACCAAACACTGAGGTTGTGGAGTATGTACACAACCAACAACCAACAACAAATAACCAAGCAAGACAGACACTGTTGGGGCCTTTTCCCTGTGGGTCCCCCAAGTCACTATGATTGTGAGTACAGAATGATGTGTACTGTTCTTCATCCCAAGCCATAAAGTAATAAAGTCAGCATAGGGGGGGCAGGATAGAGTGCAATGAGATAACATTCCACCAACAAGCAGGGTGCTTCAAGTGAGAGTTTGCTAAAATAATAATCCTGCACGTCTGTCATTTTTACAGATTGGGGAAGTAAGAATTTCAACCTGAATATAAACAATTGTACTGATTTATCTGTCATTTACTCCCATTAAAATCAGGAACACAGCCAGTGACTGGGGTGAAAAAGCAGCGCTGGATTTGGTTCCACTAAACACTTCCTGAAGTGAGGCATTTATGACCGAATGCATGTTTGAGGGGCTCATTTGCAAAATTAACATTTTTATTTTATCACTTGAAACCAAAGTGCAGATTCAGGGCAGCAAAATGAGGCATCACTTATCAAGAATGCCCAAATCATTTGACCAAAATGTTAAATTGAACTTTTACAAAATGCAGTTCTGAGAAATCAGCTTTTTTCACTTCTGCTTACATTCTCAGCACAAAGTCCATCTTTAGAAAAGGAATTGGTGCTTTAAAAAGATAGATTTGCATATTGGTTTTCTCCATCAGTAAGATCATTTTGAATGCGCAGTGTTTAAAAAAAAAAATGATGACATTATTATACAATATTTTAACAAACTGGAATTGTGCCACGCTTTCCCTTTGATCAATGAAGATGTCCTGTTACCAGTTGGTGGCACTATGATAATGAACCTATATTGGCATGTGGATGTCATCATGGTTCACTTCAAATTTCAGAGGAGAATGGCCAGACTGGTCAAAGCTGACAGCAAAAACCACACATTACAACAGTGGTATGCAGAAGAGAATCCTTGAACTCACACATCATACACACATCATAACCCTAAGTGGATAGGCTACAGCAGTAGAAGTAAAAAAAAGAAGTCTTATAAATACCTAATAATAATAATAAAGTGTTCACTGAGTGTAGTAGTGTAGGCAAAAATTCACAGAGCAGGAGACCCCCCCCCCCCAAAAGTACAAATCAAAATCAGACTCTGCCCTAATGAACAAGCTGGTTCCTTCAACGCTTTCGAAAATGTAGGCTAAGAGTGTATCAATATATAGGTATACACAACATATAATCAATATATCATATGTATGCTGTTTTTATTAAATTGAATGAACCTAGAACCTGTTTATAACCAAGCTTATGAAAACGCAAGAAACCACAGTGTACACTGTCGAAAAGAGAGCAAAGACTGCAAGATTAAAGAATTACGTTTAGTCACTTAGAATAAAGTAGTGATTAGATGTGTAGTAATATATATTCCATGATTTCTTTGATGATTAATGTATATCTTCTATGATGTCACTGCTGTTCAGTTTATCTATACTTTCTATGACTTACTTTTATTTTTCATTTGATGTCTATCATATAATTTCTATGATTTTGATTTGACTGATGCTCAGTACATCTGTGTACTCTTTTATGACTTTTTACTGATGAATATTGTTGTTAGAAATGCATAGGTGACCCACATGTAATCCAAAGTTAAGTGAAATGATTAATATGAGGTGGAAATCACCAAAACTGATCTATAGGTCGTAGAAAGTTCTGGAAAACACTATATAGTGAATAGCACCGTGTTTCATATGTTTTTCATGTTAAAGATTTAAGTTTATTAGATGACACAGCCTATAGCACAAAATGTATGGAAAATGATCTTTCTTTGTTTTGGGAATCAAGGGGAAAATTCGCCACAGTTGTTTCAGGACTGAAAAGTAAACATCTGCAACATAGCCAAGTCATATGATGGTTTTTAAGAAAGCTATTGGTTGTACTGAGATAAGGATTGTGCATAAAAAGAAGGTTTTGTCTATTATTCAAGGTTGGAAATCTGAGGATTTGAACTGGCTTTTGTGCACGTGTGCTACAATAAAATCAAATTTTCTGCAGACTTTGCTGTCGTGGGATCTTTTCACTTCCTGGACTTGTTTTACAACTGATTGGAGATTGGACCTTGAGAGCTTCTGTTTCCTAGCAACGACAGTAGCATAAACACTTAAACATCATCCATCCATCCATCCATTATCCAAACCCGCTTATCCTGAACAGGGTCGCAGGGGGCTGGAGCCTATCCCAGCATACATTGGGCGAAAGGCAGGAATACACCCTGGACAGGTCGCCAGTCCATCGCAGGGCACACACACCATTCACTCACACACTCATACCTATGGGCAATTTAGACTCTCCAATCAGCCTAACCTGCATGTCTTTGGACTGTGGGAGGAAACCGGAGTACCCGGAGGAAACCCACGCAGACATGGGGAGAACATGCAAACTCCGCACAGAGAGGCCCCGGCCGATGGGGATTCGAACCCAGGACCTCCTTGCCTTAAACATCATGCTGAATGAATTTGGTATGCATTTGATGAATCGTCCAGGAGGAGATTCAAAAACTATTATATAACCCTCACTTCCTGCTGCCAACTGGCGGCACTATGACAGTAAGCCTCTATTGCATGTGAATGTGATTACACTCCAACAATAAACATATGAGTAAAGTTTTCACCACATCAAACAGTACTGCCCACTTCCTGTTTGTGCAAGGTGTTATGTAAATGCAATGCCTTGCCATGACCACACCATTCAAGATGAAAAAAACTTTATTTCAACTTACTATCATGAATATTTGACATCATCCATCCATCCATCCATTATCTGAACCCGCTTATCCTGATCAGGGTCGCAGGGGGGCTGGAGCCTATCCCAGCATACATTGGGCGAAAGGCAGGAATACACCCTGGACAGGTCGCCAGTCCATCGCAGGGCACACACACCATTCACTCACACACTCATACCTATGGGCAATTTAGACTCTCCAATCAGCCTAACCTGCATGTCTTTGGACTGTGGGAGGAAACCAGAGTACCCGGAGGAAACCCATGCAGACATGGGGAGAACATGCAAACTCCACACAGAGAGGCCCCGGCCGACGGGGATTCGAACCCAGGACCTCCTTGCTGTGAGGCGGCAGTGCTACCCACTGCACCATCCGTGCCGCCCTATTTGACATCATGCTGTCCAAATTTGTTATAAATTTCATGCATCCTCTAGGAGAATCCATAAGACTATTATATAAGCCTCACTTCCTGTTGCCAGCTGGTGTTTTTTTCCACGTTTATTATGTTTATTATGTGTATTTCCATAGGACTTTAATGGGTAATGGCATTTTCTCAAATGAAGTCAAAGAGAAATCTGAGGTGGTCGGTACACATCCTCCCAGTAGGTGGTCGATAGCAGGTGCTCAATGGCTATGTTAACATGACATGTTCAGCAACGTTATCGTGTGCAGGTGGTCGAGAAATATATGTACTCCCCTCATTTCAATGTTTGAGACAAATGAACATAATGTCAAATAAAAGAGTCATGCTTTGTATTTGCTTGCATATCCTTTGCATGCCATGAGTTGATGATGTCTGTGACCTATCAACATCATCAGAGTATGGATATCTTAATTTTGGGTTGTCCTGCAAGCAATACAAAAACTCTTTTGTTTTTGTATTGAATGGATTTCTGTGGGAATTGGGGGGTGGTATTCAGATGTAAATTATGCTGATATAGTATGAAACACTGATCACAGACATCAGGAAGTCATGGCATGCGATAGATTTATCTGTAGTTTTGACATTGCATGGGAAGTCTCAGAAATAACTCTTCCTGGTTTTGGCTGTTGTAATGCAGCCTGGTGTCAGGTGTCAGGTGTGTGAGTCCTGAGAAATGTGAGCACGTGGTGACAAGCATTAGGTGGATGAATAATAATTTATAACTGTTCCAAGTTACCATATTCTTATCTCATATTGAACATAATTATTAGATTGGCCATTCATTCAAATCACTTTTACACATAAAACTCATTCATCATGCTTTGACTTTATTAAATAATGAATAATGAGAATATTTAACCCCGTAAGTATAACACAAGCTTGAAAATGACATACCCAAGATTTGTTTCTCACTGAAAATATTCTGTTTTTGAGTGGATACAGATTATTGTGGTGGTGCCTGGCACACTTTCAAACACAATGGAGCCGTAGTCAAAACATTGGACAAATCCTCTTTAAAATTTGATGACAATATCATAAAGAAATGTCTATACAGTTTTCCAAAAAGGACATTTGGAAATTAAATTATATTATGGGCCTTATGATGTGTAAAATACTCTATTTTTCCTCCTAAAGTATGCAACACTTTTTATTTATTTTGCACTTCCCCCACCAGTCACCCTCCCCCTACCTCTCCCTCTCCTTGTGCTCTCCTCAGATAGCAACAGGTCGAGAAGACTGTAAAAAAATAAGTACAATAATAATATACTACTGTATACTAATATATTCATTGAGGTCCATTGATCAATGTTTTTGTCAAATACCCAGCCCCCATCAACAATTCCATTCCACTATTTCACTTGCTATTTATTATTCAAAAGCAGGCTTGCTCCTTATTCATAAGCATACTGAATAATAATGGAATATTTTGAGAATGTCTTTAGATGATCTCTGATATAAAATGGAGTCACAATGATGGAAATACCGTCTTCTTCAGAAATATTCACTCGAGAATACTCGAGAGGCTCGAGAGACGAGAGATTCCTTGGATTTCGGACAAACAGCAGACGGGACAACAGTGATAATTCCTCCAGAGAAATCTAAGTCAATTTTATCAGTGTTTCTCGAAGTTAGCACATGCATTTGGTTTGCTGGACCCTTGTCATGAAAAGGACACTAGCATTACCTTATTTCGTGTAGTATATGGATTTCCAAAATGCAGAGAAGATGAGGTCCCCCCACACTTATTTTGCCACCCACATTTCACAAAATAAATGTAAAAAATATTGTTGCAAAAGCAATAGCATCTAAAACCAGTTAAATGTTTTATTTCATCTAATTGACATATTATTGAAACATCAGCAATAACATGGAAGTCGTAGTAGCATATATTGTCAGTAGTGTTCCAGGAAATGTGTCTGAATTCTGTTTGAGTAAATTGGCTGATACCCAACAGAATAATGTGGATAGTATTTCCCAGAGATAAGCTGAATGAGCTGTGGACTTATACCCGGGTCAGCTGAGTTGGTTTAGTTGGCACACAATCCGGTTTCACCATCAATATAGTATTGTGTTACAGTGGAAAAGTACAGAGAGGACGTTAAGAAGGAAGACGCTGTAATGTTATTCACAAAATGAATGACGGAATGATCACATTTGCCTTTGGCGATAACGTACAGCACTGGAAAGGTACTTTTTTGAAACCAGGGTTTTTTTTTCCCCTCTCAGCTACAACTTATCCACGGATCAAAATTCTGTTCATGACCCAAAACCAATTTAATTAATAGTGAAAGGCTCTTATTTTATTTGAACCTGTCTGCGGGGTTTGGTGAAAATGACTGGAGAGGCCAAACAGGGTATTGGGTGGGAACAGTCTACCCAAGAGAGCAACCTGGAGGAGAAAGGGGACTTGGTCGCTGAACGTGGCCAGTGGGAGAACAAGCTGGAGTTCTTGCTTGCTGTGGCAGGAACCTTGGTAGGACTGGGGAATCTATGGCGGTTCCCCTACCTGTGTTACAAAAACGGCGGCGGTGAGCATTACTTCATTGACATCAGCGGTTTGATTTCATTTTCAGTTTTATTCATATTTAGCATAGCTTATAGAATGCACTTCCAAGCACAATTGATTATTTCAGCGTGAAAATTATTATCTTGCACCAGTACTAGACCAGTGGTTTCTATTCTCACTCCTGGGAGCCCTTTGTGTATGCTTCTTTTCCTTCCAAACACATTTTAAATCCAAGAATATTAACAAGACAATATAAATAAGGTGCTTTTCATATTTAGAGGGCTCATTTCCCCTCTTAAACCACAGAAACATGCAATGTTCCATTAAATGAAATGACTAATTTTATGTGACATAATCTACAGTATATCCCCTTATTTTAATGCGATTACTCATAGGCCACATATACAGTGCCCTCCATAATGTTTTGGACAAAGGCTCATTATTTCTTAATTTGCCTCTGTACTGCAGGATTAATTTTTTTTTAATCAAGTGGTTAAAGTGCACATTTTCAGATTTTATAAAGGGCATTTCTATGGAGGAATTACAGCAGTGTTTATACATAGTCCCCCCATTTCAGGGCACCGTAATATTTGGGACACAGCAATGTTATGTAAGTCACAGGAATGTTATGTTTAGTATTTTGTTGCATATCCTTTGCATGTAATGTATCCTTTGCACTGCTTGAAGTCTGCGATTCATGGATATCACCAGTTGCTGGGTGTCTTCTCTGGTGATACTCTGCCAGGCCTGTATTGCAGCCATCTTAGCTCACGATTTCTTCTGCGACTTGTCGCCTTAATTTCTTCTCTTCAGCATATGAAAGGCATGCTTAATTAGGTTCAGATCAGGTGATTGACTTGGCCACTAAAGAATTGACCATTTTTTGCTTTGAAAAACTCCTTTGCTCCTTTAGCAGTATGTTTCAGATGTTTGTCTTGCTGTAGAATGAAGGCATTCACTTGAACTTGAGCATACGATGTGTCTATACACTTTCAAATTAATTTTGCAACTGCCAGTTATGAAATCGATGAAGATCAGTAAGCCGGTATCTTTGGCTGCCATACACGCCTAGGTCATAACATCCGCACCAATTAGATGGTATGCTTTGGATTTTGGGCAGTTCCTTCATACTTTGCCCTTGCCATTACTGATATAAGTTCATCTTTATCTAATTTATCCAGAAGACCGTTTCCCCGAACTGTGGTTGCTTTTTTAACTACTTCATCTTGTTTTTGCAGCTAACCAGTGGTTTGCATCTTGCAGTGTAGCCTCTTAATTTCTGTTAATGAAGTCTTCTGCGGAAAGTGGTCACTGACAAATCTAAACCTGACTCCGAAAGAGTGTTGGATCTGTCTGTTTTCTTTATAATGGAGAGGATTATTCTGTCAACAGCTGTGGAGGTCTTCCTTGGCCAGTCCCTTTGTGATTACTACGTTCAGCAATGTTCTCTTCTTATTATGTTCCAAAAAGTTGATTTTGGTAAGCCTACGATTTTGGCCAATGTTCGCAACCATTTTATTTTGTTTCTCCATCTCATAATAGCTACTTTGACTTTCATTGGCTCAACTTTGGTCCTCATGTTGATAAACAGCAATAATAGCTTCAAAGACTAGAGGAAAGACTAGCTGCTGAGACCTCTTTTATACCTGCATTAATGAGGCAATTAAACACACCTGAGCAATTACAAACACCTGTGTGTCCCAGCCATGGGCCCCAAACATTATGGTGCCCTAGGAGACTAGGTTTAAACACTGCTGTAATTCCTCATGGTGAAACAAAAATATAAAATAATATCCTTTAATAAAATCTGAGAATGTGCACTTTAACCACATGTTAATTGTGTGATTCCAAATCTAAAATTTTGGCAAATCAGAGGCAAATAAGACATAATAGTTATTTGTCCCAAACATTATGGAGGGCACTGTATACAGTGGCTTCACTTGTTGCACACTTTATTGTGACATAAAACAACAGCGAGTCTGAAATGTAAGGATGAGCTGAACCATTAAGAGCTTTGGAGACAAGTCAAGTATTTTACCATGCTGAAAGGTGGCTATGTTGAACTAATTCCAAGTTGTCCAATAGATTAAATTCCATAGCCTTGGAGTCAGCACGATTATTAATATAAATATTAATGTTCCCATTTAAAATGATTCGGTCATATGTAGCTTTATAGCCTTTCTGTCTGAGCAGTCTGTACCTCCCTGCCCATTACACTCTCTATCCTCCCTGCCCCCCAAAGTCCCTAGTTTAAAAAATCCTGTGCTACCCTAAGCATATGCTGACCCAGTGAAAAGGTTCCCCTTCTGTTCAAGTGCAGCCTGTCATACTTGTACAGCTCACTCCTGTCCCAAAAGGAGTTCCAATGCCCCATGAACCTGTACCCCTCTCTCTTACAAAAATGTCATAGCCACGTGTTAAACTGTGGAGGTTCTGCTCCTAGTCTTTTCTGCTAATTCCACAAATGTCCTGCAGAACCTCAAACCAGCCCTTACCTATTTCATTGGTCCCAACATGGACCATGACAACTGGATCCCTCCCTGCTCTGGCCAGGAGCTGGTCTGTGCATTCCAGGATATCTCCTACCTGGGCACCAGGCAGGCAACACACCGTGCGAGATTCCTTTTCACGAGCACAGACTATGCTGTCTACAACTCTAATAATTGAGTCCCCCACTATCACTAACTTTTCCTGGAGGATGTGGCCATCGGGGTGCCCTGAGGCTCATCAATCCTCCCACTCTCAGAGACAGGGGCTGGGTCCAATTCCTGCAAATCACCACCACCACCTCTGGAGATACCACCCCTGTGTAGTGTGCATGCCCTTTCCTTCGCTGTGCCCTACTGTCACCCAACTCACTCTGAATCAGAAACTTACCGCCCAAATGGAAACACAGAAAGCACAGCTTAAGAAAAGTGTGGGGTGGCTCCGAACAGCAGCAGCAGAAAACCGGAGAGATAAAAACAATTACTATATAACTATTAGCTTAGCTCGCTAACTTACTGTACTGCACAAAGAAAACTATCAGGTGCTAATGTTAAATCAACAATATAATCCAGTAATTTAGTGTTGCTGCTTGACCTTAGAAAGAAGAAAGAGAAAATAACCCTTGTAATGGGTAGCAAGCTAACTAGCTGGTATTTTATTTATCTCCAGACAGAAATACACCGGAATTATCCGGAATCTGTCTATACTTCACTACAGTTAACGGTAACCTTTATGCTGGAGGCAAATTAACTACCAACAGGATTTGCTTCCAAGAGAACGAAAGGAAAAAAAGCAAATTCCCTATCTGTCCCCTAATGGCAACAATGGTTTTCACCTTAAAAGAAAATCCAATTACCACGTTTATAATAGCAGTTTTTAAAACATAAAGTAATTTTAGCCTCCAAAAAAAACAAGTCCACTCAATCTCCTTCGTCCCATGCAAACACACTTGGTGGGCTCACCAACACCACAAACAGGAAGTGCGTAGGCACATAGGTGCATATCAGGCAGGAAACCAGCAGTGTATCAGAAAACCAACCAGAAGCCAGAAGACCAACCTGATATGTACTTAATGGACATATCAGAGCTGCTATTTTATTATGTGTTTACTTTGATTTATTTTCCTTTTATTTTGTTAAGGATGAGCTAGAAACTAACGTGACCAAACTCCTCAGGCCTGGTTTTATACATCAATAATCCTAATTATTTAGCAAAAGGTTAAGGATTGCCTGACTAATGCCTACCTTTATATTGAGAGTTTTAGCCATTAGCACATTCCAAATTATTTTGCAAGAGGCTAACTCTAGATTGCCTGATTAACACTTACCTTTATTGTGGTTTGTTTCGTTAGCCCATAGGGAGCCGTGCTCTCAGTGGATAGAATAGCCTATCAGTTCTAGATCAGGCTAGTGAGAGTGGATGCACCTGTGGTCTTTTACTGTATACCTGCAGCTATCTTTGATTGGGAAAGAAATCTAGGATGGGATTGTCTGTGTTTTTGTCTTTTGTCTTCACTGTGGGTTTATTGGTTGCACATTTTTTCTACTGCCTCTATGCTAGCCTATTCAATTCCAATCTAAAGAATGACTTCTGTACGCATTATGCTCTGGTGGTATGAGGAACAGTCAGCCAGACTAATCTCATGGAATGTTAAATCCGTGAATGGTCTTGTCAAACGCCCCAGGATTTTTACTCACCTTAAAAACTTTAATGCAGATATTATGTTCCTACAGGAAACCCATTTAAAAACAGCAGATCAGGTTAGACTACATAGACCTTGAATCAGTCAGGTGTTTTATTCTAAATTTGGCGCAAGAGCCAGAAGGGTAGCAATATTGGTAAACAAAAGGGTCCAGTTCAAACATTATTGCTGACCAAAGCAGCAGATATATATAAAAGTCCCCTTAAAAGGTATTGGAACAGCAAGGCCAATTCCTTTGTTTTTGCATTACACTGAATACATTTGGGGTTGAGATAAAGACAAGAGTTCAGAATTTCAGCTTTTATTTACACCTAGATGTGTTAAACTACTTAGAATATAGCACCTTTGGTATCAGACCACACAATGTTTAGTTGAACAAAAGTATTGGAACAGTGAGTATTTAAGTGAATGAAAGTAAATAACACTTAATATTTGGTAGCATATCCCTTAACTGCATCAAGATTGCAACCCATTGATATCACCAAACTGTTGCATTCTTCTTTTGTGATGCTTTTCCAGCATCTTGTTCCACTGCTTGTTCAATTGAGTAAATGTTTGGTGGTTGACTTGGCCAGTCTAAAACCTTTCACTTTTTGTCCTTTGTTGTGTTGGCAGTGTGTGTTGGGTCATGATGAAGTTCTTCCCAATTAGTTTGGATGCATTTCTCCATAAGTTGCCAGACAGAATGTTTTTGTAGACTTCTGGATTCATCCTGCTGCTACCATCATGAGTTACATCATAATAGAGATAAGTGAGCCCACTCCAGAAGCAGCCATGCAAGCCCAAGCCATGACACTTCCTCCACCGTGCTTCACAGATGAGCTTTTACGTTTTGTGGTACATGTGTATTGTGTTATGTAACAGGTGTGGTACATGTGTGTTGTGTAACAGATGCATTACCTGGTTGTTGTGTAGTATAACAGGTGTTGTACCTGTGTGTTCTGTAACAGGCGCATTCCTGATTCCATATGTGTTCTTCCTGCTTACCTGTGGGATCCCCATGTTCCTCCTGGAGACCGCAATGGGACAGTACACTGCACAAGGCTGCATCACCTGCTGGAGATACTTCTGCCCCCTTTTCGAAGGTCAGTGCCTCCATCGCTCCACCAGGTGCCTCTGATTGGCAGTCCAGCAGGCTCACAGAAGGTCAGGTATTTTATTATGTTTGTTTTTTCATTTACATGTTTACTGTTACATTGTTATGGCTGTGTGAATAGTATATGACAATTGTTATGAATCCCTGTGCTGGATGTATTGATCAAATTAAGCCTTTAAGGTGCTGGCCTGCCAAAAGGGTACGGAACACATCCACCTTTTCCACAGGTGACTCACCTCTGTTGGAAGACGGCCCTCTTTTTCTTGCCAGGGCCAGCCCAATCATCCTGCCTTCTGCAACAAGAACAGAAAAAGCGAGCAGAACTAAATCCTGGGGCGCGGATGATGACCGTGGGATCCTATGTGCAGACATCTTGCCTCTAAGTCGCTGATGATGTGCGGCAACAATAAAATGTTTCCCCCTAAGCAGTATCAAACTGTCTTCACCAAAACCAAGACTTTTGGATTTCGATGTTAAGCTGCTTTCCCAGGAGAGGAAATAAGCTGGTAGAATTTCCCAACAATATTAGCAGTAGTACTGTGCAGTGGGACCCAGCTATCATGGCCAGCCAGCTGATGCACATTTTTTAATTACTAATAACAGCTACGTACTGTTAACGCTGGCCAGCCACTTGCTTAATGCTTAGCCACCAAGGCTAATCTCTTGCAAACCCTAGCTGCCAATCCACACTCATCTTTTCTTGCCCTCCTCCTACTATTGGACCATAGAGCGTAAGGGTTCAGTGAATTGGATGCAAGAAATACAAATACACAGGTAGAGCACAGAAATAAAAAGGGTTCACACCCAGAACTGGTCCAAGAAGTTTTTATAATGCAAGTAGACAGCAAGGGATTGGGCAGAAACGAACACAGACACATGTTGCCAGCAATGAATGAACATGTTTTTTTTTTTATATATATATTTTCATTTATAAAGTGAAAATCCTGCATAGTATGCCTGTAAATCTGGGATCAGTTTCATTAGCTTAAAGGTCGGTATTGAATGTTGTGGCTGATAAGACCCTGTGTTGGCAGGGATTGGCTATGGAACTCAGGTGGTCATCATCTATGCTGCAGTGTCTTACATCATCATTCAGGCCTGGGCCTTCTTCTACCTCTACTTCTCCTTCTCCGCCGAGGTGCCGTGGGACAGCTGTGGAAACACCTGGAACACAGGTAACCCGCATCCTGCTGCAGTACGTCACACTGTTGAGTACCCTGATACCGCTTTCACACAACGCTTACACCTGACTGGCCCAGGCGTACACAGGGGAATCTCCTCAGTTTTACATTGACTTTATAATATAGGCATTTGATGAAGAGGCAATGTGTATTAACCACGGAACTCTTATATAGGTCTGTAGTATTGACAATTTTAGAGACAATGCCACAACAACACATCCATAAAAGGTAGATTTAACTTTGGCTACCATGAGCTACGAGATCATGAAACGATGGTACACTATAACAGAAGCGGAATTAGCGGGGGTGGCTTGTGTGCCCTGAGTACCCGAACATAGACACTATTGCTAAACTCCTGAAACACATTGTTGAATGAATGTTGACAAGTAACATTGTCTGTTTAGGCTATTGGTTATTTTAATTTGACTTGCTTTTTATCCTTTTTTTTATTGTGCGATAAAGTACAATACAAATGTTAGACAATACAAAACATGGTGTTAAAAGACAGATGACAGAGTCACAAAAGAATCAGACCTATTATAATATACAATCACCGAATACTTTATTAGGAGGATATTTTTTTCTTTATTTCACCTACTTATTCATGCGATTGTCTAATCAGCCTATTGTGTGGCAGCAGTGCAATGCAAACAATCATGTAGATACAGGTCAGGAGCTACAGTTAATGTTCACATCAACCATCGGAATGTGGAAAAATTATGATCTAAGTGACTTTGACTGTGGAATGATTGTTGGTGGCAAATAGAGTGTGTTATGTTTGCATGTGTAAAGACTGAACTAAAGTTACTGTAGATACATTAACTAATGAATAAACAGACACGGTTAATTCACAAGGGTAATTCATTCTTCATTTAATCTCTTCTCCAACTCTCACTCTTCTTCTGCACATTACATATTTTCTATGCATATTGCGTTCTCGCCACCTACTGGCGAGTATTCAAAACACAACAGAGTGGTTTGAGTATCTCAGAAACTACTTATCTCCTGGCATTTTCAGGCACACTACTCCTTTATCAACTGTTCCGGGTTTTCATCCTGAGATCGCTCTAGGAGGCCGGAGAAAACGAGCTTGTCTCTCATGCTGCGTGATTGTAGATGTATAGTTTCTTTCATTTCCTTATTTTCTTTAGCAATGGAGGCGAGCTGGGTTGTGATGAGGGTAACCGAGTGTTGGAGGGATTGGTTTTCTTTAGCTATTGTATTTAATTTTTCCTGGCTGAACTCTAGGCTTTGACATAGCTGCTGCAATTCCTTGTGAAACTCCCAGAGAGTTTATTGACGATGGAAAGTAAAATGTCACTGACCTCAGTACAGCATGATTTGTCCAGGGAGATGTGAATGGAGTTGGATTGTTGGCATCTCTTGCTGGTTGGTGTGAAGGCGAAGTTGTCCTTTTTGTCTCTGCCTTTTTTTGTGTCGCTCATGGTGCAGTCGGTTAAAACATTCATCAATGTAGTCCTCAAGGTCTGCCAGATCGAACAGTTATGCTATTCCAGATGATAAGGTAAAAGTAGTAATTGTGTTAGCAATCTAGCAGCTGGAGGCTGCCATCTTCCATCAGCCATCAGGATTGCTTAGAACAATGCTAAGATCCCCTGGGGCTCTCACGTCTAATACGGATCTGTCTTTTGACAGCCATGTGTTCAAGATCTCACCCTGAAATTCTCAGTGTTGTCAACTCAGCATAGAGAACAATTTCGATATTATAGTAATTAAAGTAATCATACAGTGGTGTGAAAAAGTGTTTGCCCCCTTCCTGATTTCTTATTTTTTTGCATGTTTGTCACACTTAAATGTTTCAGATCATCAAACAAATTTAAATATTATTCAAAGACAACACAAGTGAACACAAAATGCAGTTTTTAAATGAAGGTTTTTATTATTAAGGGAGAAAAAAATCCAAACCTACATGGCCCTGTGTGAAAAAGTGATTGCCCCCCCTGTTAAAACATAACTGTGGTTTATCAAACCTGAGTTCAATTTCTGTAGCCACACCCAGGCCTGATTACTGCCACACCTGTTCTCAATCAAGAAATCACTTAAATAGGACCTGCCTGACAAAGTGAAGTAGACCAAATGATCCTCAAAAGCTAGACATCATGCCGAGATCGAAAGAAATTCAGGAACAAATGAGAAAGAAAGTAATTGAGATCTATCAGTCTGGAAAAGGTTATAAAGCCATTTCTAAAGCTTTGGGCCTCCAGCGAACCACAGTGAGAGCCATTATCCACAAATGGCGAAAACATGGAACAGTGGTGAACCAGCCGACCAAAATTACCCCAAGAGCGCAGCGACGACTCATCCAAGAGGTCACAAAAGACCCCACAACAACATCCAAAGAACTGCAGGCCTCACTTGCCTCAGTTAAGGTCAGTGTTCATGACTCCACCATAAGAAAGAGGCTGGGCAAAAATGGCCTGCATGGCAGAGTTCCAAGACGAAAACCACTGCTGAGCAAAAAGAACATTAAGACTCGTCTCAATTTTGCCGGACACATCTTGATGATCCCCAAGACTTTTGGGAAAATACTCTGTGGTCTGACGAGACAAAAGTTGAACTTTTTGGAAGGTGTGTGTCCCATTACATCTGGCGTAAAAGTAACACCGCATTTCAGAAAAAGAACATCATACCAACAATAAAATATGGTGGTGGTAGTGTGGTGGTGTTGCTGCTTCAGGACCTGGAAGACTTGCTGTGATAAATGGAACCATGAATTCTGCTGTCTACCAAAAAATCCTGAAGGAGAATGTCCGGCCATCTGTTCGTGACCTCAAGCTGAAACGAACTTGGTTTCTGCAGCAGGACAATGATCCAAAACCCACCAGCAAGTCCACCTCTGAGTGGCCTAGTCAAAGTCCTGACCTGAATCCTATTGAGATGCTGTGGCATGACCTCAAAAAGGCGGTTCATGCTCGAAAACCCTCCAATGTGGCTGAATTACAACAATTCTGCAAAGATGAGTGGGCCAAAATTACTCCACAGCGCTGTAAGAGACTCATTGCAAGTTATCGCAAACGCTTGATTGCAGTTGTTGCTGCTAAGGGTGGCCCAACCAGTTATTATGTTCAGGGGGCAATCACTTTTTCACACAGGGCCATGTAGGTTTGGATTTTTTTTCTCCCTTAATAATAAAAACCTTAATTTAAAAACTGCATTTTGTGTTTACTTGTGTTGTCTTTGACTAATATTTAAATTAGTTTGATCTGAAACATTTAAGTGTGACAAACATGCAAAAAAAAAGGAAAGAAATCAGGAAGGGGGCAAACACTTTTTCACACCACTGTAGATTTATGACTGAACCTGACACTGGGTCTTCTCCAAAACCCCTCTGTAAAGTGAACGACATGGGTTTCCACTCCAGTTAAACTAACGCATCAAACGGTGCGTAAACTCCATTCAGGTGAGAGACCTAAATGGAGAAGGCCCAAAATTTTCTCCCATGGTGTACATTTTCACATACTTTTCTTCTCATGGTGTAGTAAATGAGGTCAGTTATTTTCCTGTTTCACAGATCTGTGTGTGGACTTTAATAAGCGAAACATCTCATCTAACTGGACAGTTCCTGAAAATGCCACAACTCCTGCTACTGAATTCTGGGAGTAAGTATGACAAAATTAACTTTTTATGGTTAGGAGAATGGGCCAAAAATGAAGGGGACTGCCAACTTCATTGCAGAACACTATGCAGAACTATGGGAAGATCTGAAAATAAATTCTGTGAATAGCTCGAAATGGGATTCTAATTTATTGTAATTGAAGTGTTTGTTTGTGTCCTCTAAGAAACAGACTACAAAGCTCTATTGTTTTTACCATTTTACTGTGCTTGAACCAGAGTTCAAGTTGTCTGGGCTCATTGAAGGGTGTGGGAAGAGCAGTTCCTAAGGCAATGGTATATGATTAGACTTGGTTAGTTAAGATTATTTAACATTTACTTATTTAAACATTGTATTCATTACCCCCATTCAGTACAGCTTCAGGAAGCCAACTTATTTTATGCTTATCAGCACAGCTTCAGAAAGCAAGCTTAATTCATCCTCATCAGCACAGCTTCAGAAAGCAAGCTTAATTCATCCTCATCAACACAGCTTCAGAAAGCAAGCTTAATTTATCCTCATCAGCACAGCTTCAGAAAGCAAGCTTAATTAATCCTCATCAGCCCAGATTTGCCACAAAATATTGAGACCCTTTTGAAACTCAAAACTCAAAAACTTTTTCCCAAACTCTGATCTTTTCTGTTAAATTGTTTGACGTGATCTACTGTTCATTAGATAATCTAAGGATTGTACTTTTGAGAAATGAGCCATTTTTCCATATCCTGAGCCAGCTTATCAAAATCAGACCTGATTAGAGATGTGTATTCTTACTTGAAGGAGGCGGGTGTTGAATATCTCCGGAGGGATTGAGCAGATCGGGGCTCTTCGATGGGAGCTGGTAGTGGGCCTAGTGCTGGCCTGGATCCTGTGCTACTTCTGTGTATGGAAGGGAGTAAAGAGCACTGGAAAGGTTTGCAACAGTCTGAAATGTATGATGTAATGCAAGCATTAAAAAGCCCTATTGTTATAATTTAATTACTAGAATCAAAGTGGTGATGTCGACATCCCTGACCCTGGAGAGCTTTGCTGACGTGAGGGCTCTCAACTGCAGATCAGATCAGTCATGAACAATACCTACAGTAACTCAATGTTCAAAGGGTGAATGATTTCTGAAGGCACTGTATGCAATGTGCAAAAAACCGGAAAGTAAGGACAAAAACCTTGCAGGAATCAAGAACAGTTTAGCTCAAACCTCTGATAATAATTGAAAAGGCTAAATATGTTATGACACATTGTATAGTATGCTTTGTTAAAACACAAAAATGTATCAGACCATTTACTATCTACAAATCATAACTGCCAGAAAATTATGATATGAAAACGGTGATATTGCATCATTGCATTTGGTTGCATCTGGGCCATCAATATCTAAGCAGTGCTGTGAAAAAGTATTTGCTACCTTCTTGAGTTCCTCTGTGAGTGCATATTTGTCACACTGAATGCTTTCTGATTTTGAAACAAATTGCCATCTTAGACAAGGGAACCTGAGTAAATACAAAATGCATTTTGCTTATTTAAAGAAAAAAGTTATCAAACACCCATATCACCCCCGTGAAAAAGTAATTACCCCCTTAAACTGGTGGTACCATTTTTAGGAAAAATAATTGCAACCAAATGCTTCCTATAATTTGATATCACTTTAATTTGACATTGGCAATTGTCTGTCTTCAAAAAGAAATCATGTTGAACTTTCCGCCCAGCAGATTAATTCATAAAATTAATTAATAATGATAAAACTAAATTAAACTAAACTACTTGTCACATGGGCGCACGTTGTTTGTTTTTTTCTTTTTTAATCATAAATGCAACAATATTGTCACACTATACAGTGTGAAATAGCTTCAGATGGTAGATTTTGAGTTTAATCTCCAACGTATTGTTTGTGTGATACAGCTATAATGCAATGTTGTACGCATGCACTCTGGTGATTTTACTACATCTGTAAATTCCACCGGTGGTGTACTTCCTCCCAGGTGGTGTACTTCACCGCGACTTTCCCCTACGTGATGCTGGTGGCACTGCTGGTCCGAGGGCTCACCCTGCCTGGAGCCATCAACGGCATCAGATTTTACCTGTACCCAGACCCGACCCGGCTCATTGACCCTCAGGTAACTCAACCTGCTCATTGACCCTCAGGTAACTCAACCTGCCCATTTACCCCAGACCCAACCAGGCTCACTGACCCTCAGCTAACTTTTTATTTTAGATTTATTTTCTGATTTTTCCCTTTTTCTCCTAATTTGGTAGCCAATTGTACCCCGTCTGATTCAATTAGAGCTAGCATTAGATACACCTCTCACACCTCGTCCCTCAGCGCCCCGAAGGAGAGCGACATGCCTTCTTCAAGCCGTCTTGTATCATGCTTGTGCCCATGATTCCGAGGTGCCCAAGGTGCTTTATTGTGCGACGATCTACTAACCCTGCTCCACATGAGCCGGCCAAACTTGGCTTTTGGCAGGACCGGCAATTGAACCCCAGTCCCCAATGCGCAACTGCAGCGAATTGCAACCGTAAGTCCGCTGCATCTTAGCCAGTTGCACCACTGCGGCCCTGACCCTCAGCTAACTTAACCTTCCCCATGTACCCCAGACCACCCCGGCTCACTGACCCTCAGGGAACTCATTACATTAATGGCATTTGGCAGACGCCAAATTTATCCAGAGCGACATACAACAAAGTGCATACCCATAACCAGGGATAAGTGCGCTGAAAGACCCTAGAGGGAAGAACAATTTCAACTGCTACCTGCACAAGAAAGATAAGATTTTAAAAAAAAAATTTTCAACAAACAAACAAACAAACAAACAAACAAACAAACAAACAAAGCAAAAGTATGACCAAACCCCTTAACTAGCCAAACACTGCTTACCTAGCCAAACTAAAAATACTGATACACAAAAATGTAAATCACAGAAAGACAACTAAGGTTCACAGGGAGGTAGGGAGGGACGGGGAGAGGTGCTGCTTGAAGAGGTGCGTCTTCAGTTTGCACTTAAAGGTGGGAAGAGATTCTACAGTTCTGACCTCAACGGGGAGTTTGTTCCACCACCATGGAGCCAGAACAGACAGTAGTCGTGAGCGTGAGGTGGAAGTTCGGAGAGGTGCCAAGCGGCCTGTGGAGGTTGAACGAAGAGGTTTGGCAGGGGTGTAGGGTTTGATGATTTTTTGTAGGTAAGCTGGGGAAGACCCCTTAACTGCTTGGAAGGCTAGCACCAATGTTTTGAATTTGATGCGAGCCATGACAGGCAGCCAGTGGAGGGAAGTAAGCAGGGGGGTGACATATGAGTATTTGGGAAGGTGGAAGACCAGACGAGCTGCTGCATTCTGGATAAGTTGGAGGGGTCTGATGGCGGACGCTGGGAGGCCAGCCAAGAGGGAATTACAGTAGTCCAGGCCGGACAGAATCATCGCTTAGACCAGGAGCTGGGTCGAGTAGGGGGTGAGAAAGGGGCGGATTCCCCTTATGTTGTATGGGAAGAACCGGGTCACCGCCGCAATGTTCTCGGAGAGGGACAGTCTGCAGTCCATCACCAGTCCGAGGTTCCTTGCACTGGGTGATGGCGTAAGTGTGGTATCCCCGAGGCAAATGGAGAGCTCCAGATGGGGAGAGGTAATGGCAGGAATGAATATCATTTCAGTCTTGCCTGGGTTGAGCTTTAGATGGTGGTTGTCCATCCAGCTCTGGATGTCACTCAGGCAAGCAGAGATACGGGCTGAAACCTGCGTATCAGATGGTGGAAATGAGATGAAGAGTTGGGTATTGTCCGCATAGCAGTGGTAGGATAGACCATGTGCAGTGATAACAGGGCCAAGGGAACGAGTGTAAAGAGAAAAAAGAAGCGGGCCTAGGACTGAGCCCTGGGGAACTCCTGTGGCAGGGCTGTGCCACAGATGCCCGTTGCTGACAGGGTGGACAGGAGAATGGAGTGATCCACAGTGTCAAAGCCAGCAGAGAGATCTAGAAGAATGAGGACAGAGGAGAGGGAGGCTGCTCGTGCGGCATGGAGTGATTCACTGACAGAGAGGAGCGCGGTCGTCTCTGTCGAGACTAATGGGGGTCTAGCAGGTACTAACTCAACCTTCCCCATTTACCCCAGACCACCCCGGCTCACTGATCCTTTGGTAGCTGAATGAATTACTATCGGGCGATGTATTTGTTTCCACCCCCTATAGGTGTGAGTGGATGTGTTTCTGTCCCCTTCAGGTTTGGATGGATGCAGGGGCACAGGTGTTGTTTTCCTTTGGCATCTGTCAGGGGACCCTGACTGCATTAGGCAGTTACAATCAATTCAAAAATGACTGCTACAGGTGAGTTGAGTTTCTCCCGAGAATTTATATTCGGTAAGAGGTAAGATTTTTGTGCCGAAGATATTTTGCCCCAAAGCAAATTTGGACACAACAGTGCCTGCTGTAGAAAATAATAAGTATAGCTGCAAGCAGCAATCCTGGGGACCAAGCAGCAACATTTGAGCTGCCTTCACGGGACCCCTTCAAAGCTTGGGGCTCCAAGCAATTGCCTGCCTTGCCTGTTCTGTAGTGCTGCCTCTGTTGACATCAGCTATTCATGCACTGTAGTTTGAATATCTCCATAGAGAGCATCTCTGTTTGAAACTTGTCGATAAATAAATGATTTTTTTATTGTAGAAATGCTTTCCTTGATGTGTTAACTTAAGATATTTTTACTGCAACATTGGAGCGAGATTCCGCTTTAAACAAACCGAAAAAACAAGTGACAGCTTGTACTTTATTTCTTTGATGGCTCAAGCATCTTATAAGTTCTCGTTCATGGATCTAGTCTCTTAATTTTTCTATTAAAGTCCAGCAGTTTGAAAAAGTTTCACATCACTTTGACTTTCATCCCCATGAAAATGTGTTTCATTTGTTTCCCTGCAGGGACACGTTCTTGCTCTGTCTGGTGAATGGTGCATCCAGTTTCATTGCTGGATTTGCCACATTCTCAGTGCTGGGCTTCATGTCATTTCAGCAGGGGCTGCCCATATCTGAAGTTGCTGCATCCGGTAAGAAATTCTGTTTTCATTCATAATGAAAAAAATAATACAGTCTTATAACCATTAAGGTTCGGAGGAGGACTATGGATCGAGCTCCATCCATTTGTCCCACTGTAGTATTATGTCTGCCACAAGCCATAATTTGCCTCGGTATGTGAAATGAACTGTGCAGTAAACTACAATCCTAGGTAGGCAGATGAGATGTTGCTTTTTTAGTGAGTGGACTGTCGCACCCAATATGCTGCAAGATGATGCTAGGTTCTGCAATCCTCTACGTGGCATTCATCAAGAGCAAATGCTGCTGTTCCACCTTTTCAGTACAGTGTCATGCAATTTCAGCAAACTACTTCAAATTAGTCTCCCATTTGTCCATTACAAGCATAGCTTCTTTACTATGAGCAACTTCAGGTCTCAAGCAATTGTCCCCCACCCAATGACATTAGAGGTGGTGACAATGGGGGTGGGGGACAACATGTTTAGCATTTACTCGTTTTGAATGGTGTGCTGTCATGAGGTATGCTGTTTGTATAAAAACAGGATAATCCAAGTGTAAGAGGTAAGTATGCTTAAAATTCCAAGTAACACACATGATTTAATTTAACTGTCACTAAAGCACATTAACTGAAGCTGAAGATTTAATGGCTTTCATCACATACCCTCGAACTGAAACTAAAGCACATAATTTAATGCAGGGCCTGGCCTGGCCTTCATCACATACCCTCGTGCTGTGGCCATGATGCCCCTCCCCCAGCTGTGGGCGGTCTGTTTCTTCATCATGGTCATCCTATTGGGTGCTGACACACAGGTAAGAGATCTACGCTCCACTTTCCCCGATTACCTCATCAAGACTTAATCCTGGTGTAGCTTATATATGAACATACACGTTCCCTCGTCGGTACTGGGTTCTAGGTGTTTGTTGGCAGTGTATAGAGAGGTGAAGAGGGACAGTGCCCTCGCCTGAAGTTCACTGACCTGTTTCTCCTCCTCAGTTTGTGTGTCTGGAGTGCCTGATGACCTCTGTGACTGACATGTTTCCTGATGTCTTCCGGCGGGGTCACCAGCGCGAGCTGCTGCTGCTGGGCATGTGTATTACCTGCTTCCTTTTGGGGCTCTTCATGGTCACTGAGGTGGGTGTGACTACTGCACAGAGTTATATGAGAACTGGAGAGGCTGGAGGAGTCAGAAACCAATATGGCGTCCAGTGCACAGCAGCTCTCAATTTACCAATATCATATAATGGAGAAAATCCTGCCCTTTTCTGCCAAACTTATTTGTGATTTTACTTGACACTGTTCGATAACGAACAGAATTGCAATGGATCGAGCTAACACAAAAGACTATGCAAAAGCTCCCCTTCTAAACTCTACTACCGGTCAGTGTTGAGCGCAGACCACCACGCTGTCGTGTTGGGAATGAGTGGAATGAGTGGACAGCTACACAAATTCTGTCGCAGTGTAAATTCATTCCAAAGGTGCTGAAAAGTACATTCAGAAAACAGTCTCCACAGTGGATGAATACAGCTACACATAAGAGTTTGCAAAAAAAGAATAAACTGTATAAGATATACACCCAGGTAGCACTTTATTAGGTATTTTCAAGACTTCTTTTTTTGACATATCAAGTGTTCTGCTGCTGTTGCCTATCCACTTAGAGGTTTGAACTGTTGTGTGTTCAGAGATGTTCTTCTGCATACCACTGTTGTAATGTGTGATTATTTGTATTGCTGTCACCTTCCTGTCAGCTTTGACCAGTCTGACCATTCTCCTCTGACCTCTCTCATTAACAACGCATTTCCGCCCGCAAAACTGCTGCTCACTGGATGTTTTTTGTTTTTGATACCATTCTCTGCAATGGCTAGAGACTGATGTGCATGAAAGTCCCAGGAGATCAGTTTTTTTTGATATACTCAAATCACCCTGTCTGGCACCAACAATCATCCCACGGTCAAACTAATTTAGATCACTTTTTTTTTCTCCCCCATTCAGATGGTTGATGTGAACATTACCTGAAGCTCCTGACCTGTATCTGCCTGATTTTAAACATTGCACTGCTTACCACGCAATTGGCTGATTAGATAATCGCATATCTAATTCCTAATAAAGTGCTCAGTGAGTGTATATTAAAGACAGCACTGAGATTAATAAAGCTGAATATTGTAATATGCGTGCTAAGGTTAAAAAAAACTAAGATTAGCCAAAAGGCTATTTGAAAGGCGAATTTCACAAGCTGCAAAATGCAATCCCAAGTGTTTCTTTCAGTACTGTAGTAGGAAAAAGAAAGTTAAGGAGGAGGTTATGTTGAGAGTTTTACCAGGCAGGAGGTTATTAATAGGCCGGAAGGTATACGCAATACCCAGAATGTCTTGGACAATATTGAGATTGAGAAATACTAGATAAATTACATAGACTAAAGACACATAAAGCAGCATATGGCATATTCCCAAAGTTCAGAGTTAAGTGAGATCATTTTTAAACCACTGGTAAGTATTGACAGTCTTTAGAAACCGGAGGAATACCGAATATATAAAATACAAATACACTCACCAATCACATTATTAGGAACATTCCAGTAATTAATGCTCTGAATAAGAAGAAAAAATATCACTGTCACATTCAATCTATGACATAGAAAATAATAGTCATAGAGGAATATCAATATCCATTTGTTTCAGTCAGTATATTTCTCCATATCTTCATTTGAAATATAGACATGTATTTCTAAATGTTAAACTGTTCAATTTAATCTTATCTTGAGTAACACATATGTAGGCTTTATTGATAAAGTGAAGTCGTTACTCTATCATTATGGGTACTCATTAAATAAGGTAAATTCATATTTCACCCCAAAATGAAAATGTCTCTGAAGCTGTTCTCTTATCTTGACAATTGCCTAATGGCTATCCATATCGCATAGTAGATTCTGTACTGATCTAAATATAAAAATCAATGGAAAAAATTTGAACCAGCTAATTTCAGCCGAAACGCTTTCCTATCTTTACCATGCATTTGTGATTAAGCAAGGTAATGTATGTACGAAAAAGATCCTTTTGAATGTGAATTCATTTTGCCGTTAGACTATTATCAAGATAAGAAATCAGCAGATAATTGTTTGGTCTACTATTGCTTTAAGGCTCGATCTTAAAAATATAAATGCTTGTGCAGTTCTGGGTGCATTTATTTCATAACCGATTTAGAGTATATGTGTTATGTTTATGTGAGCCCACACTAAATATTAATGTGGATTGCACTGCCAAATCATGCCATCCTCATATAATAATGTTAAAATGAAGATAGACATAACAATAATAATAATAATGATCAAGAAAATTGTATTTACAATTGTATAAAGCACTTTCCAAGAGGGGGGGGGGGGGGGGGGGGGGGGGGGGAGGACAATTACAATTACTATGGTGACTAACAAAACAATTCTGATTATTTTTATTTATTCTTTATTTACACAGGGAGGACTCATTGAGACGTGGCTATCCCGGGCCGCCCCTTGGCTCCGCCCCTGTTCACACTAGTTAACATTAGTGAATAAGGCAAATGTTCAATAGTAGATTTGATTAGACAATTCTCAGAGATGCCATTACACCAAACACATTGAGTTAAATTTCCATGCAACCCTGTCAGGATCGGCTCAGGGCTCGACTTGAAATAAACCCACTTGGTGAGGAGCTTGTACTGAAAGGCTACAAGTTGCGACCATAGTGATAGCCTAGCTACTGTACATAATTCTGTACATTCAAAAATAAACTAAAGTACAAGAGGGAGCCAGCTGGTACAAGAAGTACAGAACATACAATTGTAAGCACTTGCCGGGTTAAATAAAGGCGAAATAAGATGTGTGTAATTTTATGTTGGTAATTTGGTGTATTTCTGTGGGCAGGGAGGCCTGTATGTTCTACAGCTGTTTGACCACTATGTGTGCAGTGGCAGCAACCTCCTCCTCCTGGCAGTGTGTCAATCCATTGGGATGGGATGGATCTACAGTGAGCACTCCTTTCGCTTGCCTCTTCATTTGGGCTGGATGGTTTATAAATGCTGATGAGTTATTTAAGGCTCACTCTCATACTTACTATAGGTAAAGCTGCAGTACTCAGCTTTCTTAATTGCTACAATGGTCACAAGTCATAGAATCAGGTGCATTAGTGCTGGGCTACACCAAAAGCCCGCACCAACACCTGCCCTTTTCAGATGAGATTGGACAGCTGTAAGGCTTTTGAACTCCTTTGACAGTAACATTATTGTTAATGATGTAACCTGTTGAATGTTTCTCCTGTAGGTGCCGATCGCCTGTATGACAACATCGAGGACATGATTGGCTATCGGCCCCTGCCTCTGATTAAATACTGCTGGCTCTATGTGACCCCAGTGGTCTGCGCGGTGAGTGGCTGCTAACCACGGTGGTACATGCACATCAACACACTGCCTGTAAGGTATCCACACTGTAAAGGAGGCACGACTCGCCCCAACTACCACCAGTGCAGAAAGCACAGGATGAGCTAAATGCACTAAAGGTAAAGGAGGAACTTGCACTGGCAAGTTTTTAAATCCGATTGAATGATATTTTTGTCAAAGATTGCATATAAACATGCAAAAGTATGTTCTTCAACGACAGCAACAGCAACAACAATAACCTATTCATTGAGTCATATTTTTAATTGGAAGGGCATGTCAAGCTTAAAAGCTATAGGAATTTTACTGGACATAAATTTAAGTGGAAAGAAAATAAGAAGTTTGCAGTCAACAAATTGCTGACCTCACAGCAATGCTGTGAAAACACTCGGTGGCCTTAGCCACAGAGAGACACTCCCACCCCCTGCTGCTCCACATAATACCATCCCTCTGCTCCACACACTCCCACCCCCTGCTTTTTGTAGGCTTATGAATTCATCCATCACGAGTTACACCATCAATAAAGATTAGTGAGCCTCCTCCAGAAGCAGCCATAGAAGCCCAAGCCATGACACTTCCTCCACCGTGTTTCACAGATGAGCTTTTATGTTTTGGATCATGAGCAGATCCCTTCTTTCTCCACATGTTGGCCTTTCCATCACTTTGGTGAAGATTAATCTTGGTCTCATCAGACTTTGTTCCCGAACCTTTGCAGCTCATAGCTGTACTTCTTTGCTAATTGTAATCTTGCCTTCCGATTCTTACTACTGATGAGCGGTTTGCATCTTGTGGTATAGCCTCTATACTGCTGCTCTCTAAGTCGTCTTCAAATGGTTAATTGAGATACCTTCACCCCTGCCCTGTGGAGATTGTTTGTGATGTCACGGACTGATTTTTGGGGGGTTTTTTCACAGTGCTCACAATGTTTCTGTCATCAACGTGTTGTTTTCCTTGGTCGACCTGTTCAATGTCTGTTGCTCAGTACACCAGCGGTTTCTTTATTTTTCAGGACATTCAACAGGCTATCCCTAATGCTTGTGCAATGGCAATCGATTTCCCCTCTTCAAAATGGCTAGCTTTCCTCCCAAAGACAGCTCTCTGATCGTCAAACTTGAACTTTTCTAACACAAATGCCAATGTACCAACCTTCTGTATCCCAGTTTTGTACCTTAGCCACCAAATTTGAAAATGTCCAGCAGTGGTGATGTGGATTCCTTCTGTTTTTATTTCCCCACAGGGCACTTTTATCTTATCTTTGGTGAGATACCAACCCCTGAAATTCAACCTGACATACGTATACCCAGACTGGGCGTATGTGCTGGGATGGTCCCTGGGTCTCTTCTCCGTATTGCTGGTACCCTTTTGGATCATCTTTAAAATCGCTCAGTCCAAAGAGACTGTGTGGCAGGTATGTTGGAGCTTTTGACAAAGTGATTCTTACTCCAGGCACTAGAGAGTTGCAGGGTGCGATGAGGTCCCCACTCCTGGTCCTGGAGAGCTGCAGGGTGTGCTGTTTTTCTTTGGCACTTAATTGATAAATTCAAGCTGTTAATTAGTTAACTCACCTCCCCTGGTTTCTTGGATCTGAATTGGTTGGTGAATATGAAGGCAAAAACAAAAACCAGCACACCCTGTGGCTCTCCAGGACCAGAAGTGAGGACCACTGCTTTAATATATCTAGTGTACACTCAGTGAGCACTTTATTAGGTATTTATGACTTATTTTTTAGACTTATTGGTCTTCTGCTGCTGTAGCCTATCAACTTGCAGATTTGGCCCGTTGTGCACTCAGAGATGCTCTTCTACATACCAGTTGTAATGCTTGGCTATTTGCGTCGACCAGTCTAGCCCTTCTCCTCTGACCTCGCCAGCAGAATTGCTGCTCACCGGATATTTTTAGTTTTTCACTCGATTCTCTGCAAACTCTTGTGGGTGAAAATCCCAGGAGATCAGCAGTTTCTGAAATATTCAAGCCACCCTGTCTGGCACCAACAATCATTCCACTGTCAAAGTCACTTCGATCACATTTCTTCCCCATTCTGACATTTGATGAGAAGATGCAGAGCCACATATACAGAGAGTTCAGAAAGTATTAAGACCCTTTCACTTTTTGCACACTTTATTGTGTTGTAGGTTTAATTTAAAATAGATAGAATTGCCATTTTTGCCCTTAAATCTCCATTCAATAACCCATAATGACAAGGAGAAAACATGTTTTTAGAAATTTTGCTATTTCTCCTCAAGCCAAAAACTGAAATCTCTCATTTACATACTGTGCATCCGGAAAGTATTCACAGCGCTTCACTTTTCCCACATTTTGTTATGTCACAGCCTTATTTCAAAATGGAATGAATTCATTTTTTTCCTCAAATTTCTACACACAACACCCCATAATGACAACATGAAAGAATTTTTTTTTTGAAAGTTTTGCAAATTTATTAAAAATAAAAAACTGAGAAATCACATCAAAGTATTCACAGCCTTTGCTCAATACTTTGTTGATGCACCGTTGGCAGCAATTACAGCCTCAAGTCTTTTTGAATATGATGCCACAAGCTTGGCACACCTATCTTTGGGCACTTTCGCCCATTCCTCTTTGCAGCACCTCTCAAGCTCCATCAGGTTGGATGGGGAGCGTCGGTGCACAGCCATTTTCAGATCTCTCCAGAGATTTCCAATCGGATTCAAGTCTGGGCTCTGGCTGGGCCACTCTAGGACATTCACACAGTTGTCCTGAAGCCACTCCTTTGATATCTTGGCTGTGTGCTTAGGGTCGTTGTCCTGCTGAAAGATGAACCGTCACCCCAGTCTGAGGTCAAGAGCACTCTGGAGCAGGTTTTCATCCAGGATGTCTCTGTACATTGCTGCATTCATCTTTCCCTCAATCCTGACTAGTCTCCCAGTTCCTGCCGCTGAAAAACATCCCCACAGCATGATGCTGCCACCACCATGCTTCACTGTAGGGATGGTATTGGCCAGGTGATGAGCGGTGCCTGGTTTCCTCCAAACATGACGCCTAGCATTCACGCCAAAGAGTTCAATCTTTGTCTCATCAGACCAGAGAATTTTGTTTCTCATGGTCTGAGAGTCCTTCAGGTGCTTTTTGGCAAACAAGGCGGGCTGCCATGTGCCTTTTACTAAGGAGTGGCTTCCGTCTAACCACTCTACCATACAGGCCTGATTGGTGGATTGCTGCAGAGATTGTTGTCCTCCTGGAAGGTTCTCCTCTCTCCACAGAGGAATGCTGGAGCTCTGACAGAGTGACCATCGGGTTCTTGGTCACCTCCCTGACTAAGGCCCTTCTCCCCCGATTGCTCAGTTTAGACGGGCGGCCAGCTCTAGGAAGAGTCCTGGTGGTTCCGAACTTCTTCCATTTACGGATAATGGAGGCCACTGTGCTCATTGGGACCTTCAAAGCAGCAGAAATGTTTCTGTACCCTTCCCCTGATTTGTGCCTGGAGACAATCCTGTCTCGGCGGTCTACAGACAATTCCTTTGACTTCATGTTTGTGCTCCGACATGCACTGTCAACTGTGGGACCTTATATAGACAGGTGTGTGCCTTTCCAAATCATGTCCAATCAACTGAATTTACCACAGGCTGTAGAAACATCTCAAAGTTGATCAGTGGAAACAGGATGCACCTGAGCTCAATTTTGAGCTTCATGGCAAAGGCTGTGAATACTTATGTACATGTGATTTCTTAGTTTTTTATTTTTTTTAAATTTGCAAAAATCTAAAAAAACTTTTTTCACGTTGTCATTATGGGGTATTGTGTGTAGAATTTGGAGGAAAAAAAAGAATTTAATCAATTTTGTAATAAGGCTGTAACATAACAAAATGTGGAAAAAGTGAAGCTCTGTGAATACTTTCCGGATGCACTGTAAGTATTCAGACCAGCGGTGGCTGGTATAAATGGGCCCTCCCAATCTTTTGAAGATAAAAAACAGAAAATCAGTTTTAAAAAATGTTGTCTCATTTCATGTCAATAAATAAATTGAAGCGGTTTAGTTTGAATTATGGTGAACCCAAGAACAACAGCACCATCTAATGGTGATAAGAAAAACATAGGGTATGACTAAGGCTCATCATTTTCAGAGTATATTTTTCTGGAATTTTTCATGCAGAATTTTTTAAAACGGGGGAATATCGGATGGAAAACATGAAATGTTTTAAAAACTGGTGAAAATTGGATTATAATAATTAAAAGTTAAATCTTTTGCACACAAAGGGCCTAATTTATCAATATTTTTGGAAATCTGTGTGCAAATGTATGCATGATCGGAACCAAGCGAACAAATTCTGCCGGATTTATCAAACACGCGTAGACATAGCTTTTTTCGTATCCACGTGTATATATTGATAGATAAGGAGTAATCTTACATCAAAGGTGCATTCACAAAATTTGTGATTATCATAAATTGACGCACCTAAAATACCATATGGAATTTTGGCTATTTAAAGAGATAGCCAAAAAAAGAAAAAACTTCTCTGAAGCGAAGATTGAAGATTGAGATTGAAGTACAAGCCAAAAACATATTTTATTCTGTTGTGTAAGCAGTGAATTGTCAGAGCTGGCAAAGGCTAAATGCGGCAATATAACCTAGCTGTTGTACACTCTTTCGCAAGTAACACGCACTATGCAACGGGTAAATGGGACATCAAACGAGAGGTAAAAAGGGTGGCAACTGGCAGACGCTCTTTTCCAGAGTGACGTACAGTTGATTAGACTAAGCAGGAGACAATCCTCCCCTGGAGCAATGCAGGGTCAAGGGCCCAACGGCTGTGCGCATCTTATTAGAACCACCGACCTTGCGTGTACCAGTCATTTACCTTAACCACCATTTACCTTAACCTTACCTTAGGCCACCCCCTGTAGCCCACTGGAGGGTGATGGCAATAGCCTCCCTGACTTTGCAGAGCACCAAACAGAGGTGTCACAAGCCTCAAACAAAGTGGTTATGTAGTCATGCTTCAAATCTTCTAATACAGCAGTAAATGTAATGTAAAGAGAGGTCAGCCATAGCAATGAAGCCTAATGCTACGTTTACGTTATATCGGAATGACGGTAGTGAAGGTAGTAATGAAGTTACTACCTTCCGACTGGGAAAAAGAGCTCACCTCTGGCAAAAAACAAAACTCGTAAACAAATTAAGCACATCTGCCACATGCCATGTCACTTCTATGCTGTGATCTTTGCAGGTGTAAACTTGAACTTGCCATTATTGTTTGTTGTTTGAGGTCAGGATGATGCAAACAAGCTATCTGCTGGTGTGTAAATTATTCCTGAATTTGTTCTGCATTCCCTTTAGTGCCTCAGACAGTTGTGTCAGCCTGACAACCACCTGAATTTGAACCAGAAGCACACTGCTGAGGGACGCCCTTTGAACCCTGACCCCACTGGGACAACTTCCTCAAAGGAGTACGACAGACGTGGACCAGTTGAGCTCGAGTTGCAGGCATGAATGCAACTAAACAAAATACATACTTGTTTGTTACGCTAATCAAGACACACTATATTGGCCATCTCACATGTAATCTCAGCAGCATTATTTTATTAGCCCTGGTATAGCTGTTCATTATTTAATATTATTTACAGTTTAGATGTTGGTTAACACCATTTCTACATTAATTTGTCAAGATTTTGCATTTTCTATGCTGAAAACCAGTGATTTTTGCTTGAATAAAAATACATCTTTTGATATTCCAGTTTTTGGAACAGCTAGCTTATGTACCTCATACTTTTCTCAATTAATTATTTAAAATGGGGCTTAGGTGGTGAAGTTACTGGACGGCAACTGCAATTTGTCCAGCTTTACTGTCAGGGTCAATTAGACAATCCAAACTACTGGATCACCTTCCCAAGAAGACAACGAAATAGACCTGATAAACAAATAAACAAAATAAACCTGAACAGAGATGAATATAAAGGAATATTCACACATCCATCCATCCATCCATCCTCCTTGCTGTGAGGCGGCAGTGCTACCCACTGCACCATCCGTGCCGCCAATATTCACACAGTAAAAAATAAAATAAAATTGACAAAGCATCCCCGCCATGGACATGCCCATCTTTTGCTGCGTTCCTTTCAGAGTTGGAAGTCATAATTTCCCGGTTGAAATGTCCTCCAAACCTTCAAGGTACACGACGCCAAACGTGCTTCTCGGAGATGGTGGGTGTTTGTGGGGTGAGGCGGTTGAAATGTTATCGGGACGGTAAAGAAGAAGGTGGATCGGTGTTATAATTTGTCGGGGAAATAGGATAATGCTAAAGGAAGAATGTGGCATGAGGAGGGAGAGAGATTATTATTATTTTTCCAAAAAGAGAAACACTGTACATAATAATACAGAAGGTGACGATAATGCACTCTTGCAAGCTTGCAAACCGCAATAAAACACCAAAAGAAGATGAAGATGAAATTTGAAACTAACATGAAACTGGTGCCGATTGTTACCGATCAGAACAAGCTATCCAGCTTTTTCCCTTAAATTAAATGCAAACTTGCAGGTGGCAATTCAGGCTGTTGTACTAAAATTTGAAAGGAGGGACTCAAATCAGAATTCAAATCTGACTGCTTCCTGCAAGGCGGGGTGGTGCCGCCAGAGGCTTGGAGATAAACTTTCCCAGCTTTCGAGCCGCTTCAATGGATAGCTCCAAGTGGCGAGCTATTCAAACATGCTTTGCAGGGGCACACTACCGTCAGTCAAAATATGCATGGATTGCCCACAAGCGGGCGTTTGAGGGACACGGGTGCAGTGCCAGGTGGCTCAGCTGTGAACAATGTGTCTCCACCGTAACGGTAGAGACATACTGTTCACGCCTTCACCAGGCAGTAGCACCACCTTCATTCACTTTCAACAGGGGTCAATGTTTTGTTGTCATTGTCCAATTTTAATAAAATCAAAAAATCACAAAAATATAAGATTGTATTTTCTATATGGTTTGAGCTAGCTATATTATTATGTTTGTGTGTTCTGTGAGACAGTGGAAAGGGGTACTTTATGCATTTTTATATCAACTAGGTTCCATTCTTGCTTTTTTTCAATCATAGGGACACCACGTAGCATTGTTTTTATTATTGACTGTTAAAGAAGCTTGTGTCAACTGGTGCAGTGTAGCAACATTACCGTTCGTAGCCTATCGATCCGAACAGGTCATCCAGCCAGCTTTAGGGGTATCCTTACATGGAACAAGCAACTCTCTCTTGACTGGCCTTCCAGCATCTGCCATCAGACCCCTTCAACTTATGCAGAATGCAGCAGCTTGTCTGGTGCCTTCTCAGACACTCCCCTGCTCACATCTAGCTGCCTTTCATGGCTTGCATCAAATTCAAAACAAAATTCAAATCCTTCCAAGCAGTTAAGGTGTCAGCCCCAGCTGATCTCCAAAAGATCATCAGACCCTACACCCCTGCCTGATGTCTTTGTTCAGCCACCACAGGACGCGTGGTGCCTCCCCCTCTCCGCACTTCCACCTCCCGGTCACGACGACTGTCTGTTCTGGCTCCATGGTGGTGGAACGACCTCCCCGTAGAGGTCAGAACAGCAGAGACCACCTTCAAGCGCAGACCAAAGACACACCTCTCCTCCATGATAGACATGATCATGAGCACCAATACATACCAAGATATTTAAATAACAAAATAATGCACCCCCCCCGTCCCCTCCCAATGACCTTACAAGATTTTTATTTTAAAATTAAACTTTTGAATGTAATTCACTTATGATTATCTGCTCATATAAGTACACATATCATCACATATAGTTTAAAGCATTTTTAATCATGGTTTTAATGTTGTGACTGATCTGTGTATGCGTGTCGTTCTGCTCCAGCTGCCGGTGAGCGTTTGGATGGAAGGGGGCACTGTGCTCTGAGAAGGTCTCCGTGTGCAATGCCCAACACAGCCCCCATCCCCTCTGCGGCTGTGGGCCCACCTGCATTCCTCTCCCCCAGAGATACTCCTGCCAGTGTCCCCAGGGCATCGCCTGACAGTACTGGCAAGAAGGTCTGTACCCAGCCCCCCCTTCCTGTCTCTCACTCCCTCCATCTCCCTCCCTTTCCTCTCTGTGATGTTTTTTGCTAGCTTCGTCAGAGGGAGGAAATATTGAGTCATTGAGGGAGTAAAAATTCTCCCTCCACTCACTTAATTTAATTTAATGCACTCATTTGGGGCAGCCATCTTACATTTTGGGGATTCCCCGCAACAATCAATGAAGAAGCAAGCATTTTTACGGTTTGGAACAGGGCTTACTCTTCACACTCTCTGTCCAGCTGTCTGTTCTTCATATCCTAGTTGTGGAAATACACGGACTGCAAACATACATACTATAATACGCATTAAATACAGTCCACCTGTGTGGCTGTTTGACCATTAATGTTGGCAAATATTTCATGTGGAACCACACAGCTTCACTCTTTTATTGGTTGTTTGGGTAACCCTCCAGGGAATCTGTGAAATCTAGTTCCCTAGGCAGAGGAACATTGTAAGCCAAGAGGGTCAGAAGAAACAAGCATCAGTCCAAGCATGACCTTGCTGTTGGCTTTGGTGACATTTTAAAAAAGAGGCTTGGAAACACATCAAGAGGTCTGGCACCAGGTTTTTCAAAGGCAACTAAGTCTCAGTCTGCCTGGACAGCAGTTTTTTTCTTTTTAGTTTGAGAGGTCAAAAGCTGCCGGGCAGACATGGACAAGTGTGAATGGAGCAGATGGGCCCAAATGGTGCTTAGCTGTCATTCACCCGACCCCCCCGACCCCAAGCCTTAGTCAGCAGCCCTGCAGATCCCTCCCTCCCAGGGCCAGACGGTCACATTCCACGCCCACAGAGCTGACTGTGAATCAGCTGTACAGACACACAAACCACAGCTATGATTGGTGGAGTGCCTGACTGCATCCACCCACTGCCTGTGAATGTGACACTGCACAGTAGGACTCGGCCAGTACCAGGGTTCCCAGTTCTATCTGGGGGTTGTTATGTATAGCTCAGGGGTGCACTACAAGGGCCCGATCCATTTCAGGATTCTGTGCCAACCTCTGTTCATAATGACTTAATTAGCTCAATCATATCTTGATTTGACATTTGTAAAAGCACCAGCTACAGTCGCAGACTGCAAATTCATCCTAAAGATCCATACACGACGGAACCAGCGTAGTTTACAGTATAGAGCTGTCAGAAAACTAAGTTAACTAGTTGGAACGAATACCAGCATACAGACTAGCCCTCCAGGACCGGAGTTGTATACCCCTGGTATAGCTGTTCTGGGGGGGGGGGGGGGGTATTTGACAAAGCATGATTACAGAGTTAGTGGGATTACTGCACTGAAAGATGCCAGGAACCCTCACAAATCTTGAACACGGACTGACATAAAAGACCTGTTCCGGATTTTACTCAGGGCAGTCATCCAGTTAATTCAGTTTTCCTGCTTTGTGAACTACCCCCACTGGCCTCTGTTCAAGTCTCTGCATGTCAGCAAGACTTTTGACTGACAGCAACCTGCCAGGCTAGCAAAAAAACAAAAAACAAAAAAACACAGTGGAAGCATCTGGAACAAGTGTAGCCGTGCGAAGGTCTGCAAGAGCTAAAGATCCCCACTGCGTCTACATTGTCGCCATGGGGGGAATATTCAGTTTGAAAATATTTGTTGAATAAAAACCATCAGATAAAAAAGATCCCCACATAGTGCGTTTTGCTGCATAGCTATATACTGAGCCTGCACGTGCTACAAGCAAGTATGCATGCACTCAGAGTGTTATGATGAATTACATACCGACACTACATAATTACACACTGAAACGCTATGATATGAACAATGAAGCTACTGATACTCCATGTTTTCTGACTAATTACAGGGTCTTGGTCAATGTCACATCAATACCCTGCATGTTACAAGTACTTCTGTTCTAATACTGTTCATTAGACACTGGCACACTGAAGAATGCACCAGAGCAAAATTGATCTTGCAATCTGTTCTCATGACACATGAGTAGTATTAGTAGTAATAGTACTAGTAGTTGTACTAGTAGTCCTTGTTGTACATATGCTTGTGGGCAATTATTACAATCCTTGTAATAATGACATATTGATTCTACAGTTATAATGACCTTTTCAAACAGAAACAGAAACTGAAATATCCTCACTTTTTTTTCACTTCGAAAAACAAAACAAGAAACTAATCCTGAACAAAATCTGGTCGAAACGTAACAGTGGGGGATCTCCTGGCAAATGACCCAACCTCAGAACTGTGGTCCATCTTTACTCGCTACGTACTTCAGCTCTGGCCTTCAGCAGAAAGCGCTGGTTGTCCTTCAGCACTGTTGGGGGACAGAACAGACCTGCAGCTGCAGTTCCAGGCTCGGTCACCAGAGGGCATCACGTTCTACGCAGCGCAGCATCTCGGTGTTCGAGCAGGTGGGCTGGCTCTAAACCGGCTGCAGGGGCATAAAGATTCATGTGCGGGTAACAAGCGCTCCTTAATCAATTCCATATCAGCGCTACAATATCTTCCAGAAATGAACTTCGACAAGCCTAATCTAATTAGAACATGTTTTAAATAACATGGTCTGTATGTCAGCTAGCCAGGCAGCCCATGGGGCTAATTGCAGACATCTGTACTACTGTTGTGAGTGCTACTGTTCTGTAATACATCTGACAAGACAAGATTTTTTTACACGCAGCAGTTAAATGTCACTTCAAATGAAATTACTATTTTTACAGTGTACAACATTCCATATCATTTTAGAAGCCCTATTATATGTTTTGGCAGTTATTTCATTATTTTTATTACTTCATCAATTGGCAGAAAGAAAAAGAAAAAAAAAGGATTTTATTGTGCCGACTAAGGGGCATATCAGTAAGTAGGGTCTGTGAGCATCTTACCAGGAAGTCAGGTAATTCAGCATAATCCAATTAAAACTAGGCACAGATAGGCTGAGAAGGGACCTTCTCAACATTCCACCGGGTTGCCTTTCATTTTATTTTGTAATAATATAGCTTCAAATATGGTCATGTGCCCATGCATGTACCTAGCATCAAAATAAATGTACGAATGATTGTTTTTCATAAAAAAGTAAATGGAAATTTTGATGTTTGTTGTTTCAGCAATCAAAGTAATGAATGGTTTTATGATGATTAATCCTGCCTTTGGTACTGGTCATTTTGGGGGCATGTTTCTTTTGTAGCCTAATTAACATAGCATTTACTTTTTCTGATTAGAAGTTCCGTGAGATGGGAATAAGGGAAAACAAGCTCTCTTCTTTATAAGCGACTTGTCTTTTATCAAAAGGGCATATTTTCTTATTTGTGAACTTGGTAAGGTGTGACCACATGACACCTGGCTCAAAAGTCACTCAACAGTGATCCGTAACTTCAAGTCACCTGGCATGTACTCTACACTGCAATACGCGCAGATAGTCTTTGTGGATTCACGTTCACCTCAACTGCAGGGTGTTGGAGGTGATTCGCAGCCATCTTATTTTCAGATGTGAATGTTCAACGCTATTAAAGTAATTTCGGGTGGACACAGGGGGCCCATTCTACCTTACGGTCTTTCAGTAAACTGACTCACTGTGGTAATTGAAGATCCCATGACACTCATTGCACTCGAGTAGGGGGGTCTGGCTAAATTCCCAGCCTGGCTCTTTCAGCCTGCCACCTAATCATCCCTTGATTTAATCGACTATAATCTCCACCACAGGTGAGGTGTGGTGAGCTTTCTGGCACAAAATGGCTGCCGTTGAATCACCCAGGTGGGTGCAACACATTGGTGGTAGTGGAGGCAAGTCTCATTGAGATAAATATCTCATTTGCAAGAAAGACCTGAGAACAAACACATCTAAAAACTTTAAAAAAGTACAATTCAAACACACATTAACATTCATCAGTCAAACATAAAGATGTATTAAAACCTGTTACTGAAAGCAAGTACATAGAACATTAAGAAAATCGGTGTAGAATACTTAAAAATGTTAAAGGGACAAGCAATTATCATTTCAGCGTTCCTTTGCAATTTATTCCAAATAAGGGGCATCGTAGTTTCCCCTCATCAGTGTAAAGCACTTATAGTATGAGAAAAAGCACTATATAAATGCAAGGAATTATTATAAAGTATTTCCCTGGCCCCATTTGTGCTGACCCTGTCCTTCCTACTCTTTCCCAGGAGTCTGCTTCTGTGTGTCTCTGAGATCCAGCCTCGTCCTGCTGCGCTACAGCCTCTGGGACACAGTGGACGGCGTTTGTCCGGGCGGATACCAGCGGCGGGAAGTGGCATACGGTGCGGGCGGGCCGCTGCGGGAGCCGAGGCAACCTGACGCTGGATGCGGTGGTGGCCAAGGTGCGGGGGGAATGCCCGGGGGGCATGACCGCGCTCGATGCATCCATGGACGTTTTCGTTGGGGCGTCCCCTCCCTAACCGCTGTTCCCGGCTGCACGGTGGGGAGCACGGCTTCAGAGTTCAGCGGGCGTGTCCGAGAGGCAGTGCAGAACGGGCGACAGTTGGGGCTCCGGCAGACGCTCTTTTCCCAGCAGTGTTCAGTTTCTACAGGACTCGGAGGGTTTCAATGTTCACGCCGATGAAGTGTCATGAAGAAACATCTCTGTTGCTGACTGAGAAACTGAAATTATTCCACAAATATACATTTTTCCTTTTTAAAAATATATATTCATGCACTGCAATGAAAAATTACTTGTAGTCTCTGACTCTGGGTAATTACACCCATTTCTGGTCAGGTTCTAGCTCTACAGTGGGGAGAAAATGGTATCAATTAATGAATTAAATGGAATTAGCTAGTCCCAGATCCATACTAGCAAAGGAGTATTGTAGTGAGAATTATTTACACATTTATGCATGTAGAGTAACTTAAACCGCTTACTTTCCTGCCCCAAATCCAAATATACAGATTGTCAATACTCCAACAAAGACATGTTTTTCAACAAAATATTTGTTGCTGTGAAAAATTTAGCTTATGCAATAATCATTAAACATCCAATGTCCAAAAATAAATTTACATTGCATAGTCTTAATAGTATGTGTGTCTAACACATCATTTAGAGTTGAACGGATTCTAACTACACTGTGCATGTAGACATTGGATTTGACATTTTTTTTAAGAATTAAGTCATTTGCGTTAGTCAACAACCAGTTTAAGTAGGCTGAACACATTTGATTTGAATAAATGAATTGACACAGCAGTCCAATCGTATGGCCCAACCAACATATCGTCCGATTAAGCACCAATAACGTTCTTTGAAATTAAGAAAGAAAAACGCATTCATTGAAGGGTGAATATATTTTCACAGCACTGTCTGGTCCCATCAGTTATCACACTGAAGAAGTTTGTGTTGGCACAGTTGTATCATGTGCGACTGCACTGCAAACTTGAGTTGAATACAACAATCTCCTTTTACAATCTTTTCCCTTTCAACAAACTAGGAGTGCAAATATCAAATTTAAGTTTTTTAGTCATTGAAACACAGGTTGCATAGTGTAAAAATGGCAAACATTAGCGTCAAACCATTAACGCCTAGCGATACACCAGCAACCAAGTCACTAATGTTGTCAGCCGAGATGTCTCCGCGTATCAAGCAGCCAATGTGAAAGCATGAACATCAAGTTAATTTGTTTCATCAGGGCAGATGGAAGGTACATGCACAATATCTCCAATCTAGCTCAACTCAACTCAAAATGTAACCCGTGACCGTTTAAGTCATTGATGGCATACAGCATTTCTTTTTTTGCAATGTGTGTGAACTGGTCATTTGCCAACATACTTTTGTTCCAATACAACACATTTTGCATATTTTTCTTTAAAATCATTTAATCTCCAAGAGCATTTTTAATTCTCGTAAGGCAAGTTCTCTAAAAGAGGTTCATTTAGGATATTTTTAAATTTTATTTAATATCAGATTTTTAGATTTTATTTTAAAACAGTTTGTTTTATATATTTGTCACTTTGTGCCGTGACACTATTCATTTTGTTACTCTAATGATTAAAGTGGAAAATTATTACTGTGCTGACTATGTAGTGTCGTTTCCCTAAAACTATTGAAATATTTTAGCTTGGTTTTGGATAGGCACAATTTTCATATCAGTCTTGCCCTACTAAATAGTTTGGTTTGGTGCATATTTTCTTGAATTCAGAAGTTCACAGGATCCCACCCCCAGCCAAGTGGGTTACCTCTCGGCCTCAGTATCCAGAATTGTAATTAGAACTAATTGTTCTTGTCAACACACAATAAAAAGATTAGATTTATTATGAACTGTACATAAACACTGTGCAGACGGCACACTCTCTACTGTACATGACAGGCCAAAATGTACAGAGAATTTTTTTGAGTTGGGTAACATAAAAAGAAGTTAAAAAGGATATCCAGAGTCAACAAATAGCTGCTATAATGAGGGAACTACCCCCCTCAATTTTTCTGTTATATTAAAATGAAATTGCTCGACGAAATGTCTTCACTGCCTTTTGGTGTGGCATTTCTGAACAAATGCCTCAAATTCAGGTCCTCAAATGCAGTAGTAACAACATATGAAGATATTAAAATACAAACTAAAATGTGCAGCCAAAAAAGTACGGAAACTTCAGTTTTTATACAGTAAGAAAAAAAGAAATAAAATGGCTGCTTGCTGTTTGTTGAAGAAGTTAATGTTACTAAAACATTCGACTACTCTTGTGTACTTAATGATGGAAGAAAGGAAACTGGCACCAGATGGGGTCGGCTGGAGGTGGCAAGGATTAGGAACGTCTGTCTTTTGACCTTTCTTTGGAACGGTTCCTCCCCCTGTCGTAATCCGAGTCTCTCCTGTGTCTGTGTCTATCCCGGTGGCGGCTGCTGTGCTCGTCGCTATGGCGACTATCTTTCCGGGAGTGGTGTTCGCTGTGGTGACGGCTCCGGCTGTCGTGGCTCCGGCTGTCGTGGCTCCGGCTGTCGTGGCTGCGCCGGCGACTGCTCTTCCCTCGACTCCTTTCCCGGCTCCGACTCCGACTGTGACTCCTGCTTCTGCTCCTGCCTCGACTCCTGCTCCTGCTCCGACTCCTACTCCTGCTCCTGCTCCTGCTCCTGCTCCGGGTTCGAGTTCGAGTTCGAGTTCGACTGCGGCTCCGGCGGTGGTGCTTCCTGCGGTTTCGGTCGTGGTCTCGGTCCTTTTCACGGTGCCGGCTTTTCCTCTCCCGGTGCGACTCGCTGTGGCGTCTCTGTCTGTGGCGGTCACTGCTGCCCTCCCTCTTGTGGTCATCCTCGGAATGGCGAGGCTGCCTCTCCCAGGGGTCGCTGTACCGCCGGTCCGGTGCACTCTCCTCCTTGGCAGCCAGGGTCGGCGGTTTGGATGACTTGAGGAAGCAGGGGGCCTCGAACGGCACCGTTGATGGAGGGGTGAGGGGGGATGGCTGTGGGGAGGGGAAGCTCGCTAGCGGTGGGACGGGGCGAGACCACGTCATGGTGTGATTCTGAACATGGGGCTCCGCTTGGGGGAATACGAGAGGGGGGCTGCCAGGGTAGCCCAGGCTGGGTGGCACAGGCTGCCGCAGGGGCTTGAAAGGGGGTATAGCCGCGGTCTGCACTGGGAACCGGGGCGAGGGTGGTGCGTGGTAGATAAACGGGGGTGACCCCGTGCGGGGAGGGGGGAAGCCAGGCACCAGCGGTCTGAGACCCCCCTGAGGGACCACGGCAGGCGGGGTTGGGAAGAGCGGTGCGCTTGAGCGCACCAATCCACAGCGTTCGGTGTTGCTGAATGACGACACTGTGCTAATGCTCTGGATGTCTTCTATGGGCCGGTACTCCTGCTTGGGCATGGTGGGCGCCGGCTGGGGAACGCATGGCTTCTCCTCATTAGGCTCAGGGCAGCTAAAGGCCTGCGAGCGCTCCTGTACACCTAAAAGCACCTTCTCCGGCACCTTCTCTTCGTCCTGCCCCTGACTGTTATCAACAGAACCGCTATCTGCAGGACCACCCTGTTTTTCCTGTTTGTCTAACGGGGAGCTGTTTTTCAGCATTCCCCCTTCCGGTTGTCTAAGGTCCTTAGTGGGACTGGGGATGCTGACAGGGCCTGGGTGGCTGTCTTTAGGCGGGGTGGTGGGCGTTACCACTGTAGTTGTGTGGACGGGTGCCACTGGGCGCCATTTGGCTTTTTCGCACGCTGACCCCAGCAAGAGGGTGGGGGCATCTGCTGGGTCTTTAGCGGCCGGGGGTTGGGGAAGGTTGGCCAGGAAGGCCTCTGTGGAAACGTCCGATGGCTTGTCTTTCAGAGAGACCGCTGGGGTAGGGACCTCCTTCCCTGGGGATACAGTGGAAGTCGGCTTCTTTTCTGTACTGGACGTTTCCACATCCAGTGGTTTGACTTTCAGAGATACCGTTGTGGTAGGGACAGTGCCGGTCTCCTTCCGTGGGGATATGCTGGTATTCCACTTTTCATTTGTGCTGGATGTCTGCTCGTCTGGTGGCTTGACTTGCAGAGAGACCTTTGGGGTAGGGACACTCCCGAAGGTTGTGCCCTCGTTCCCAGAAGATACGCTGGAGGTCTGCTTCTCGTCTGTGCAGGACGACAGCACGTCCGTTGGCCTGTCTTTTAGAGTGACCGTTGGGGTAGGGACAGTCCCGGCCTCCTTCCGTGGGGATACGCCGGTGTTCTGCTTTTCGTTTGTGCTGAACGGCTGCACGCCTGGGGGCTTAAACGTCAGCGAGACCATTGGGTTCGGAACACGCCCAGAGGTTGTGCCCTCCTTCCCCGGGGATACGCTGGAGGTCTGCTTCTCGTCTGAGCCGGATGGCTGCTGCTCGGATTTTGGCGATTTCGGCTCCTTCTTCTTTATGACGAAGCGGTCGAGCCTGGGCCCGTTGGGGGCGGGGCTCTTGTTAGGAACGGGTTCATGGCCTGTGCCGTCGGAAGCAGCAGCAGTCACCCGCTTGTGTGCATCCTTCTCCGCGTCACTTGGCGGAACCTCGTTCGCCGCTGACGGAGGCTTGTCCGCCGCATCCTGAGAGGGTGCCGATTGGCCCTCTCCCCCAACCAGCACCCCGGGAAGAAAACGCAGCGGCTTTATCGGCTCCTGCAGGCTACCCTCTGTGGTCAAGGAGGACTCCTCTTCAATGGCCCCTTTTCCGGCCTCCTCCTGAGCAGACTGTGGCACGGCAGTTTCCCCCGGACGCTCCTCACTCCGAGAGTCTAACCTGTCACCCTCCCTGTCCTCAACAATTGCAGAAGTGGTATCCCCCTTGACCTTGTTCTCCGGAACTAGCTTTGGAACAGAAGTTTCTGGAACGTCCATGGGCAGAATGCAGCTGTAGTCCCTTCTGACCCTCTGCCGAATGATCAACCCCAAAAGCAGGTTGGAACGGTTGGCCTCTAATCCTGTGGAAATCACAGGAAGACAGAAGTTTAATATTCAAAAACTGAATTCTGAATGCCTTTCCCAAGCTTATCTGTACCTCATATAACAGGTCTCACCATCAATTTCTGAGTAAATAGAAGGTCAAAACTAGGCCCAAGGCAGACCAGAAGGATTAAGGATCATCTTTCAACTCCCAAGTGTTTCAGGTAGAATCTGGATTCTGGATCACAATCAGTTTCTAACACATTCACACCACATACGATTAATTTGACCAACCAATCTGAGCAACTTGGCGACTGAGCGACAGAAGCTGACAGAGAAAAGTTGTCTGTGGTTGTCCTCTAAGAGGACACAATGAGAAGCTCTTGCCCCTTATTCAACCAAATTGCTCAGTGTGTGAATGTGGGTTAAGGGAATACATTACATAATAATTGTCCATTAATAATTAGTAATAATAAAAAGTAATTTTGTCAATGTCATGTTACTTTTTTTTTCTTTTTTTTCTCAATCTGAAGAATTTCACGGGCCCACCTGCCCTCAGGACGATCACAGGTACAGTGGCTTCAGAAAGTATTCAGACCTCTTCACTTTTTGCACACTTCATTGTGTTCTACATTAAATTTTAAATGGATTAAATTTTAATTTTGCCAATAAATCTCCATAACACATAATGACAAAGTGAAAACAACTCAAGACATTTTTTTACATTTATTCAAAATCAAAAACTGAAATGTCTCATTGACACAAGTATTCAGGGCCTTTGCTGTGGCACTCCAAATTGTGGTCAGGAGTATCCAATTTGCTTTAATTATCATTGAGATGCATCTAGAATGTGATTGGAGCCCACCTGTAGCAAATTGAATAGATTGGACATAGTTTAGAAAGGAACACACCTCTGTCTCACAATTAAAAAATGGCAAATAACGTGTGCCAAAAAGTGAAGGAGTCTAAATACTGAAGCCACTGTATGTCCCTGTCCCAGGCTCAAAACTGGTTTCAAATGAGCAAAGTGCGGTCAGTGTGGTGGTTACCTGGGCCGTCAAAGGGAACCAGCTGATGAGGGATCTTTTCGGCAGCGCCCAAAGGAACGAGATAGGTGTCCTTCACCTGCTTGGTGTTGTTCGCCACGACACCGTATCGCCTGCGGCTGCTGAAATAGGCATACAGCAGGGTGTATGCAATCTCATCCTCCTCCGTCGCGGGGGAAAACCGAATCAAACACACCTCCTGAAAAAGTACAAATACAGGAACTTAGCAATGCAACTTTACGTCTAGTACTACTGAAGTGCATTTGGATGAACCTGATATTAAAATATTTTACAGCTGAAAAGACAGACTGGCTATGTGATTCAGAGACAGACTGGCTATGTGATTCAGAGACGGACTGGCTATGTGATTCAGAGACAGACTGGCTATGTGATTCAGGGACAGACTGGCTATGTGATTCAGAGACAGACTGGCTATGTGATTCAGAAACAGACTGGCTATGTGATTCAGAGTGAACATCTCACCTTGGTTCCTGAGGCACGGATCTTCTCCACATAATCCCAGACCGTCTGCGGAGAGATCCTCCCCCCGACTTGGATGCTGTCAGGCAGATCCTAGCGGAGGAAAAGCACATCAAGCCTCAGTCCATATCCAGCCATTAATCTCATTACATGTACATTAAAGGAGCACTGTCACGCTTTTTTAATTTGAGTGTATTTGGATTAAATTATGTGTGTAGGCATTTTTAAAATCACTGTCAGTATAGCAGTTTCCTAGATACGGGGCAAAACATCTAAAAACAAACAGGACACTGGACGTGTTTGGCTTGACTCTCCAGCCCATGTTACCTGGAAGGTAACAGGAAGTCAAACTTCACCCAAATGCAGAGACTGGTTTATAGACGGCCACCCATCCAGGTGATCACATGACAATCCCGGGAAAATATGGTAACATTAGTAAACAGCAACCTAACTTGCCTTGGTCGGCCTGAGCAATATGACAGACAGCTCTGACTTCACTGAGTTACGGCACGGCTCCACTACAGCCATCAATGTGAGCAATCACCATCAGCCATAATTTTAACATTCTACTATACTCTGGTTCAGTTGTAACCGGCTAATTTAGCTTCAGCTAGCTAAATTACAGATTGTGATGATCTAGCCGACGTGAATAGCCACCCACTTTATAATTTGTGTGGAGTTAAATAAGAAAAAACGAGCATAACATCTACATTTCTCATTAAAATCAATTCACTATATGGGAATGAACCTCTGCGATTCTCTAACTTTGATGCTACCATTGAACGTGACACAATGGCTACAGTAGAGGCACTGTCATTAATTACAATGGATTCGTTCCCTCAGCGTCCGATGTCTGACGGCGATTGCTGATGTGCCCTTACAGGACAAGCTTTTCGATTTTGACGAAGAAATAAAACCTTACAGTTTTGAGGCTTTGTGAGGATTGCCTCAATCTGGATCTCTTATTTATTGCACATTTAATAAATTAGTGACGGACTTGAAAGCAACAAATTAAAATGGTGAGCATTTGGGCCGCAAATAATGTACAATAACAGCAGTTTAAAATTCCTGAGCTGAGGTATAAACCATTTTCCATTCAATCGAACATGAGTTATAAAATGGATTCACACCATTTTGCAGATCTCAGCATCCCTTACCTCAGTGAGGTTGTCCAGGACACCTGAAACCGGATACACAGCTGTGACGAACTTGGCCACGGACGGCATGTTGACGAAGCCTTTCCACAGAGAGTCCAAACGGGCCAGGAACGCAGCCTCGTCCTGCCTGCCCTTGGGACTGTTGGACCTGGAACAGACCCGGCCCACTGGGCTTAGATCGGATGCCATGCAAAAGGACTAAAACACAGATTTCCCCCAGTAGCTGCCGACCAAAATCATTAAGCTTCTAATAGGACATGAAACAGGGCTGTATGGGTGAGAACCACAGGGGAACTACTGACCAACTATACTGTCAGTCTTGTAAGAGGAAATGTACACAAGACTTTTGACCCCTGTGAAACCCTGACAAGCCAATTAGAATATGTAGTGTATTCTAACATATGGTGAATGGTAGAAAGAGAAAAGCAGTTCTGGAGTGCAGTTTTTTTTTTTTTTAAAGGAAGGAGTAGCAACTCTTGTAGTTTAAACTTACACGTTGAACAGCTTCGACCATTTCCCTCTGGGGGCACTCTTTTGGATGTAAAAGGTAAATCCATTTTGACAAATTGATATAAAACTTTAAAGGAGACTCACGATCCATCTAACAAGGACAGGACGCTGGGGTTGGACAGACACGCCTCAAGGGTGGTGAGTGACAGCTCTTCCAGCTGGGTGGGGGGGACTTCGGGGCGGAGCTCGGCATCGATGCCCGACTGCCTGCGCACCACGGTGGTGGCCACTTTGACCACCTTAGTGCTGGCATCCTCCGCAGGCGGAGCCATCCGGCCTGTAGGGAGAGAAACGTCCTCTTGAATAACCTTTTCCTTCCTGTTCATGTAACCCATTCAGTTCCAAGAGTGCCATTTGGCACTCTCGACCTTCTCTCAACCAAAGCCAAAACCCCTTAGGATTTGGGTGGAGACACGTCATATCAGGCTTGGGACTGAAAGGGTTAAAGCAGAGTGTCCCATCCTATTCAGAAAGGGCCGGTGAGGGTACACATTTTTGTTCAGGCCCAGAGACTTGCTTCTACTTACCAAAGTCTAGATTGAAGACCACGTTCATCAGATGAAGTGGGCATTATAGCGTTGGGTGCGTGTTATTGGATAAAACTAACTAACACGCCTGAATCCAACAATCTCAAAACATGCAGCCAAACCACCTGCAACCTTTTGCCTTTGCGGTTACCTGTGCAGATCTTGCAGTTGAGGTCAAACAGGTGTGTTTTGTGCTGGCCAGTCGTGTCCTTGATGCCCTCCGACTCAGCCTCCTCAGGGACTTCCTTGGCCTTGGGCTCTTCCACTGATCTGGGAACAGCTTCCGTCTGAAAAAAAGGTAATTAGCAAGCAGTTAGCAAACCTGAACCCATTCGCAAAAAAGCACCGGATCTAGTTGCCATTAATGTAATGATGAATATTACAAACCAACAATATGGGTTTATTTAGGTCTGTTGTATCAGGATGAGCTGCGTTGGATATCTAAAACTTGGCAAATTTCAATGAAACCATCTGGATGTATAGACAGCACCCTGGATCACTGGAAATGCATCTCAATTTCATTTTTGAATGACCCCTTGAAAACAATGTTGAATTATAATTTTCTTTTTTAACAATGTTGACACTGCACCCCAGAATACTTTTCTTTTAAATTGGTCAATGCGCTAGTTTTCGTTCCAAACAATTACCTTTGTTTTAGTTTCATGACAGGCTCACTGCTGTACTTGAGCACAGAAAAATCGTTCTGATACACTTGCAGTCTGTGGATGTAGCTGTTGCTCATGAACAAATGTCAGATCGCGATATGATTGCGAGAATGAAATAATTAAGAGCAGTAGTAGGCACAAAATCCTGAAATTGATTTGCCCTTGTTGTGCAACCCTGGTTTACAAATACAGGTTTTTTAGCCTTGTAACTTTAACCAAATAAACTGAAGATGATGAGGCTGAGCTTCCTCTTACCACCACAGTGGTTTCCGACTGTTTGACGGGCTCCTGGCTCTCGATCTCGATTTCTCCTTTGTGGGTGATTTTGGTGATGGGGCGCCTCTCCACCTCCCTCTGCTCCTTCTCAATCATCTCAATTGTCTGCAGAGGGGAAAAAAGTATGTTGCTCAATTATTAATGTACATGGCATTCAACTCATCTGTCTAAAGCAGGGGCTTCCAATCTTGCCCAAAAAGCTACTGGTGCGGGAGCAGATTGTTTTAGCTTAGCGCAGTACCATGACACCTGATGTACACAAAGGTCTTGATTGAATTAATTAATTAGTTGGGTTGGTTGGTTGTTGCAGTGCAGGGCTAAAACAAACCCACACTGGGCCTTTATGGATAACATTGGACACCCCTAGTCTTGAATTATGCTTAAAGGAATAGTTGTCTGGGATTTTGATATAATTTCAGTTGTATTCTATGTTTGGTTGGCCCAGACAGTTTTTGTGCACAAGGAAGGATTTTGTCAGTACTTAGTGAAGTTTCTGACAACCTGCAGGCTTTCCTATGATAACAAACACTGACAGCCCTACACCTGCCATAAAGCTGTCATAAACATCCTTCACTGCACACTTAAAACTGTATGGGCCAATCGAGCACAGTTTTAAACTAAACTTAACTAGGCTTGCTGCGTGTCAGTCGTGTTTGGGCTGTGAAAGAGGAACTCACATGTCGATTCTCCCTCTGCCTCCAGGCTGCCAGCTCTTTTGAAGCTAACTCCTCTGGACTCATCCGGATCAGATGGTGTGGAGAAATCTCCCCTTTTAGAACACGCTTAAACAGCACCTGAAAAAGTGTGTTTCAAAGATCACAGATTCCTTTATTCAGTTTTTTATGTTTATCTTATTATTTCGGAGCTTCCGTACTTATGTGGCAGGCACGCACTTACGTTGTTTTTGGCATCGTTGAGGTTGAAGATCAGGCTTCGATATTTACTCTTGTATTTGCTGTCAGTGTCCCGGAAGAATGCAAACAGCTCCTTCTCCGTTTTCGACGCCACGCTCATCGCTCTCTCAGACGACACTTTCAAATCGGACTCCTTCAGTCTGAAAAGAAAGACATCCATCTGTGAGAGCGCAGCCTCAATCTTTGTGCAAGCAAATCCAAGTGAGGTTCTTCAAAATAAAAACTTGTATCGTCTCTACACCCACAGAATAGCAACAGATCATCTACTAAAACTCCCAGACCAGCTACAGCTATAACCACACTAAACACCAAGAGCAGCTACAGCCACAACCAAGTGAAAACTAACCAAACTTGTAACAGCACCACGGTAACAGAACCACTGTAACATCACCACGGTAACAAAACACTGAACACTGCAACAACACCCCTGGAACAGTACACTGTAACAGCACCCCTCTAACAGTACACTGTACCAGCACACTGTAAAAGAACACTAAGAAAACATTGTGACTCTGGAATGGCACCCTTGTAACAGAATATTGTAACAGCAGCTCTGTAACACTGTAAAATAATCTCTAACACCACACCAGGGTTTCAGTCATGCACAAACATAACCATGTGACGATTTCTTAAGGACCATAGATTTTTATGAATAAAAGAGCACTGTGAAGATAAAAGCGGTCGGTGAACGAGTTACCGTTTCACAAGGATATCCTTCAGAGTGTCGCGCACATTCCTCCGGATTTGCTCCACAGAAGGCTTCTTGGAGACAGTGGGCGAGGACTTGATCTTCTTCACCTCCTGCTTCTCATGTGCTCCTAAGGAAAGAGACCAAGAGTCTGTACTAGCCAACCCACACAAACTAGAGCCAGAACTACAACCATAACCACACTAAAACTCCCAGAGCTGATAGATCCATAACCACACTATAACACCCAGAGCTGATAGATCCATAACCACACTATAACACCCAGAGCTATTACAGCCATAACCACACTAAAACTCCCAGAGCTGTTACAGCCCTAACCACACTAAAACCCAGACCTGTTACAGCTATAACCACACTAACATCCAGACCTGTTACAGCTATAACCACACTAACATCCAGACCAGTTAGATCCATAACAACACTAAAACAACCAGACATGCTAAAGCTATCACCACACTAAAACTCCCAGACCTGTTACAGCCATAACCAGGCTAACACCCAGCCCTTTCACAGCCACAAATATCTGTACAGTAGAGGGACAACACAACTGATAGCTGCAAAAGCTTATGACTGCATTTGGATAATTTCATGGACACGAACAGCAATTCTAAAAATATGCACAGTACCTTTGCTAAAAAGAATGAAATTGGTCAGTTAATAATGGTTTATCATCTTTGTGGATTAACTCCCAGCAGTGGCTGGTCGGACGTCTGGAGCTCAGAGGAAGTAAATTTTGGGTACCAGTTTTCGGTGCCGAGTCCCCAGGTGCCTGCGAGACCTTTGCTGCCTGGCCGCCCTTCTGGTCCGAAACCAACGCCATCTTGCCCTCCATGTCACGAACTTCAGCCGATGGTTTTCTCTCCACAGAGTCCTGGATGAGAGCGTGATAGCCAATCAGCACAGCTTGCTTTCAGCCAAGTACAAGTACACGGGTGGAGGGGTGTTCTCACCCGAAAATTACTGAGATACAATGACACAGACACAAATGCAAAGTGGCGATTCCGCAAAATATCCACTATTTTCTGTTCATAACAGAATGGAGATGGACACAATAGCTGTGACTAATACAGAAATCCAGTTTTTAACATTACTCATGGAATTCATAAAGTTGAACAAACCTTCAGTAACATGGGGAATAAGCTACACATTGTCTTTAGCTCAGTCAGCCAAAAAGGAAAATGTACTGGCACAACCGATCTCTGTTACACAGAGGCACTATATTTCTAGATACATTTTAATTACAGGCAAATATCTCCAACTGAGAATCTTCTTCAGCAAAAGCTATGACAAAATATTCCCCCACAAGAAAAAGACAGATATCAAATTATAGCAGGGGCTCGGTTGCAACCAGTTATTAGGTTTGACATATAAAGCCAGTTTCCTCCACACACTCCCTGAATAGTTCAACAGAAGCCCGTAATGTTGAACAGAACCCTTTTCAAAGCCCAATATGAAGTGGCTCCACCACTGGCTTCAGTTGAGAAAACTGAAATTTAGAAGGGTTTTAATAAGTGCTCAAAGAATATTATATCAGTCATTTTGATTGGTTAAAAAAGGTATATGGCACTCTTGGGATTTTACAGTAGTTACACTTGAGTGCCAGGACTGAAAGGTTATAGGATATATGCAGTTATTCTTTCCTCCACACATTTATGAACACAACACTTCAACAACAGAAGCCCATAATGTAAAAATGGGCGAGGCGCAGTGACAGGTATAAAGCGACCAGACGGGGACGTTCACCTTTTTGATGAGCCGCACTCCCGCCGTCGCCGGGGTCGAAGGCTCCTTTCGGTCGTTTCCGACCGGCTTGCAGATGGCGGCGTGTCCCGGCCTGGGGGGCGCGCCCTCGGTCCTGGGGGGGCCCTCGACGGGGGCCGCGCCCTTGCGGTCCTCCTCGGCGCAGCACTTCAGACACACGTACTCCTGGTCCTCCTGCTCCATCTGCTGGGCCTTGGCCAGGTCCAGCCCCACACAGTCCCCGTGAAACCAGTCATCACAGCGGCCACAGCCCACCATCAACCTGCGCACCGTTTCACTGGAGTGAGCATCCTTCTTTCCCTCTTACAACCACGCTATGAGCCTTTTACTTTCTTTACAGATCAAATTGAGAAAAGTAAATGTAGCTACAAGACTCTAGAAGTCGCTTTCAGGTACGCTGCGACTGAGGTATGTATGCACCTACAGTCGGGAGTGCTTTAAAATGGCAGCGGGGTACGTGAGCGCCGTTCCCCCGGGGGGAGGGCACAGGTGCACTGCTCACACACTGCCGTTAGCTGTGCATTTAAGGAGCCGGAGAGCAGGTGGTGTTAAGCCGGGGGAGAGGGGACAAGTCGCTATGGAAACAGCTTTCGAGTGAGGGCGCCGTCAATAAGGGCAGGCATGCATTATACGACTTTCTCAGGGTTACAACGTTCGGAGTCGTCACGCTTTGCAATACCAGACTGTGACAACTGATCGGATGATCGCAGACTATACGGGCACCTGACCAGAGCTGAAAAACGGAACCACCTCCTGATTGGTCCACGGGAATAGAAACACAGGACCAGCTAGCGAGACCTCTCGCACCTGACAAGTTCAAACAAAATTTTTTGGACAAAACAATCGGGAGCTCGTAAGCCAGTCGGATTGGCTTGGAATGGTATCTCACGCCTAGCAAGTAGCGACGTTAAGACCTAATGTTTTTCTTACGATTTACTCCTGATCTGAAAAGAACAATCGGGATCATGCAAGTCACATAGTGTACGCCTGCATTACATGAAGAGCAACCAGAAAGGACAGCATTGAATTTTAAGTGCATTTCCAAGAACATCTGAAACTTAAATGCTCAAGTGCTCACAAAGCTTAAGATATTTTTTCTGAGGCATATCACAACCTGAAGGCCATGCTGGCATGAAAAGGCCCACAATAGTACCCCTGGAGCAGTAGCCCTGTGTGTGGAGATCTTTCTCCAGCAGGAACACTAAGCATCGGGACCAGGGAGCTGTCCTACCTGTTGGTGTGGGGTTTCTTGCAGAAGCCGCAGTGCTTGCTGGGGTCCCAGGACGCCTCGCTCTCGGGCACCTCCTCCTCCGGCGCCGCCTCCTTGGCTGGGGGAGGAGGAGCGTTGTCGGGGATGAAGAGCTCCGGCTCGTCCAGGGAGAGGCTGCGGGAGCTCCTGCTCCGGTTCTTCTGGGCTCCCTTGTCACCCTTCCTGTGTCCCGCCTTCTCCGCCCGGTGCTTCTCCTGCTCCGAGTCCTCAGAGGCCTCCTTCTGATGGGGCCCTGGCTTCAGGGCCTGGACGGTGGGGTGGGGCGCACAGGGCCCGGGGGAGGGTTTGGGGGCAGCTGGTGGTGGCCCACGGGGCTCGCCGAGACCAGAGGTGATGGGTGGCAGGGGCCTTTTGGCAACTGCGTCCCTTTCCTTGGGTGCCGGCAGTTTGGTAGTCCTGCTGGGCGTGGCCCCTGCACCTCCGAGTGTCCTCTCAGGGGGCTTGTGTGTTTTAGCAGGCGGGTGGGTCTGCAGGCGCTCTCCTCGCCTCTTCAGGGCTCGCTTCCCGTCAGGGGCCGGCAGGTTTCGGACAGCATCGTCTCTCCCGGTCTTCCCGGGCCGGGGATGTCTGGGCCACTCCGCCCCGGCTGGCACCATCCGCTTCCGCCCGCCAGGGAAGCCTGCGGGCCCCGATTTGAGCCGCCGCTTCACCCGAGGACCTCGCTCCTCTTTAGCCACACTGGGGGCCACTTCCCCGCCACCAACTCGGTCCCCTCCGGTATCAGGCTCTCCACCCCCACCCGGGGGGACTTTCACATCCCCCATTTCCCCGTTGGCTTTGGCTTCTGTGGGGATTTTCTCAGTCGACACCTCGTTGCCCGGCAGCGACCCGTTGCCTTGTTGGACCTCGTTGGGGTTGACGAACGGTCCCAGCTGCTCGGTAGAGTCCCCGACAGCCGCACGCGGGGGTTGAGATGTCACACCCGGTTCGCTGCTGAACTCCACCTCCCCTGTGCTGGCTGAGCTCTCCGGAAAACAGGGGGGCTCCGCTGCGTCCCCTTCAGCCTCTGCAGTGGCCTGGGAAGGTCCTGGGAGCAGCTCGATCTTGTAGCCCCCCACGGTGACGGTGAGCCGCCTCAGCACCACCACGGGGTTCATGTACCACGGCAGGTTCTTGCCGCTGAAGGCTCCCCTCCCCAGAGAGAGCCCCTGCCTCCACCCCCCCCTCGCTCGTTTCCCTGGCACCGCTCTGTTTGCCCCTCGCCTACCGCGGTTGCCACGGGTGCCGGGGGTTCTGTCAACTTCTGGCATCGAATGGGCGGCCTTTACCCACGCTGCAAAGAGGGAAATCAGCTATCAGGAAAAAATGTGCTTTTAGTGCTTAAACGTTAAACCCTTAACAATTATAAAACTGCAGGGGAAATATGAGCAAAATAGCTGCTGTATACAAAAGGAGCACAACACAATTAAAGCTTAATAATAAAAAGTTTCAGGTTTGACCCTGTCAGTCCCAAGAGCTCCACAAGCGTAACTACCCTAAAATCTCAAACAGGCCAAATGGTAAATCTCAACCAATCAAAATAACTTATTAAAACTGTATTAAATTCTCTCAACTTTCTCAACCAAACCAAAACCCCTTGGGATTTGGGTGGAACCACTTCATATTGGGCTTGGGACTAAAATGGTAAAATGACAACCAGCATTTGAGGTTTAAGACACTGGTCTGCCCCAACACACCTGTTTTCAATTTTACAGTTTATTACGGTGAAGAAATCCAGAAGGTAGCTGGAAGTCTGGCACTGACCTCGCGCGGTTAGTGGAGATGCACTTCGGGCCCTTCCTCTTCCTCTTCCCCTTCCCCTTCCCCGTCCCCGTCCTCGTCCTCGTCCTCGTCCTCGCCCTCCTCCTCCCCTTCCCCTGGCCACTCCCTGCCCTCTGCCCGTTCCACGCCCCCTGCTCCCACCTCTTCCTCTCCGACCGACAGGAAGCCGGCCGCCCTGGCCCCGCCTCATGACTGCCAAACCCAAAATAAATCACACGTTTCACAGGTCAGCATAGATAAGCAACATTCAGGCCCAACATAAAAACACATTCATATAGTGCTAAAGTTTGAGCACCCCTGATCCAAACAAGCAAAGCATGTTCAGTTTTCTGATTTTGTTGCGAAAATAAATAACTAAAAATAACTAAAATAAAATAAAAATAAATAAATAACAGCAGAGAACAAACTAAACGCAAGATATTTATCAACATACTAGTAGACAATGGGCCTCATGCAAGAACATTTTCGTATTCTTATCCAAAACTTTTTTGTAAGGAGGGCTCTTAAGATTGAGTCACATTCTATTCAACAAACGCTTCAGAAAACTGTCCATCATAACTAGGAAAACATGTTAAATTCCGCTGTTTGTAAATCAGCGCACGTTCATGATAATTATGAATTCTCACATTTGACAACCAAAAATGCCATACAAGGCTAGGTGTGAGTCATACCATTTGGAAGATTTATTCAGAACATTATCAGAAAATAAGAAAAATAACTATGAGTTTGGAGATGAAGTTGTAGCGACAATAGGACTACAAGTCCGCAGAACGCAGAACGCAACTACAATACCTGTGACTTAGGACTTTCTGTTGTACTGTAATTCAACACTGTGGGAGGGGCATAGCTGGCAATACGATTATTAAAGGGTGAAACATTTTCTAATCTCTCTCTTTTTCAAACTCTCTTCGAACACGCGTCTTCAAACCATCCACAAACTCTCTGTCCAGAATCAACTTTCTCTTGACCTGCATCTCTTGTGAAGCACTGGGAAGGCCACAAGCATTCATTTATTTATTTTGTAACTGAAACATGCATTCAAGGCTGTAAGAATCAGTAGCCAGTCAGGACTTGAGTCCAAGTTTTTTGTAGAGTGCTAAAACTTTTATATTATTTTACTTTCATTTCATTACTTGTGTTGCTATTGAACACATTTCAAGACTGTACATTGTTGTCAGATTCTTTGTAAGACTCTTGTGGTAAATGGTTGGCATTTATATAGCGCCTTTATCCAAAGCACTGAGGTGGTTAAAATCTAAGTACATACATACATATATATTCATGAACAATGCCATTTAAATCTTTTCTCATATATTCTTGTTGAATGGCTTAGCATAATGTAATAGGCCATGAGAAGTCCGTTGTTTAGAGCTCAGAGATGGGCAAAGTCAACAAAGTGGGTACCAGGCTTACATTTGTTGGTGTGGGCGGCATGACCTGGGCATGGACAGGCTGTCATGTTGACAGGGCATAGTCTGAAGACCGGAGATGATGGTGTGATTGTAGCTACAATATGACCCATTAAGCACACTGAAATACTGTAAATATTACGACATTCGGTCCCCTTTAAATAAGGTGTAAAACAAACAGTATTTTCTTTTAAAGACCCTAGAAATTACTAAAATGTTTTTGTTTTTTTCCTTTCTTCCTCGGAAAGTGACACCCTGTGCTCGAACAAAGATCAGAACAGGTTTCAACCACCCAATGCATACAGGTATCTAAGACGCAAAACCACCAGGAAGCAAAAGACAAGGTAGCCTACCTGCAGCTTGGCAGTTGGCATTGTCGTTGTCCAAGTCATGATACTGGGCACTGGCGGATCCAAACATGGGGTCCTTGTCACTGAGCATGTTCCTTAATGAGTCTTCCAGGTGGCCGTGACCTGTCCCCGCCTCATTACTGGCTTCTCTCTCCAAACCCTGCCTGGGCAACAAGGCCTCGTCCAACTGGTCAGTGGGAATTAAGTGGTTAAAGGTGTCGACTTTATCCATGAACTCCGTCTCCTCTCCGTCAACTCTCCTGAAATAAAGCAACGCAGGTTACCATCATTCTACAAACACCTTCCGTAAAGCTCTTCCGCAAAGAGTTCTTCTGAAACACTGTCTGAAGCCTGCAAGCAGCAGGAATCCACATAAATACATGAGTTGCCTTTCAGTTTTGAGTTGAACATTGACTGAGTTGAACCACGTTCCATGAAGGAAGAAAAACTTTCAATCACACTTCCACATCCCCAGGTCACTGGGCATATCATAGACCATAACCAATAAGCTGACGAACACCTGCATAAAATGTACACCTGTGCACCTCCTCTCTCTCACCATATCACAAAAAAAGCATTTTACAGTAATCTTTGGCTTATGTTCCCAAACATATGCCAAACTTATGTGAGGGACGCTTGGGCAGAAAAGACATACGAGGTGGTATCATATCAACTGGAATGAGAAAAAACCTTGTGAGGCTGATAACTAAGTTCTGGGTGTTCATATGAATCAGCCTGCAATTCAATGTGCACGCACGCATGCACACACAGAATTCATATTTTAATCAGGAGCACAAAACAGCACTGGCAGTACTTTCTACTCCACCAAGCATAAGCATTTTGAATATTTTGCAAGCACACAACACTTCAACATGTATGTGAGATATATATCTCAATAAAGTCAATATAAATCAAATTAATGATTAAATGACTAATACACAGTCTTTATATTACACCTGCAAATGAGTGCGGACAGCGGGCAAATAAATCGCATTTCACAAAATATATAATTTAAGATTTTGTGTAAACATACCTAAGGTAATAGGGACAGCTAGATTTAAAAGTAGCGGTCAGTAGTAAAGACTTTTGTGACCACAGGGCAACCGTGGTTCCTTGAATATAATTACCATGGTGTAATTCAGGGCGTGCCCATTCGCGAGTTGAAATAAAATGTAGTTGAACGGATAATCACATTTCATGTACAGCTGTGGTGATTGCAACAGATCAATAGATGCAACAAGTGTGTGTTCACGTTAGGCAAGCAAATACATTTATCTTTCCAGGCAATACATTTTTACAACAAAGTTAAGAAAACGTTGGCTCCTGTTTGGGTGCCAAACAACGAGGAGTGATCAAAGTCACTCAAACTACCTGTTTATTTACACCACAAAAAGACAGTTTAGCGAACGGTTTTTTATTTTCTACGGATGCAACGCGGAAATGGGCGCGTTTGGGATTTTGTTCATTCATTGATATTCCTGATTGGACCTTATCCTCCCGATCTTCTTCACCTGCAGTTGTGGTCAAGCCGCCAAAACACAACCTCGTGTTAGTCTCAACCCAACATTAACTAGCTAACTAGAGTTAGCTCAGTGAAATAACCATCATAGGTGTATTGACATGTAACTTTATAGCAATGGCCTATATCCATTTATTCTGCCATTTGCCATATTGTAGTGTACAAATATCTATGCATCGTTTATATTATATTCAGCAATGCTCATCTCCGATATCATCTCCGAGTCAGTCTTGATATAAACTAACGTTAGCTATGCAACTTCATGTATAGCTAACGCTTAGTTTTAGCAACATATTTTTGATGCATAAACTTTTGGTGTTTTACTTGCGCGAGTGAATCGACACATGGCTAACACTGATTACTAGTTGAAATGTTATTTTTTTAAACTAGTCGTGTAAATAGCTTGTTAAGACACTTCCCTGTAAAATACTAGCTTACGTTAGCTGTACAAATGGCTAAGAATTCCACACAGCCAACTAGGCAACATTTGCTAGCTAGACAGTGTTGCTGCTACTGAGGCCTCTTAAACTTACTTGATAGTAATGGCAAACGAACTCAACGTTAAAAACACGAAAGCAATGAAAAAGAAGGTGTTTGCATATTTAAGGAATCGGTTTAAAGAAAATGACACGAGCAAACCGTTGTTGCTAAGCTATGCAACAACGAAGAGCTTACGTTGGTCATTTAAAACCAACCATGTGATGGTTCGCTTACATTAGCTAGGTAGCTATGTAGGCTAGATTGGGCAGGCCTCACAACAGTTTTAGCTTTAGCTAGCCAGTCAAAATTGCATCACAGCCCCTGCCTACAATTCACTATTCAATGCACAAAGCAATATTTAACAAATTCACAGAGAAACGAATATCATGGGAGTAACCCAAACACATAAAGCCCATAAGATAGGAAAGCCTGTAATTAGCGTTAGCTACCGAGGTAGGCCTTGAGTTTGTTTGCACCAACAGAAACACGCACAGCCATGATCACGCCCCCTTGCACTTAGCTACCCACAAGTATATCAGGGGAACGTAACCCCAATTCTTTACACATTGCACATTTAACTTATTTTACACGCTTCTTTTACCTTCCTCGTCTCGTGCCGAAGTCACCAAACTACTTGTACGCACATTAAGTTGCCCTGGTTTCACATTGTCCCAGAACAATTCAGTTTCCCTACGCCACCATTCGGAGCAACTGCAGCCATTCGGTTTCAGCAGCAGCGCCTCGCATCACGTGACCGGTGTTTACCGCTTGGGTCCAAGCAGGGGCAAAGTGAACTGAGGCGGTCCCATTACAGTTCATTGCACGTCTCATTTGCTGACCAAAAGTCCTCTACTGCTCTCATAAACTGGCAAGTGCAAGCACTATTTTGCCACGATCCGGTAAGCACATAGCATGAATGGCATTTGGTAGCGAGACGTCCTGATTTACGTTTCGTTAGTTTTGTGCGTTGTGAAACATATTTTTGACACACATCAAAGTGTATTTTTATTTGTGGATTTTCGTCGATTCAATCGTTGTAATGTCACACACGTAATGAAAAATAAACGCTTGAACTCTGAGGGTGTCGAGCGTGCTACATGGCCTGCCGCCTTGCACGCTCTACGATCCCAGCACCCTGCTGGCCTTTTTCGTCCAGCATATGTGTGCACTGTAGATCCCGACTGACTTCAATCACCCTCTGGACGACATCTTTTTAAAAAATTAAACACGTTCCGATTGTGTTCCTCTCAGAAATTAATACCGGTCTTAAATCTTGTTTTCCTTATGCAGGGCTTTACAGGTCAGGTTTCCACCTGCATTTGATTTGTATCGTCTTAGTTATTCTTGCAGGACTGCTATGTTGCTAGCAACCAGTGTCACAACAGAAGAAGCAACACTCCTGCCAAATTTAGTGAGAATTAAGGTGGCTACATAAAGCTGCACTCATTTGGGTTACTGCTGTTGTCCCTAGGTGGAGGCTATCCTCTTTGTGACTCCAGATTATTGGGTCCTTGGAAATTTGAGCCAGGGAGGAGTTGGGACACAGCAGTCGTAGCCGTGCTTTATTGTCCATTGACACGGGAGGCAATGGAAGACTGCCTCTCTAAACTGTCACTCAATTTCATTCATTGGTGTCGCTTTTGCGAGATCCTTACCTAAACTCTTACCTGCACACACATTCTGGCCTTCTTGTGTTATTCTTTGTTTTCCACAGCTGATACAACACAAAATGTTCACAGACGTAAAGTTGTTTCAACAACTCTTTGTAATTCAGCATTTTCTCAGCATATTTTACTACAGAAAACCAATAATTTCAGGTAATCGGGGTTTAAAGGTTATAACAACGCCCGTCAGTTGTTTCTACCTGATCGCTCAAAAGTTTGACTATTCTTGGATATGCTATTGGTCTAGTTCAACATGTCACAACACTGCTTAAAACTATAGGAATGTATTTAGCTTCGTGGATTTCTACATTTTATTAATTCGCGAGGTTGAGTTTGAGCTTTTTCCCTGTCATTGAATCCTACTTGACCCAAATCCTTCAGTAAATATTATCCCAGCGGTGAGTGTTGCTGATAATGAAATTGTAAACTAATGAGGCTTAAATGTAGCAAATATAGGCAAGCTAGTTCTGGAAGATGGTCAACTGTGTTAAGATTGCATGAAAAGGTATGAACATGTATGCATTTATTGTTTAGTGAACTGGAGAATAGTAATACGAGGACAAATTCAGCAGATGCATTTTTTAAATCACATTTTGTCCAATAGCCATGGAAAGCCATCTCATGTGCCAACAGAAGTTCCACTTTTGAACTCTGTAATATCCCAGGGGTTTCCAGTCTTATCTCAAAAGGGCTAGTATGGATGCAGGTTTTTGTTTTAGCTCAGCACTATACCTGGTTCAACTACTTCATTAATCATCAATAAAAACCTTTATCATTATAATCAAGTGGCTGAGCTAAAACAAAAAACTGCTTTTCGGAAAAGTTTGAACACCCCTAATATTCTAGTCTGGGAAGCATCTTTTCTTTTTCTTTTCCTAAAGCATTAATAAGTGATGTTAAATTATTGATGTATAATTATCGTCATCATCAACATGAGGGCTTACAGGACCTGATTCCATTTTGACCGATTTAAATAAAACTTGTGGCTTTATTGACTGTAATATCACCATGTAATAATGAATTACAATTATCCAGCAAGTAGTACAGATTTTATGAAAAACAAGCAAATCTGCTTCGGAGGAATGGAGACAGGTCAAATTACTTGGGGGAAATGGCAGTGTCAGTAATAGTAAATAAATATTCATAATTACATGTACTAATACCAATGCGTCCACATCAATGTCCTCAATTACACAAATGTATCACTTTTCCTTTCCTATTTCTTAAGGTTCTGTTCCACTGAAATCTAATGTTGAGTCAAATTGACCTTTTTCCGTTTACTTCTGCATATCATCCCTCAACTATTCGACTTTAACGATAATATCACCTTTTGAATGATTAAGCCACGTGTATGGTGAAATGACTGATTTTGGATGATATTACAGGACATTTGTCTTAGTGCAGTCATCCTATCATGAAACTCTGCAAACTTTTACTCCATATTCAGGAGTGTTTTTTTTTCTTATTCTAAGCTTTAGGGGCAGGTACAGCATCACAAATCTCATTGTTTGATCCTGAAATTTCATAATTTATCCTTATGAAAAATCTGAAATTACTAAAAAAATTACTATTGGTGATAAAAGAAAATGGCTCAAAATAGTCTTCAAACATGTCTTATTTAGAATCTGAAAGAATTATTATTATTATAATTATAACAATATTTTACTTGGTTCAGATTATAGATGGCTACAAAAATGTTTGAATTTGTAATTTCCACCATCTTGAATAAAGTGGCATATTAGTTAGGTATTTTGTCAGAATTTATCTTTTCAAGTCTATACCTTATGATAATTTAAGTATGTATCTCTGAAATGAACGGGAAGACCAAAGATGTGTTTTCGGTGGAACAACCTTAAAGGGTGATCAGTCTCCCAACCACTGTATATATTACTAGACCATTCAAGAGTCACAAATTCAAGAAAATATATGCATTTCAGTGTTTATTTCCACATACAAGCTCTCTCACAAGCTAGTAAACACTGGCCAGATACTTCTCCCACAGAACTACAGCACACGTTCCCATTTTACAGTATAAATAGTTGATCTAACATTAACACATCACTGTTTCAAATACATAAATTATCAAGTATCCAAGTATTAAGTTATGCAGATCAAATAAAAAGGCAATACAAAATATTGCAGACATTGATGTCCAGTTTGAAGCCAACAGAAGAAATCACATTTTTAGACAAAGCAGTAGTTGGTAAACAAAGTTGATACACACATTTGAATGAGAAAAAAAACTTTTCAAGATTAGACGTTCATTTCATTAACTACAATAAAGCATCTGTATACTGTATTAAAAATAGTTACTGAAGGGCTCATGTCCTGCAAGACAAAGGCAACGTGTTTATCCAAATCGTATGAAACACCCCCACCAAGTTCATGACCTGGCTTCAATGCAGTGGAGGGCCTCGTTCCTCTTACAAACTGTAAGGCTTTTTAAAATGAGACCGACTGAAGGACATCATGTGCTTCTACAGTTTAAAATAAAATGGGAGATTTAGGATCAGAATTTAGATGTTATACCAAAGTCATAAAATAATTGGTAAATACGTGCAAAAAAGAAAATTGCCCTCCGTTTAAAAAAGAAAAACAAATAAAAGGAGGAAAGAGAAGCACTATATACACTGAGTACCCATTTTCTCCAACATTTCCTTCAAGACAGACATTGAAAAAAAGAGAAATTGATCAAACTGGTCTCCATGTCACTAATCTTATGATGGCATGTACTGTATGTTCGTACAAAATGAAGTAAAACAAGTTTGGCACCCAACGACAGTGATAAAATCTATTCTGAGCTGTAATTGCCAGACCAGCTTGAACTTCCTTCTTACCACAGTATCCTACATGGTTTTAAATACTGGTCTTAAAAATTGTTCAGAGTATTTATAGTCACACACGATCGCTGCCATGCATGAAGTAATGTGTTGTGGTGACATGTTGGCTCAAACGCTGCTTTCTTTTATTGCGGGGGGTTCACATACATGCTTATCGGCAGGTGCCTGATTGAATGCAGTTTCAGTCCTTGTTGTAGAACACTACAATTGAGAAAAATGCCAACCCACGGTTCAGAGAAAATAGGGCAACGGTAGAGAAGGCTATTGTTCACACTGCTACAAGTTCTGTTCATTCTCAGACAGGGGGAAGTTACCATAAAAAGAGCGTCTATGTACGTCAATTAATGCCAAGTGGCAGCGAGACGCTGCACAGTGCTCACACCGCGGCTGGCTGTCGCCAAGTCCAGAAGATACCGTCTAAGACACCGTTCACACAGGTCCATGATGACTTTCCTCAATGCCCATGATGTGAATGCCAACATGCCCATTTATAAAGAAGACATTTTAGAAGGACTCCTTAAAGACATTTAAATCCAACTTTTTTTTTTTTTTCAGATTACAGTCGTTGCCAGGTAACTCATGTTAGCACTTCAACTGCATCCATTTTTTTTTTTTTTTGCGGGGGTTTGGTGGAATGAGAATGACCCCTTAATCTCTCACACAAATATTCCCCATAATCCATAAAAACAATAGATTAGCATTATATTCTTTTAAGGAAAGACATTATTTCTGACTTAAAAAAGTTACATTTAACCATTAAACATCAAAGCTCGCTTCAAACAGACCTGTGGCCTATGCCTCCAGAATGGAAAATGGCTGTTGCCCTCACGGATATGCGCAGTCATGAATCATACATGCAGCAGTGAGGAAATTTTGAAGTGACATGAAAAAATGGCCACTTTCAGTTTTTGGCTTGCACAACGTGTAAAAACAGGAAGGCAATGCAGCACCACAGAAATTAATTGGGATTTTCTCCTGATGGGGACTACTTTTGATAGGCTGCAAACAATAGGAACATAACTGCATTGTGGGTACTAAAGGCAAATGGCACTGTTGCTTATTTTCACATGGCGTTTCATTGTAGCCAATTTGATTGTAGAATTTTGGTGTTTTACTGCACATGTAAAGGAGTTTTTCTTAGGAATTTGGTTTTAAAAGCAAACATTGGACATCAATAGTGATACAGCTGGCACAAAAAATAAAAAAAAAATAAAAAAAAAGTATATGTAATTTCAGTTTGTAGCAAATCATTTATTTTAGGTCAATATTTTTTCTAAAATAATAAACTTGGATGCTGAATTTATCCAATGGGAGGCTCAAAACAGCTGAATAGGCAACAAAAGCCCTGCACATGTGTTCTCTGCAAACCTCAATAAAGTATATTAAAATTCTAAAATGAAGCAACCCGAAACAGTCGCTTCGAACAGTAACTGTAGCCGGAATACAGCGTTTTGAACTTTTTTTTCTTTCTTTTTTTTTCAGACCAACTTTTAAAACAGTGGAGGGCACTTTTGACAAAATGGACATCGTTCGAGGTGATGCCGGTCGGTCATGGTTTCCTATGGATACATCTACATACTAATGAATGATTATTGGTTAGGGGGACAGGGCTAGTAACTGTAACGTGTGGCCTCACAACACAAACATTCTCTGTTTTCTGTAGCGGGAGCTGGCGAGTGCTGGAGCAGGGCCTCCGCCCTACTGGATGCAGCAGTTGTTGCGATGGCCGTTGGAGTCTTTGAATCGCAGGCGCATCTTTGGACGATATTTTTCCAGGTAGAGGAGCTGCTTGCTGTTGAACGCGCCACGGCGCCTCCTGCAGGATGGGGGGGGGGGGGGGGGGGGGAACGTACAGTTAAGAAAACGTACACAAAATTTCTGGTTAAAATGAACATTGCCACAATTCCATATGGCCACAGTGACTAAAGATCATGTTGCTTTTACAGATCAACTTAATATAATGTGCTTGTTAGCTTTGTCTTTTTATCATCTTATTTTTACATATTTACATTTCGGCATCCTGCCTTCATCAGTGTAGCAGTGCCTTTACGTTTGTGACAGTATAAACATAACGTACTGTCTAATGAACTGGACAGCGTCTTCATACTTCATCCCACATTCAATCATGGCGAGGGCAACCAGGACCGGGGCTCTGAAACAAGGGAAAAAAAAACTCATTTCATTTCACTGTCCTGCCAACAGTACTGCACGTGCAACTAGTGTTTGGATATAGCCGTATACACCTGCACCTAAACCCAAGGGCCTCGCGCCACAGCCCAACCATGGAAAATATAAAACCTGATGAACCAGAATGATAAATGTTGATTTTAATCAACTGAACACTGTATACCACCACCCTCTCCAAATGTAATCTTACTTAAGTGTAGGCAGAAAATACAGCAAAGCATTATTAAGAGTTTATCCCCTCTTGTGAAAAATCTATGAAGGTCATGGAATTCAATACATGAAAACAAACCAGAATATTTTACAATGAAAACAAAATGAGGAGGTTTCAAATAGATACCCCATTTTTTTACTTCTTTTATTTCTTACACAAAGCGTACCAAATAATTATCAGGCAGGGAACCAGGATATATAACTCAAGTCAGTTCTGGGAGCAGCCGGCCACCTGACATTTCACTGACCTACTTCCCTGCACTTCTATTGCAGCCATGTTCTGGACTATAGGGCCCCTTCACATGTTAATTCAATCAATTCTGTTAAACACAGCGCAACTGGTGGGATCCCTCGTGTTCTGCGATTCTTATTTTGCAAACAAAAGCTTATTAGGTTTACTCAAGTGAAGCATGCTTTCAATGCAGTACTTGACCTGTTCAGTGGCTTTTTCAGCCATAGCAACGGTATGCGATCTACATCAAGCCCAGTCAGAATGATGGCATTACCGTACATTACAAACATTTTTTTTGTGCCGTGGCAAACATTACCCATCAAGGTCCAGGCTTGTTCTACAGTTTCTAGCAGCAAGCTAGCCAGCCGGCATGCAAAAAATGGCCAATTTTAACAAGACTCAAGACATACGCAAGCAAACATTAGCATACATGCCAGCACTGTTTAACAAAAGCAAACTTTGCCATCATGCTGCTGAAAATTGAGCCGTCTAGTAACTAGAGGGAGAAGAGATATCCTGTTTGAGCTGTGGTCTTTGTACTCATGTGCAAGTCTCATCTACTCCTACACTGTGTGTTCAACAGGTGGTGGCACAAATAGTGAAAGAATGCCTTCTGCCTGAGATTTTTCAACAAGAATAGCATAGCAGTAAGAATACCGCAAAATGCTAATAAATGAATAAAGGGAAGACAAACCTTTGGTACCATTTAATACATTTGAAGTTCTACAGATACCCAGCCATAAATCAAAGTTTTAATGAGGTGCACATCGGTTTGTCAGTCAGGACATGGCAGAGTGCACAAGTGACAATGTTACAGAACAGAGGTTCGGGAGTGAGTAATGCCTTAATCGTGTGCAGCGGTCACATCCTCTCGGTGGCTGAGGTTCATGGGGTGGAGGGGTGAATTAGGATGTGGCTGAGGTTCATGGGGTGGAGGAGTGAATTAGGATGCGGTTAGGGACACATCCTCTCAGTGGCTGAGGTTAATGGGGTGGAGGGGTGAATTAGGATGTGGCTGAGGTTCATGGGGTGGAGGAGTGAATTAGGATGCGGTTAGGGACACATCCTCTCAGTGGCTGAGGTTCATGGGGTGGAGGGGTGAATTAGGATGCGGTTAGGGACACATATCCTCTCAGTGGCTGAGGTTCATGGGGCGGAGGAGTGAATTAGGATGCGGTTAGGGACACATCCTCTCAGTGGCTGAGGTTCATGGGGTGGAGGGGTGAATTAGGATGCGGTTAGGGACACGTATCCTCTCAGTGGCTGAGGTTCATGGGGTGGTGGGGAGATGAAACGGGACGCAGTTTAGGTGCGTACCTCCCCAGCCCTGCCACGCAGTGGACTGCAACGCAGCAGCCGGGCTCCTCACGGAACTTGGCCCTCAGGAGGTTCAGCCAATCATCAACAATCTGGTTGGAGGGAGGAGCTCCGTCATCAAAGGGCCAATCCTGAAAAAAAGGCGGGAGATGGCACTGTGGAATTAGGATACTAGCATACTGTGCGAGACTGACATGTAAGGTAATGTGCAAGATTGACTTGTATCTGTAATATTCTACAAAAATGTGAGTTTCACAATTAAGTCCCCTTAGTCCAGAAAAGAAAATATAAAATTTGTGTTTGTCATACGTACATTTGTATATTTATTGACAGAACCAGAACACTTCCTAATGAATGACAAATAAATTAATTTTAAACTTATAACTTGTTAAGCAATACAATACTAATTTATGTCTTGGTAGTATTAATATCCAAGCATGTGTAAACATGGTACATTAATTACGTTAATTCTTACTTCTGTATACAAAACGTTTCCCATTTTTGATTGAGTATATCAATATTTGCTGCATATTGACACTCACCAAAACCTGAATCCCTTCTTTTTCCACCTGAGCGGCATCATAGGTGGCTTCACACACTCTGACAACGGTGGTCACTCCATACTTCTTCAGTTCCTGTAAACACAGGGTATTTAGCATGGACACAGTAACCCGCTGCGCCCCAGAAATGACCGACGCGGTCCGATCCCATTCCCCCCGTGTGAACTATACCTCACCTCGATGAATTTGTTCAGGGTGGCGTTGGTGGGGTTGTGGGTGATGAGGAACCTCATTTTCTTGTAGGTGATCTCCACGGGAGCGGGTCGGTTCATGCGAGCCATTGCGACAAGTTATCGTACGCAAATCCAATCACAAAAAAAAGAAAATAACCACGACAACTTTTTTGTGTGTTTTTTTTTTTTTTTTCTTATAAACAAATGGCAATAAAAGGGGACCGAACAGGTGACAGGAACCTGTTCAGAAATTCCACATAAAAAGGTTGGGAGGGAAAAAGATGTGGCTTCTTGCCCGTGTAAAGTGGCTGGACTGGGATGAGGAACGAGGGTGGGCGGGCGGGATGGATGGATACGGGAGGTGGGGGGGGCACGATGGGACCTCTCCAAACAAAAGCCCGGGATCTTCTGGATTCTGGTTGAGGCTGGAGCCGGCGAGGGCGATGAGCTCGAAGGTTACCCCATTCAGGTGCTTCCTCCCTGGGGTGAGACGAGTCAGACGCTCTGCCGTTTCCCAGGAGGCTGGCGCCGGCCTCTCGACTCCTTACGGGGGCTTCCTTGTGGAGTGATATCGGACCTCGACAGTTCACTCGTCTGCATAGACGTCGTGCTGAGCCTGGCAGTAATCCCCACTGCCCTTCAGAAACTCCATAAATGTGTGACCGAGAACACCACGGAACTGCTGCAAGAGAGAGGACAGGAGAGAGCAGGGGAGTCAGTGGCAGCACTGCGAAGGCCTCGCTATTCCGTTCGTTTTTACGCATTTTATTTCTTCATGTTCGTTTTACATTTGTAAAGCACTTTGTAGAAAAATATAGAAGACCCGCACACTGGCATAAAAGAAATCCAAAAGTGGCTTGAGCAAAAATACAAATGTATTGCAGACAAATGCTCGAAATTCACTTTGTAGGTGTTGGTCTTGAATTTTGAGCAGTGTCTTCATAATACCTCCACTTTTGCTAAAGCCTTTTTTTCTACTTCCATTTTTATGCCAGTGTGCAGGTCTTTTATATTTTTATACTTTGCTGTTCATACTGGACCAACACACCTGGTCTCATTTTTCAGATAAAAGATCCAGATAAAAAAAAATCCAGAAAAGTTGCAAACGTTTTTCAGTTTTTTTCCCAAAGCACTTTGTAAACATTTCATAACTTTATTTATAAAGCACTTATTAAAGCTATTACTGAACACCAACATCAATGTAGTGTTAAAACACAAGCCCTCTGCCCTACTGACCACTCAGTAGCCAAGGTCCCTTTCAGCAAAATCAAGCCCGACAGTAATCTGAACTCTACTGGAACACGTTGACATCATACTTAAAGCATGCAACCAGGAACTTGGATAACTGGAAGCTGCTCATGTTGTTAGTGCTACAGTATGCTACTGCACAGATAAGCCCCACAGGTCCATATTTCACACAGAAACACCTGGCATTTGATCAGAAAATGGGGAGTATAACATTTGGCTTGGACTTCTCAGTTTTGTGGTTTTGCATAGAACTATCCATTATTGAGAAGGGGAAAGTGCATCTGATATGGAACATGAATGTGAGAGTTAATAGGTCTATCAAAAAAATGTTGAGTGGAAGATACTATGGTGCCAATATTGATCAAGCCCTTCGTCAGTACCTTGTAATGATCTACAAATATAACCAGTGGCATGTTGTTGCTATACTCTGTGCTTATGCTCTTGAAAAGTTATTCAAGATCTATACATAGTTTAGGTCGAGTGTATCTGCATTCAAGGGGCTTTGAATTAGCAGCTATGAGCCATGGTCATGAGACAACTTAAGAGGCTGTCCCACTGCAGGACACAATATTAAAAAATACATTATAGAACTGCCAAGAATTTCAAGTAGGCTTTCAAATAGGCTACTGAAGTAGCAACGCTTCACACAGTAAGAGAGGTTCATCATATACGTTTCCGATTATGACCATATGAACGTCACCAAAAAACAGCATGGTTAATCATCAGATAAAGATATACACATAAGGTTTTGTCCTACTGATAACACACGACCCGAACATTTACCGCCGCGTTAGAGACTGTATAGCGTAGACTTGGGCGGGTCACGCACACTACAGTCCGTCTAAATTATAACCGACCACGCCTTGTGCGACTAAAACCGCGACCGTCTCTGTAGATTACTCGTTGACAAAATGAGAAATTAACAATTTGCCTTTGACTACCTGAGCAGTTGAATTTCCACGAAATACGGCATTTCGACTGGACCGTCTTTCGAGTCCAGACAACCACCGCGATGCGACGCTTGCAAGAACGAATGCATCTTTAAGGGTCTCCCTGAGCTCGCTCTTGAGTTTTTAATTCATGGAAAGAGGAGTGACTTTTCCCACCATAAGCTCCTTACAAAAGGATTAACGTAAAAAGCAAGAAGCCCAACAAGCGTCGGCCATATAACTGGAGTCTCGGAAAGACATGAGCGCAGCCGGGAGAGGCCATTACTGCATCGCTTGTTAGTCATCTCTGCTGTGCCGTTTTAGTTGGCTGTGTAGCTAATGGTTGCACACAATTTACACAGCAGGCATCTTGTGTCTTGGCAACGGTGAGAATGCCATGAAACAAATTACTTCGAACACGGATTTTAGCATTTGCTGGTCGCCTAACGTTAGTTCTCCAGTAAAACGGTCCCAGACTAGCGAAAACGGAGCCATATCCGTGCCCTACTTCAAGCCAGCAACTGGATTGAGCAGGTTTCAGGCGCATTAACTTACTGATACGGCTGGCTACAACCAGAGCCCGTGTAAACCTTCCACCCCAAATCATCATGTAATCTATGACACAATGTAATCCATTTCAGGACACGCATTTCCCCCCCCCCCCCCCCCATTTTAAATGTCTAAATGTTCAATGGTCATATTCAATTACACGACAAACTTGAACGAAGCACGCACTCTTGCTAGCAGAACAATGTGGCAGCTCAGTTAGCTAGCTAGCACATTAGCATGTGGCACTTGAGTCAGACCCTGAAATATCCACGGTACATGCCTGCCTGACTGTTTTCGCAATATTAACAAACTTGTAAAAAACCGCATCCGAATGAGGCAGAGATAATCAGGGGGATGACCCACGAAGCTAGCGTTAAGTTGTCACTTCTCGTGGAGAAAGGAGCGACAAGAGGCCTGTTAACTTAGCTCACGTCAACCACCTAGCCCGCTGCATACGACGCTCTATTGAGGACACGATAACACCGTCAGTGTTCACCAGTCTCATAATTGCAACAATACGATAAACAAAGATAGACAAACTTTATTTTTCACAAAGGCACAAGGGATGGCCGTAATATCTTCAATGCAGAGAAAGCGGCGTAATTGTCGTTGCTACAGGTAACTTACACTATCGAACCGTGTCTTGATCGAATCAAGCTAGCTAGCAATTTAGCTAGCAACAAGATTTTATAAAAATAACATGTTTGGTTAGTTGTTAGCTAGCCGAGTACATAGCAAGCTTCTTGATAACGACAGAACAAAACAACCAGTTAGCTTGTTCGCTGTCCTTAGTTAAACGAAGACAAAGAGGCCGTTTTTCGGCGACGAAGTGAAATGGCAACGTCAACATAGCCAGCCAATTCTCCGACGAGACACACAAAGAGGTAGCTAACGCTATCGAGATAAACAAGTTTCAGAAATACTTACAGGGATATGCTTACTCATTGAAGATTGTAGCTTAATCATAAAGCCGGTCCCTAAGAAGAAGAGAAAACTGATCACGCTTGCGGTCTTGTTACCATACAGCTACCGTGCTGGGTCGGCGTCCGCTTTAATGTTGCTCCAGCGCTAAGCAGCCGCTGAAATCGCCCTAAACTCCACCCACTCAAAACATCGTGACGTGCTCTCCTCTCGGAACTGTGCGTCACTGTTTAACTGAAATAGAAACGCCCCCTCTGAAATTTCACTTCAGATACGAGAAATGACCAGGACATTTCAGTATTGGCCTACTTCTCGCCATGTGACTCGCCATGGCTATATAATATTTAATCATATTTTTCATAACAAAATATAATTGGCTTTGGATTTCTATATTCAAAAATGGTTGTCTAGAGATAAATAAATTACCAAAAAGGTTGGGTATCTTGACTATCTTCACTTTTAAGGTTTCACCTAAATTCAGGAAAGCGCAGACAAGTATGCAAGACATTTACTCTCCAGTAAATAATAAATAGTAAATGTGATGCCAGCCACTATAATTCTCTACAAATATTAATAGTTTCAGTAGTTCAGTTAAAACTTGTACAGACATACATTACTCAGATGCTATTATAAAATACATGCAAGCAGAGATTTGTGTTAACAGTTCTTGTGTCATATCTGTCTTTTCCTGTGGAGATGTCATGCAGGGCAAAACATGATTTATTGCCTGTCCGGGTCTGATGAAGAGCCATAGGGAAAATAGACATTGTGCCTTTTTTATTATATTGATTTAGTTTTATTACAAGTAGGCTTAGAATTCACAAAAAATATTTCACAAATTCGAAAAACCTTTGCTTTCAGGGGAGCTCATGTCTCATATAGGGGAGCTAAGTAAATGGAAAAACCTTTTTTAAAAGATGAAGGTCACCAAAACATTGACTTAATTATATATTGTTTGTCAGCTGCAGCTACTTGAAACAAAAAACGTTTAATGATATTAAACATAACAATAATGAATGTTGTATTCATTCATGGTAATGCAAGATTCAATCAATGATTGTTTCCACTTGTTTTGCCAAGGTCCAATGCATCATATTCACATTCATGTTCAATTTAAATCAATTCAGTGGCAATGGGAAAACAGCACAATTCATTAGTGGGGAACATTGGTTCATAGACACACTCAATTGATTACAAATATGCAGTGTTTCCTCCCTTAAGAACATCCATCCATCCATTATCTGAACCCGCTTATCCTGATCAGGGTCGCAGGGGGGCTGGAGCCTATCCCAGCATACATTGGGCGAAAGGCAGGAATACACCCTGGACAGGTCGCCAGTCCATCACAGGGCACACACACCATTCACTCACACACTCATACCTACGGGCAATTTAGACTCTCCAATCAGCCTAACCTGCATGTCTTTGGACTGTGGGAGGAAACCGGAGGAAACCCACGCAGACACGGGGAGAACATGCAAACTCCACACAGAGAGGCCCCGGCCGACGGGGATTCGAACCCAGGACCTCCTTGCTGTGAGGCGGCAGTGCTACCCACTGCACCATCCGTGCCGCCCCTTAAGAGCATATAACAATAAAAAATACTGGCCATAAACAAGAAATACTATACCTAAGCTCAGGACAATGAATATATTCAAAAAATCTGTGGTGGACAAGACAGATTTCATGTTAATCTTATGAAGTCATTGCGTAACAGCCTTACAGAATGGGGTCAGACCTGGTCATCAATACATATTCCTTACATATAATTCCTAATTCCTAGTTTCATGGACGTCTAAATAAAAAATCTAATCAAATAATATATTGTATCTTATAGTATTTTCCGCATAATGAATCTCTGAATTAATTTAACTACTTGCTGCCAACCTTTTATGCTGTAGCAGAACCACACAAATCATTATAACATCAGTATTTTGTAGAAAAACATCATAATGTGCATGAAATTGTGGCTAAATACTGTGGCATAAATATGCATACATCTTGATTAGTCTGAGAATCTGCTAATTGTAGATTGTAGAATGTGGCAGGGATGGTCAGGTGTGGTACAATGATAAAATATCTGTGCCATTTTCAGAAATACACTTTGTAGAATTTCGAAGCTGATTCTAACCTGCGCAGCTGTCATTGAAAATTGCATTTTAGAAAATAAAATATATTTTGCCAAAAAGACACAAAGCTGGAAATTCTGACTGAAATAAACACCCACCTGAATGATTGCCCATATCCTGTGGACATGCAGCTGGGTAGCTCTGTTGCTGTCTCTCATTCTCCCAATTCATTTACTCTTGTAGCTGCGCTGTGTTTATTTCATTCATCTCCACTATTCTTATTCAGCAGTCTTACTGTTGAACAAAATGTCTGACCGATTCGGGCACAATGGCTGCCCGTGACAGTGATGTACTGTGGATGAGAGCATATAAAAAAGTTAATCAAGTAACTGCAAGCAATTTGCTTACTGGGGTGGCCAAGGTGTCTCCGGCATAACATTGACTGGTTCTACGAAATGGAGTCAGGGCACTGCATCACCTTTGGAAAATGGCAAGTGAAAAGATTGAACAGTAAATGTTTCATGGTTGATGAAAAATAAATAACTGATCCCTGACTCACACTGTCCACTGGATCACACCTGTCTGTATATCACTGATATTTTAACGGTTCACACTGACTAACATCAATAAGTAGGTAACCTCACTGTAGGTTCTTATCTGGGAGCTTCTTCACCAATCACTAAGAACAATGTCTGAGACTGATCTAAGCCATATAATATAAAATGTGTACGGGTAAAATATGATGACAACCAAATTATATCATTGACCAATTATAGAGAATGGACTCATACAATTGTTTTTATTATTATAGTTAATAAAATAATAAGTACAATTTTGTCCGTTTCCCTGTTTGTACGTGTCTGTAGAGATTTAACTCAATTTATGGGAAAGACTGTAATCCCTATGGAACAGTAACTATGGCAACACTCTCATCATGTATTATGCACCTTTTTGGGGCCAAGGCAACTGTTGTCAAGTGGACATGAACTCTCCAGCGCTGAGTAATCAGATTGAAAACTGTCATCATTTTTATTCTCAGAAATGGACAATTTGGCACAGGTACTCAAAAGCAATTCACACACAAAATGGTGTGTGATTATCACTGAAAACATTTCCACTGATAAAAACAACCGTCTTCTTTTGTAACTGCAAAAGTACTTCTCATGTATTGGGCTGGTAGCTGATGACATATTTTACCTGAAAAATAAGTTTCTACTTTTTCATTTGTGACAGAAACATTGTCTGTGATCGATATGCTTGTCACATCTATTGGTTTCACCGATTCTTCAAAATTTTCATCCTTTAAACATTGTAGTAATGTAACATATTTTATTTATTTAGGTTCTGAATGAACATTTTTACAGACAAATTATAAAACAAAATGATGACTAAAAATTATAATAATTAAATAAACAATTTGTCGGAGGGCATGTTATGTACTGTGTAATCTGACTTGAATAAACCTGGAGAAACATGTTTCATTTGATCTTTCTGTTAGATGTCGAACACTTACTGATATTCAAAGGATTTAAAGCAGACAGCAGCCGGTGGCATCAAACCCAAATCAGTGTTCACTCAAAGCAGAGCAAACACCAGCATAAACAGTAGTCTCACTGACTGGAAAACATTAATTCTAACACATACAAACAGCAAAGCCCACTTATGCCCCTTCTGTCCAGGAAATTGCCCCTGCTTGCCTGTTTACAAACACTTGCCGGCAATGAGTTAATGTGTGAGGCGAAGGAACAGCGGGTCGGACGACATGTCGCACACCACCCCCTCCCCACCCCTCATTTCTGTTGTTTTGACCGACATTTTCTCAGAACAATGCTGTCCTTCAGTTCCAGGCCAATATTGGAATGGCGTGGGCCAAAAACCACTTGTGTTGGTAACAGAAAATATGTGGTTAAGAGGCTTATGAGGAGTTGTGGCCAAAGAGCTGAGCAGGAATAAAACAGTGTTCTGCATTTAAAAACAAGTAATTTGATGCCAAGCCCTCTGGGGAAAGAGGTCTATGGACGGGCACAGTGGTATGTGAGATCCACCACTTTAACATGGCTTCTGCTCTGTGTGGGTGGCCACACCAGACATCCCCAGACAAGCTGTCTGTTCCAGTACTTCATGGCCGCTGTCTGTCTGTTTATATCACTGAGTAAAAAGTCTGAGTTTAAAAACGTCTCTTAAAGTCTAGAAAAACATCTTTGGCCACAATGCTAGGGCATATGTGTGGTGCTAAAAGTAGGAGAGCATTGTGAATGCAAGCTTTTTGTCTTATAAACATCGCCCTTCCAGCTATAACACACATTCCTCTGGAATGTCTAGGGCAAGGGCTGTACAAAACAACAAGCTAGTAAACAACAACATTGGCATGATCGCCTGGATTCCACCATGATTCCTCAGCTGTATGTTACCCAGTGCAGTCCCCCAAACTGAGCACAGTTGAGAGACAAACAGCCATGTTGCTGTCATGGATCATTGCTAGGCACCATGTAAACACTACGATGTAATGCAATGCCAAGCTTACGTAGCTCATTGTGAGGCTTGACTTTCACTTTAGTACACTCTCAGAAAAAAAGGGTTCTTTGGTTTGTCTCCATAGAGGAACCCATTTTCAGTTTTTTATGGAACCCTCTATCATACGTGTGAAGCGTGAAAGCTCCCAGACAAAGATCCATTTAGCCTGACAAAAAACCCTTGAACTAGATAGGGTCCTTCTCTGGAATCACAGTGTTCCTTTTGGAACCATTCTTTTTCTGAGTGTATAATGTTATTACATTGCGCTTAAATATGACAAAAAAATGTTTCTAATATTAACATTTATTAACTTAATTTAATTAATTCACTTTATTCTATTGCCTTTATTTTACAATTTGAGGGTACACAAAATGCTTTACAGTAACAGCAACTGTAAAAGTGCAAAGGCATGCACAAAGAGGGGCCTCTTTCTGTAAAACCCAGAGCACATTTTTCAGGCCTCTCGGAAGGCCAGCCTCCTCAGTGGTTCCAGAAAAGTAACCAAAGAGGCCTACAGCAAACAGGACCTTACCTGAGTTTGCACAATGTAAAGTGATATGGCAGTCCACCCCTCCCCCGCTCTCAACACCACGTTGTCACGACAAATGGAGAATTTATCTTGCAGTGAATGTTTGCCTATCTCTCAGCACAAACTGTACGCACGTCCTTTTAGCATCCACTAAATATGCTGAAACAACCACAAAACATTCAGCACCCTGGAATGAAGGTAATATATACAGAAGAAGACAATGTGTTCCTTCACGGTATCACTGCAGCATGAAAGGATATATTAAGACTCATGGTGATGCTTCAGAACATCTGTAAAATTAGTTAAAATGAGATTCCAGAGGATATGGGGAGAGCATAGAGGGAAGGGAAGAGACAGTGCCGACTCAAAACACAGGGTCATCGAGTCCCAAACTCCAGAAGTGAGTTAGAACATGTGTCATGCTGATTGCATAACCCAGCTGTGTGTTATAGATTTTTTAAAAGTTGTGTTTATTAACAGCCACACAACAGCTAGGAAGTTCTGTAATGTCAAGCAAGGTGAATCTGTGTAACGGATAGAACAGAGGGAAAATCCGCACACTGATTCACTGATTTTAAAAAATACAGTGTGTGCGCTGATGTGTATGTGTGCGTGTGTGTGTGACGTTTAGAAATGTCACAAAAAAATTAACAAGCCCCCCCCAACCAACATTTTCCCAATCACAACAGTGATTCTGCACCATCATTGAAAACTCAGAAGACACGCAAGCATGCAGTCAGCCAACATTTCTCTTCAGCATTGTGCTGGTGAAGGCAGACCTCAGTCATGTGATCCACCAGATGAGGCAAGACATACCCTGCTGTTTATCATGGTTAATATTTTCTGGGTTTTTGCTGACTTGCAGTCAAAAAACAAATACTATGTCTTTTAGGACAAGATAGTCGTAGCTTACATTTATTTATTTAATTTGGTTTGAGCCCTGCACCCTCCTCTCCTCCCTTGGAGTATTACACAAAGGAGCCAGTCTGTAGTTGGGGGTGAGATGTAACCACTTGGCTTGGATTCCCCGGGTGATACAAGACTGCGGGTACCCAGCAGGTTGGATCTGTACCGCTATTGTCTGGGTTCCTGGAAGGCGCAGCTTCCCGAAGATTAACACTGTTCCCGGCTTCACCTCGGACCGGGTCGGTTCCCTTTATCTCATTAGCAACACCAGCCCTTGGCAACTGCAACTCCCTGTGCTCCCCCTATTACTCTAACATGCCAATTTAGCAGGCAGGCAGGACGAGCTGAAAGGTTAACTCACTCCACGAAAGAACTCACAGACTCCTTACCTCTTTCCCCGTGCCCCAAACATATTTTGATACTTTTTTGGGGGTCTTTCACCTCAGGCGTTTTGTGTCTGCTTTCCAAGGCCCATTGTTCCTATAGCCTCTAGACTGCAGAATGTTGCTGTTATTCACAGTTCGGTGGTGCAGGTGAGTGTCCACCTGATGAGGTTTGCCAAGGAAGAGCTGCTGCACAGATGGCAGGAACTGTAATATACAACAGGTTCTGTACAACTGGCTGGATTTATGGTGTGCCAGCCATACAACGTGACCCTATTATGATATATTGATTAAATTATGAGGTTTTACTTGCTAGGATAAAAATGAGATATGATGTTAGATTCATATGGTAACAAGTAATGTGTATGCCTTTTAGCTATAATGGTAATATATTTTAGCCTATGTAAATTCTCCAATGCATTTCTTTGTTGCTCTCAGGTCTCACCCACCAATAAATAATTAAAAATACCTGTTTGAGTCAATGTGCATTCATCCCCTTAGTAACAGGAATATTTGTTTTCACACAATACGAGTGTCATATGTTAACTTTAGCAACAAGTCACAACCCTGACCTTGGGTCTCTTGAGTGATCAGACTGTGAACTAAAAAAAAACCTTGATGACATAACTGATGGGGCAGGTTGATGGTTATTGTCAAAAGGGTTACATCTTATGCAATACACAAATGGAGAACTCACTGTTATGGGAAATAAAATGTTGCACATTTATCGCAGAGAATATGCATTGTTTACAAAGAGAGATCTATCCATCCTCATGTTAATGACAAAACTGTTTACATTCACAGCCGATGCTGGTTCAGTAACTTACATTTTATATTTTCCAGTGCATTGGAATATGATTTTTTATATTGTTTATATTCAGTAGGCCTATTATATTTATACTAGAATACAGTATCTAGGCTATTTTTTTAATCGTAGCCAACTGTTATTGAAGCACGTAGTTTTCCAAACAACATACAAGACTATTTGAAGTTTATATTTAATGGTTATAATTTAACATTAACGAATTTTAAAATATCTAATTCGATGTATTACGAGACTTATGCGAGCACCTTCTGGCGTTTCAATGATGAACTCGAGTGCCGTAACTTTTCAGTTTGCATTGTGTTGCCATAGCACCAGTTGCCATGGAACATTTTAATGAATAACTCCTAGGGGTAGAAGATTACGTTGAAGTGACTCAGAGTATTACGTCAATCATTCAATCTGTGAGACGAAGCGCTCGTGCTTCAGATATCAGGTGGAATTGCTACTCCGTGGGGATAAGAAAAGGGCAGTTAATTTCCCGAGGTCGTCTGGGGAATGTGGTCTAAAAAATAAAAAATGACACGCTTTGCTAACTGTTACGAGAACGGTGACATCTGTGTCGTCAGGACGTGTTCTGACTCACCATGCGAATGTGAGCTCCCTGTTAAACAGCTCATTTGAAACAGAACGACAATGAACATGAACAGGCTGTGTGGATGATGTAAAACGACAATCGGCTTGTCTGACGACACCAATAAAGGAGATGATATAAGAACAGAGAGAACGGAAATACTGAAGCTTCAAAATCTTTGTTTATGAAATCGTCTGTGTATGAAGTGCAAAACTATTATCATGCTCAAATGAACAGATTGAAAAAATAATATTTAATAATCAACATTTCCAGTAACCTACAGTAACGGTGCTTTCAGAGAGAACCAGGAGCATTGCCATCTGGTGGCTGAAAGGCGACACAACTCAACACCTTGAAGCGGAGTTGAAAGCGATACTGTAGATGTATTGTATACTTAGTAGTAGGCAAGTGTGCTGATTCGGACTCGGCCTGAGACGTCATTAAATACAGTAGCTACTTTAGCCACCAGTGAAATCCGTATTGGCAGGTAACTGACCATATTTACAGAAATATGTACTTTCACCAATATTAAGAAACAATATGTCTTGAAAATGATCAAGGAAATGCTTCTATCAACATATAAAGAGTAAAAAAGAATTACGGGCCCATGTTATTTCACTGTGACCACGAGATGGGTTTCAAGTTAATCACTATATATTCATGAGCAGTTAATCTCTGCCATTATTGAAGCCTTTTACATCAAGTTCCCTCAAAGAGAATGAGAGAGAGAGAGAGAGAGAGAGAGAGAGCTAGCACCGTTTGTATGGGATTCCATTTGTGCTGTCGACTGCTAGATTATCGCTGTCATTCTCAAGTCGTTTTGACAGTGTCATCTGTTTTGTAGAATGTATTGCCTATATCTACTTTGGATGCCTATTGTTTCTAGGTCACAGCAGCAGATGTTGATGGTTTATGTCATCGTCTCTCTCTCTGTCAACCTGCCCTGTCATCCACATTATCGATCACACAATTTCTTCATTTGGGTTAGGGAACAAGATGGGTCCCACTGTAACGCATGCTTTACCATGTCCACATTGAAACCAAAATATCGATGTTCAGTCAATAGTCAATATTCGGTTGTCCATTGACAGGCTTCTCCGTCCACAGACCTGGCTTCTGCTTATGTTCTATTTTCCTGTTGATAAAATAAGCATAGAAGATAACATTTACATTTTATATTGGAATTTTATATCTCAAAATTTCATAGCAGTTGATTTTAAATCAGCAGTCAGATCATGTGCTTGGATACATTAGAAGATTCATTACACTAATGTTCTCTTCTGGTCTGAACACATCAAACAGACCATTATATCTGCAGCGCAGAAAGACATTAAAAGCTGCAAATTACGATCTCTCTCTCTCTCCAGGCACTCTTGTTTTTGGGTCAGACAGGTATGGACTAGTGAGTGGCTCATCCTGCCACGTCCCCTGAACTCTGGTATTTAATCTTGATTGGACCAGTATTTACAGTGACTGGTGTCAGCAAGGGAGCACAGCTTTCAGTTCATGTGTTTGTCATCAGCAGATACCATTGTTGATCTGATACCTGAACCTGTCTGTGTAATGTGTGCTCTACCCCGTGGACTGTGGAGAGCATGCTTGTTCAGAGTTTTCCAAGTTGCCATAGGATGTTGCAACTATTAGAATTCATGTAAATACTATTTAGGCATTACAAATGGGGAAAAAGGAAAAACTGAGGTCAAACAGAAGTTGGTTAAAAAGGTTAGTGAGGAATTGACTAACAACGAAGACAGCTGCAAAAGAGCATATCTGGTGGATATGTGATAAGGGCAAGAATGCACTGATTTTTAAAACAAGATGGCATTGTAAGATTGAGCTGACTGCTGAACATTTTGTGCTAAAGAGTAATAAGAGTATAATACAATGCAAAGACCATTGTACTGTATACGATTAGTGAGGTCACATAAGAACATGTTCATATTTGTAAATTCTCCAGTGAATCCCTATGCATATAAAAGCCCCCAAAAGGGGGATGCAGCTGTGATCCTGGAGAGTCACACTTTTCACTTTCAAATCAGGCAACAAATACAAACCCAAGAAACCATGGGGGACGAGTGTGAACTTAATGGAATAAGTGTGTAATGTAATAAAAAAATAATACAAACTCATAGGGCCAGTTTCATAGACATGAATTAACCCAAGTGCTCGATTAAATTATATTATGAATGGAGATTCTCCATACTAAGTCAACGTAATCCAGGTTTAAACTTAAACTGTGTCTGTGAAACTGGCTCATAATGTTTTAATCTGCCTGTTATAAAATGTAATGTTTTTAACATAACATTTTTATGTGTAATGTTGAACAGAGCTGGGCAGCCATGAGGATGAATACCTTTTTGCATGTAATGCATTCATTTGTTACTTTATATGCAAAAAGTTATTACGTTACGCACCAGCTCACTTCTAATGGATATAAAAACCCCCACAATTATGTGTTGCATTTTTATACACGGTCTTGTCCAGATTCTACACTTTTACTTCAGGTTGTTTTCTTCATGCCACTGTTTCAGCCAATTCAGGGATGAAATGAATATACTAAAGATTCACAAATCTTTGCAATTTATGTGCGAACAGCTACAATATGCAACCAATTTATGTGGGCCTGTAGATGCATCATGTTTGTCCACTGAGTAAACCACCAGTAAAAGCCCAGTATTTTCATATTGCCTCTGCAACTACAAATGGGGATCCAACTAACAATAAACAATAAAATATGTATGTTACATCCATAAGCAAATCGGAGTGTGTGTTCCCTTTCCTACCCTGTTGGACGAGGCTTATTCCACAAAAAAGGTTTTAATTCATCTGATGCTTAAAAAAAGCTGTGTGACATAATATATACAATTCAACCCAAAAACTATGCTTTAAAGAAGACATAATGATTGGCAAAAGCTGAAACAGACAGGAAATTCACAGAAGCACCAAGAACATTGTGTTGACGTATGCACTGACAAGGCTTCCAACACACAATGCATTAATACCTGCTATAGGTACTGTAACTATGGTGGTCTACTTCAAACAACATGTACCACTGGGCTGGCTGCTGAGGATTCTCAAATATCTTTGAATCAATAACCAAATAGATTATTTTCAGAGGAATGCAGAACTTAAAGAATTGATTCATTTCTGGAAATGAAGTAGGTAAGTATTTTGTTGCTATTTGAACTTAAAATGTACTAATTATTTGATTTGTTACTTTCTAGTAATTAATGCTCTGTAAAATAAACTAAAAGACGTAATCACTGCCAAATTACATAAGTATATATGCCATAATAACTTGCACTATTAATGACAAATATAATTAGTATTTGACCATTTAAAAAGAAAAGAGAACTGTAAGTAGTTTAAGGCTGTTACCTATCAAATACATAATGGTCATTACACATTAAGCAAGAGCTTCAATTAAGTAGCCAACAAGCTTTAAAACCCTTGAACCACACCCTTGAACCTGCCTTTGCCAGACCGAGTCAAAAATGAAATAGTTGAAGTTTTGGTAATTGTCTGGAAGCATTGTAATTGCTGATTTTGCAAAACCTTCACCTACCATTTGGCTTGTGCCATTGCAAGTGGATTTTTTAAAGGTTTGTTTTAAACGAACTAGTTAGCTTGGTCACTAAGCTAGTGCAAAAAGAGAAGAGATGAAAGAGATGCATGCATTTACTCTCTATAACTTGCTACCTAGGACCGTGTAAATATTATGATATTAACTACAAAACATGCTAGATGCCGAAAGTTTTGTCGTCAACCGCAACCTGGAGTACCTTAGGTCAGCCAAAAGACTTAATCCCCGCCAGGCCCGGTGGTCCCTGTTTTTCAACCACTTCAATGTCACACTGACCTACCGGCCTGGTTCCAAGAACATCAAACTTGATGCACTCTCCCATCTACACTCACCTTGCCAAGTAAATGAAGAGTCTGCCCCCATCCTGCCTCCCTGCACCCTGGTTGCTGCCACACAGCTCAACATCGTCGGCAAAGTGGAGGAAGGACTGAGGGACTGTCCTTTCCTGGACGACACTCCTGAAAACTGTCTCTTCCTCCCTGAAACGGTCTGTCCGCATGTGCTGGAGTGCGCTCAGTTGTCCCGTCTCGCCTGTCATCCTGGGGTCAGCTGTACGCTGGCTCTCCTGGGCCGCCGCTTCTGGTGGCTCTCTGTTAAGCCTGGTACGGCCACCTGTCCTGAGTTTTCCAAGGGGAAGTCCAGCAACCAGTGGCCCAGGGACTCCTCCAGCCTCTGTCTGTTCCACGTCACCCATGGTCCCACGTGGCACTGGACTTCATTACTGGCCTACCTGTCTCTAAGAGAATGTCTGTTGTCTGTTGACGATGGAAGACCGGTTCTTCCACCGTCCCCCCCCCCCCAAGTTCCCATCCTCAAAAGAAATGGCTGAACTCCTGTCTCTACACGTCTTCCACCTGCACGGCCTTCCCTTAGAGGTGACCTCGGACCAAGGCCCTCAGCCAATTCTGGAGAGCATTCTACACCCTCATCTGTGCCAAAAGCGCGTAGTTCAAGAATGTAGGACCTGACTGGTACTGTATGTACTGTATGTATGTTCCTGTCAAAAATGTCAGAAGATGAAATCTCTGTCAGTGTAGATCTTTTGCAATTAGGAGCTGGGATTTTTTGTGTTGAGCAGGTCGAGTGGAAAAGAAAAATAATTCTCAGAGCAATGCAGGTGTGTGGGGATGCAAATTTATAGCAGTGTCGCCTGTTTGTGCTGCAGGTGCATTTGAGTTCCCAGGTGTGTTTGAGTTGCATGTGAGTTTGAAATCACAGGTGTGTCTCACTGTCCTCACTGAAGTCACAGCAACATGGTCTAACTCCATGGTTGATTTGCAGATGGCCAAAATGTTTATGACAATATTTGAATGGCATGTGCTGGACCTCCTTTACAGAAGAAACTTTTGCTCTCAAAATGTTGTATTATGATGATAAAAGTAGCAATTCTGTCATTTGGAAATGAAGGTGCTGTTCTGCTGAGTAATAAAATGAAATAACCAAAAAAATATTTTATAGCACCATTATGTAAATTTATTATAACCAGATAATACATATATTTCAAAACCCAGCAGTCTCTTATTTACACATAAAAATAAGGCCAATTGTGTTTCTAAGCAAAATCGTTTTCATAACATAGGTTAAACATCAAACGTTTCTTTGACACTGAACTTAAAATGTTTCCAAAAATCAGCAAATAATAAAACGTACTCCACCATCATAGTAACTGCAATATTAGATACATCCATATGGGGGCAGCAGAGCCATGTAAATCTTCAGCCGCCATTGAACATTCTGACATTTCTGACATTTCATAATGCATCATTTCGAGTCCTTAAATTCTATGACTGAATTTGAGGCGAGACTAATACGAGCGAACTACTACCGTAAGCCACTGAAAGTCATTAAGAGAACAGCAAAACTCGCAAACAGAGAGATAGATGATGTGCTAATTGGATTGATTCTTCTCGGTTTTATGTTTCTCAATAATAATAATAATAATAATAATAATAATAGAAACAACAATAATAACAATACTAATCTTCCTCCTCATCATCATCATAAATACAGATGCTCTGAATGGATATAATTCTACATTTCATCAGAGGTTAAAGACAAACACATTTTGGGAAAGTAAAATGCCTAAAACTATATTTATTTCGGCCGATTCATACATATTTTGTTAAGACTCTCCCATCTTCAGTTGACATTTTTTATTAAGCCTATAATTTCAGTCGAATTCAATTTCCTGCAGCTGCAGGTGGTTAATTCTGAATCTTGCGTTCGCCCTGTCAATCAGGACTTAATGTAAGTTCTACCTTGACTGACGGCTTTATGAAGGTTTAATACTTAATATTCCTCCAGTCCATTTGAGAACTTGCTTCAAGAAATTGAGTAACGAGTCTGCTAAAACGCGAAAAAACACATAATTTTGAGGCGCTTTATGACCCGATATTCTGCACTCAGTTCTAAACAATTTTTCTTGCCTTTTCTCTACTCAGGTCAGATACGACTGAGATCTCTTCAGTGCACTAAGCACAGTTCTGAAACTTCAGACACAAAGTCATCATTCTGGTTCAGCATTTTTTCTTGTTTTTACAAAGGACTGCAATCTCTCAGAAGTTTCCAATCAAAACTGAAAAGGGACATTAAAAAAAACGGCGGGTGAAAAATCAATACTTTTAGTGCAGAATCTCCTTTTCCCTTAAGTCTTTCTGAAGGACACCGTCCTACTATTAGTGACCAGTATGTTTTGTTGTAAATTGCACTGCACAGTTCCAGGGTTGGGATTAGAGTCAATATAGACTCACCAAGCACTTTATTATTTATTTATTATTTTTATTAAATTTCTATTACACCTACTTAGTCATGCGATTATACAATCAGCCAATTGTGTGGCAGCAGTGCAATGCTACGGGTCAGGAGCTTCAGTTAATGTTCACATCAACCATCAGAATGGGGAAAAAATGTGATCTAAGTGACTTTGACTGTAGAATGATTGTTGGTGTCAGACAGGACGTATCTCGTCTTGTATTTCAGAAACTGCTGTTCTCCTGGGATTTTCACGCACACTAGTCTCTAGAGTTTGCAAAGAACGGTGCAAAAAAAAAAAAAAATCCAGTGAGCAGCAGTTCTACAGACAGAAACGCTTTGCTAATGAGAGACGTCAGAGGAGAATGGCCAGACTGGTAACAGGAAGCTGACAGGAAACTGACAGGAAGGAGACAGTAAAGCAAATAACCACACATTACAACAGTGGTATGCAGAAGAGCATCATAACTGGATAGGCTACAGCAGAAGTCTAAAAAATAAGTCTAAAAAATAAATACCTAAGTGCTCGGTGAGTGTATCTGTTAAAGATAATCACACCTTCTACAAGTGCAATGTTAATTTAAAAAAATCGAATAAACATAACACCTTGTCTACACCCCTTCCATGCATTTCGTATTCAGGCATATGTGTTAACAAGACACGTTTCTGACTTCACTGTATAGGCTATGTTGACACAAACTCTCACACCTTGTGAATGGCAGTAACTTCACAAGATATATTTTCAGGGATGGCATCATTTGTACCATTAAGAATGCTGTGTAATCCCGACTATGTTTTGTATTGATTGTTGTGTCTCTACTGTGATTGGCTGTGTGGAGCCCTTTGCCAGTGTTTGAAACCCCGTTTTCATGAGTGTAAAATCTCTTGATTGTATGGAAGGCATAGCCGGCTGTGTGGTTCTGTGCAATAATAGTTGCACAATAGTAGCCAGTGTGCACAATGTAAAATTAATTAGAGCTTCTTCTTGCAGAACGTATTGCCAAGCTACTGTCATCCTGCAGGGTCAACCAGCTGTGTTCAGCATTCTTATTTATTTATTTTGCATCAATTAAGTTTGATTCCAAAGCACTTGAATAAGCTCTTCCACTTTATGAAAGCATCTAGAACTGTTCAATGTCATGTAGCAGTGATGGAAAGGGGGAACCGTGTATTGTCCTCCACAAAGGCAAATATGAAAAGACAGACAGGGCAAATATGAACAGACAGACAGGGCAAATATGAACAGACAGACAGGGCAAATATTAACAGACAAACAGGGCAAATACAAACAGACAGGATGAATACGAACTAACAGACATGGGAAAAATGAACAGACAGAGTGAATATGAACAGACAGATGGAGCAGATATGAACAGTCAGACGTAATAAATACAAACAGACAATCAGGGCAAATATGAATAGTCAGACAAGGCAAATATGAATAGTCAGACAAGGCAAATATGAACAGACAGACAGGGAAAATACGAACAGGGTGAATACGAACAGACAAGTCAAATGAAAACAGACAGACATTACATTACATTACTATGCTGCCCCTGGACATGAACAGACAGACAGGGCAAATATGAACATACAGACAGGGCAATATATGAACTGACAGGCAGGGAAATACAAACAGACAGGATGAATACGAACAGACAGACAGGGCAAATACAAACAGACAGGTGGAGCAGATATGAACAGCCAGACAGGGCAAATAAAAAGAGACAGACAGGGTGAATATGAACCAGAGATGGGGACTTGAGACGCACTTGAGTCGCACATACACGGACTCGAATCAGACTTGTCAATAAGGACTTGTGAATAATAAGAGTCTGCAAAATGACAAAGTGAATAATGTCACAGCCAATGAATATTTTTCAATTACTTATATGAAAGCTATTCCTTAGTTTAAACACACCCAACGTTGTTTAACAAGCCACACCGTACGCCTTTAAGTTGCAACCATAGCAACACTCTACGCTGTATTTCTTGCAGCATAACTTGCTAAGATTACAGTTCCGCATGTTGTGGCCTTTGAGTTTAAATAATTCAGAAGTCCATATTTTCTTATGTTGTTGACTGCCAAGTTGTAGTGATGTTGGCTTGGATTTCAAATGGTTGATCTTGAAAAGCTATGCAAGCTAGAGAACCACGAGTGTAAGGTACAGTAACGTTAAAACAAACTTCTTCAGGTTGGCTTGAAAAGCCCATACATTTTCATTGTCAATGTAGTTCACACAATCAGCTGCGTTTTCAGTTACTGTAGAACCTGAGTTTGGCATGTTTTGTTGTTGCATGCGGTTTTTGAAATGATTTAACATTTTATTATGCAATAGTGCAATGGCATTTGTTAGGATTCAAGGTTTTCGTATAGCATAATGCAGACGTAGTCCCAAAAATCATAGCTCCTGATTTTCTTGCATAAACAATATCAACACTCATTTTGATGACTTGTGAACATCTCTGATATAAACAGATAAACAGGCCTGTTCAAATATGAACAGACAGGGAAAGGCAATGGAAGAGAGCAGGGAGAAACTTTATTTTGTAATTATTGAGAAATGAATTCCCCTGATTAAGTTATTGTTTTAAAGTGGTAAGGTATACTTTGCATTAATATTGCAGTAGAATATGCTGTCTGCCTGAACCCACATGGGCTGACCTACAGTTTGTTGCACTCAGGTCTTGAGTTGCTTACATTTCAGCTTTTGAGTAGGTGACTCACAGTGCATCGGAGTGGAGCCATATCTAGTTCATACTTCCAGGACTGATTAATATGATATGTAAGCTGTATTTTGATAATATAAGACTTTCTCTTATTGATTACAGTCAGAAGGACAGTGCACAGGAGTCTGTTGAATCTACAGTGCTTATTGTCATCAATACTATTATCCATTTGGAATGCTTGTATTCAGGATAATGCACATGTAACTGATGTGTTAATGTAATAGGTTTATATTTCACCAATAATCCATTCTCCATTTCTGTTCACGTTTTATTTTTATTTTATTTTATTGATTCTGTGAAATACTGGATGTGGTAAATGTAGTGGCACACGAGCCAGAGGTCTGCCGGCTGGGAGCCATAATGAGGAGAGGTGTGCATGTAGAAACCTGCTCACGAAGTTACTGTGCTGTATTTTTATTGTGTTTCACACAGAATATATTCCCCCCCAGTCAGCATTGGCAGTAGTTGTGCTCCCCTCATTTATTATCACAGACACAATGCAGAGTTAGTAGCAAAGCGGCTACACACAGAGCAATGATTCAGTGTGCTATATAATGGCTATTACAAAATTGGTGGGTAGAATAAGGCTTCACAATCTTCAAATTAGGTAGAACTACAATGAGCCGCAATGAGCTACAATGAACCAATCAAAAGCACAGTAATCCACAAGGATTGGTTCAAATCAATGAGTGACTGATGCCACAAGGCACCATAAAGCCTCACTCTCCTGCCTAGACAAAAACCCAGGGTTTTACTTCTGCTACTCTATTAATGTATAGTGAGGTCTGTACGTATTTGGACAGTGGTACAATTTCTGTTCTTTTGGCTCTGAACTCCAACATATTGGATTTAAAATGAAACAATGAATATGAGGTTAAATTGCAGACTGTCACCTTTAGTTTGACGATATTTACATCCATATCGAGTGATCAGTGTAGGATTTACATCCCGTTTTGTAGAAAGTCCCTCCATTTTAGGGGACTGTAATTGGACAGTCGGCTTCTCAGCTGTTTCTGATTCATCAGCTGTATTTAATGGCTTTATTAATGTCAGAAAGCTTTCAGCATCTAATCTAGATTCTAGGCTTTTCATTTCCTTTGGAGTCGGTAATTGGCATCTGTCAACAAGAGGACCACAGGTTGTGCCAGTAACACAAAGGAATGAAGGAATCCAATGTGCAGGAGTACAGAGACGAAAGAACAGAAATTGTACCACTGGCCAAATACTTACAGACTGCGCTCTACATCCCCTCAAAGAAATACCCACACTCTCCAACCGTACCCCCTAATACTCCCCCACCCTCTGCAGAGTGAGAGTCCACCTAATGAGTTATCATTCTGAGAATCGCCCATCACTCCAAAGCGTGGGGGTGAACGGTCACACAGCGGAGGACAAAAGAGCAGGGTAGTGCCCAGAATGCCTGCCTGAGAGCAGGGTGTCCACCCCCCTGGTGCACACTCCAGACATTTAGAATCAAATTTTGATTCCGATCGAGAAGCCGCCATTACCGAGGAGGAGGCTCCTGCCGTGTTAGCACTGGCGGAGGTGTGGGGGGGAGGGGGGAGGGGGTGAGACACGTCTCCAGTTCCTGGGGCAGCTGTGTCCTTCGGGGGGGCTGTGGGCTCGTTATCAGATGTCCTCTGAAAACACACGACCCGCACAGAGGGAGACCATTACGAAAATAACCAATTAAACAAAGGAATTAGATTCGTCCAAGTCCTCTATTGCGGATTGCTCGACTGTAATAAGTCTGGAGGTATTAGCATTCATTATTATGTTATGTTATGGGTATATGAGAAAAATGATCTACTGAGCTGCAACATAATTTTTTTTTCTTTCTTAAAGGTACAATAGGTAAGATTTTTGTGCTAAAACATTGTTACAAGACTATTGTAAATCCCTTCCTATCATTGAAAAAGGCTAACTGACCCTCTGCCTGTGTTTATAGTCCAGTTGATGGGCCGGTACTCTGTACCAAAACATTGTATAGCTGTACAATAATTCAAGCCCATTGGCTAAAACTTGGTTCTAATTCACACAGCCAATGGCGTTTCCACATTAATGCGTTCACAGAGAAGGGGTGAAATAGTGTGAGTGTGAGGGCAACATGGATAGCCAAAAGTGTTAATTATAAAATTGTTCATGCAAACGAATTCTAATTTATGTTAAGATTAACCAGATCAAATAATTTACAGAGATTTATCTGCAGAACAGTGCAAAACTGTAGTAGTTTTGCTTCAGGTGAAAGTCTTGTACTGCAAATCGCAATGTAGTACAGGGGACTGTTTACATGACACCACTTCTGGATTACGCCACGTCTACTTCCGAGTACGAGTAATGGATAATTGAATTTGTTTACTTGTATACGGAAACCGATACAAGTAATCCACTCCTCGCTCACCACTAGTCTCCACAGTATTGTCATTTAAGCTCCTTAATTTAAACTTTTTCTTTTTCTCTGTTTTCTGCTCCGATGCAATGGCCGAGGTAGCAGTGGATAAATGAAGGTTGTTTATGAGTCTGAGAAGCATTCGCTTCGATCTCCCTGTATTAGGTGAATAAGGTATTGCTGCAGGAGCAACTCCAATAAAGTGTTCATGTAAACAGTATATCCCTTCCTGTGTTTACCATCTAAAAGCTCCATAAATGTTCAACTGAACTGAAAGGATATAGTGTGCCCAAAACCTTATGAGGAATCTCTGGAAAAAGCTCTGTTCTATGCACACATAAAGAGGCTATAAATACAAGTGCAGTTGTGAACACAGTCAAATTAATTGTTTCAAGTCAGCTCCTGATTACTACAGAATGCTTGCATTGAACTCCCAATATGAGACAACCTCTATCCACCACACTGTAGGCTAACCAATGACGCCACCTGGAATAAAACCATAATGCAAATAGTGGGTTCAGACATTCAACTGAAATGTATTGTACATATGAGAATAGGAATCAGAAATCAGACTAAATAATCAATTGACATGGTGAAACTAAATATTGCTAGAGAAATAACATGAAAGTGTATATGCATGTACGTATGTAAGTGTATGTGTGTGTGTGTGTGTGTGTGTGTGTGTGTATCTCGTATTTATCATTTATTCACAGTTTGCGAATTGAAATCACTCACAAATTTAGGGCAGAGGCAGCCTCTGACATGTGTCTGTTTGTGTGTGTGTGTGTGTGTGTGTATCTGTGCATGTGCATAAATTTAAAGGGAAAAAAAAGGAAAAGGGCACTGTCACTGAAATATCATAATTTAGCACATTCTGTCTTACCTTTAGACTAATTGGTGTAACGTGGACGTCATGTGGTAAAAAACAAATCATTCATCTGTATCTACCAAAGACCACTGGAACTGGTTATTTCCCTGGAATATTACCATCTCCTTTTTTTTTTTACATTACAGTTGACGCTTTTATCCAAAGCAAATTACAGTTGATTAAACTAAGTAGGAGACAATCCCCCTGGAGCAATGTGGGTTAAGGGCCTTGCTCAAGGTCCCAACAGCTGTGAAGTTTGTGGCTACACCGGGGATTGAATAATATATTTTATTACATATATTTAATATATGTAATAAAAAGTACATTAAGAAATGAACATTTAAAATGGCAGGTAAAAAGGTAAGAGCACTGAGAAATTCTCTGTGAAGAAGAAAGTGGTATTTAAGCTCTGCGGGTTGCCACATCTTATCACGGGGGTATCACAGCTAGGGGCAGCTGTAAAGCTGTGAGGCAATCATTTACTTCCCAACCATTTGGTATTCCCTATGAAAATGAATGTATCATTAAATCAAAAACCAGAATGGACACAACCCAATAACCCAAAAAATGCCTTGAACCACCAAGCCTGCCGAAGAAAAGGGACCAAGTAAACGTTTAACTTTTGTAGCAGCCATCTAGGCTACAGCATACATATCTATGAAGCACTGTTTTTAATTGCTTAGGAAAAAATTTTTTCTTGAAGCTTGTCTTCCAAAAAGTTAATGTGCGCTCATGTCCAATGTGTAGACACCTGTCTGCCTGTCTGTCTCAACCCTGACCTTCAACATACCAAGGGGCTCTGAGCTTGTTAGCTATTCCATGCATTAATAAACCACTGACATTAATAAACCATGAACTGGAATAATGAGCATGAATATAAGCATGTGATAATATTATAATCTTAGCATGTAATAATAATACTATTTCCTGCCAAAGATCACTTGAGCAAGACTGCAAGAGTTTGTGCAAAAATAATCTAAACCTGAATTATTTAAGTATAGGCATGTAAGATCACAGAATCTATACTGTACAACATTTCTAACAGTATATTCAATGTATTACTGAGTTGTAACCATATACACTCCAAAATAGAAATATACTGTACATACGTATGTTTCAGCACTTTAATTTAGTGTCATAGTACAAAACATTGGTCTTAAACCACATTAATCCAAAGTGGTCAAATTATGTAGTACTTCTTGATTTTCTTGATTTAGGGGTATCATTTAGAACCATATTGCCTGTATAGAAAAACAGTACGATACCAGAGCTCGGAAGTCTTATAAAAGAGTTCTGGCAAACTCTTAAACCAATAAACGAGCCTTTTAGCCTTCTACATCAATTATTATTATTATTATTATTATTATTATTATTATTATTATTATTATTACCTACTTCTTCCACGAATGTGAAAACTTGTTTGCGGTTTGCACTTGTGGAGTTATATAAAAGAAGGGAGTTCTGGACAAATATGACCAGAATTGGTCAAACATTGCTCCACAGTTTATTTAAATGCGCTACATCCTTACATTATGCATAATGAACAAATGAGATATTATGTCTTTTTAACATATGGCTAATGGCAGTTAATGTCAGCATCTGAGTCATTATAAGGCTAAATGATTGATTCCAATAGCAGTTGTGACTAGTGACAGTTGAAGCTCCCAAGGGCAGTTCAGATAATCACACGTTCCTTCATTGAGCAGCACCTCAGCTGCAAAGAAGAATCATTAAAATTAATATCAAAGTTTTCCCTAATAGGGCACTTTATCCTGCTCGGCCAATTAGAGCATCATTCAATCAGTTGGCTGAAAACACTTTGATGCCTAATGCCTCTCCATCTATATCATTATGTGAAAGTTAAAAATCTTAAAAAATAAATAAATAAATAAATAAATAAATAAATAAAAATTTCATCTAGTGAACAGGAGGTAAAATTTCAGGGGGGATAAAAATGGACTCCAACATGAATGACAGTTCTGTAATATGAAGGGGAGCATTTCATCATCATCACCTTGTTCGGAGACTGAAATGGCTGAGCACTGAGTTATTCATCTTATTAACAAATGGGACTTATTTTAATTGCGCCGTTCTTCTAGCCTGTGCTTGCAGATTGCAGGTTCATTTTGTAAGGGGTTGGAGGACCAAACATGACAACATGAATGACAGTTCTGTAATATGAAGGGGAGCATTTCATCATCATCACCTTGTTCGGAGACTGAAATGGCTGAGCACTGAGTTATTCATCTTATTAACAAATGGGATTTATTTTAATTGCGCCGTTCTTCTAGCCTGTGTTTGCAGATTGCAGGTTCATTTTGTAAGGGGTTGGAGGACCAAACATGACCGAGTTGGGTTCTAAGAGTTATCCACAAGTCACGAGAACCACTGATATTTTCTGGGGACATCCCTTGTCACTTGGGATGTCCCCAGAAAATATCAGTGGTTCTCGTGACTTGTGGATAACTCTTAGAACCCAACTCGGTCATGTCTGATGCCCAGAAGAAAAGAGGAAGGGGGAAACAAATGGAATAAATAACTCCCGGGCAATTATGGACGAAATGGACAAAATTTCAGGCAGTGAGTCTCCAGGCTAGTAACCAACCAAACGTGGCAAAGAACGCTACTCCATAACTTGGTTCCCTAGCTACAGGAAGATCCAGGATTCGTTTTTACTGAGAAATAGTCCCATCTTTCCACTACCGTATACCTTGCATATTGCGTAACTAAAGAGTGAGACAAACAACATTCACAAGCTGACTGTACCAACAACTCCACTTATACTGAAACAAGCTGATAAACGTGGCGAGAGGAGATTTCAGAGAGAGATATCAAACTGCTGAAATGTCAGACAGCCAGACCCTAAACTAAGTGTCAACAGGTTCCCCAAAATCTTCACCAGCCCTAACTAGGAAGTTTCTGGAATCCTTTTAATTTTAAAAAACAGTCTCCCGACTCTCTCTTTACCGGATTTGTGAATGACAGAACATGAAGTGTAACACAAAAGTGCCAAGTCTCGGAAAGACCGGAGTGCCTCACACAGCCCCAAGAGACAATGCCCAACTAAGCAAGGCAAACCATGACAAGGTCTTAGATATTACCCATGATAAATGCACAGTGTATCATGAGAAAAAGCCATTTAGTTGTACAAAACATCCCACGGTACCCATTAGGTTCTGATTGACTGAATGTGAAACAACATATTGAGCTGTGTGAGAGAGAGCATTACTGAACATGATGCATGAACTGCTTTTTAAAATATAGAATCTTCGGCTGACATAATGATTTGAAATGGCTCACATGGACATGGTCTGTATTAGGGCAGAAAATGTGTCTTAGGTTTCTCTCATTTTCTTAAGCATTTAGTACAGGCTCTCACTCAGAGCAAGACACAGAGCTTTATATGCATACAGCTGCATATCTACTGAAGTGTTTCAGGTTATAACCCTTGCTTAAAGTACACCTGGAAATGGCACCTACTGTACAACCTTGGAGTTAAAAGTTACATTCAGGCCCCGACTGGTCTAGGGTCCACTTGGCCCCTGGTGGCACCAATGTGAACTCAGTCACATTTTATTTATTTATATAATTTGGCGGAGCACAGCTGCCGTTGCTGAGAGCAATGTGGCAGTTGATGGATCAGGCAGGAAATAGAGCTGCCTCGCTGGGAGCGGTGGTGAGACAGAGACGCACATCTGTCACAGGGGAAGTGCCGAGGGGGAGGGAGCGAAACAAGAGGAAGTGAGAAAAAGACAGAAACACAGAGAAGGTAATAGTGAGTGACAAAACTAAAGAGTAAGAAGACTGTGGGCTCATTCCAATCGGTTATTTTTCACCTCTTTTTTCTTGTCCTTGCTCAAGACCCATTAAATGTTCTTACAAGGAGCTAGAAGTAGAAGCTAGGAACTCCCGCACTTTCCTTTGAGCAAGGAGACATGAGCGCATCCTTTGCGGAAGCATTTTTTCTGAAAGCCTGACGTATAAGTGATCGACCTGTGGATCCACCTTTCCCCATCCGCCATGCAGGCATCTGCCACATCTGTAAATGACGTGGCTTTGAGCCGACATTTGAAGGAGTGAGGACATTCCATTCTCTTGATTCACATTCTCGATTCCCCCGTCTTCACTTCTTTTTCTCATCACAACTCTTTTTTCTCGCCTCTCTCAATGGGTGGCGATAGAAGCAGAAAAAGGAAAAGGAAAAAAAGATGTGAAAAATAAGCGATTGGAAAGAGCCCCCTGAAAGCAAGGCTGAGAGAAAAAATACAAGAGTTGGCTGCATCCTAACCTCTATCCACCACTCTGAAGATACAACCATAACAAAGATTTATTTTCACTTCCTGTACTTTCCCCCATTGGAAAATTTCCACGTCAATTGTACCTGTCATTTATTCATTCCACTTACTTTTTTATGGTTTTATTATCACACACCACACAAAGCTTTGCCTGAAAAGAAGCGCGTGTACAACCCTGAAGGAAAATATGGTGCATTTGTGCCTGAGCTAACATGAAACAGATTCTCATTAATTTACCATTCTCATTTAATCACCATAAATAAATTCTATATAGCCCACTCCCTCCCTCTCCACGGCGACGCTCAGCGAAAAAGAACCCCGTTTCTGAGATATCCGTTTTCTCGTCATGCGATTTCAACAAAGCAAACCCCTCTCTTCTCTGAGAATCCCAGGAGTCTTCTCGTTATGCTAATGCAGCAGAATCATGTTTCTAAATAAGGCCAGTGTAGTAATATTTAATGGCACGGGAACCGCCGACACACAGAAGCTCTACAAAGCACGCACGCCCTGGCTTATTCTCCAGTTGCAGTCTCTCTCGGTCTTTTCCGGAAAAATAAAGGCTCTGATCCCACTTAGAACCCACAGACAAAGTGATCAAAATGCCAAGCTAAGCCGACAAGGCAGCTGGTTGGGTGACAACTTTGTAATAGCACAACGGCGACCAAGTGACTGGCGATCAAAGCAGAAAATTCACCCTCTCCCTCTCTCTCTGGACTGAAAGCTCACTGCTCTGTAAAGCCTGTCTTTGATGATCATAATGAGCGTCTTAGTCACTTCATCACTGACAGAAACTGCTTTTCTTTTCTCTCTGGCTTTTTGGCTTGATCAAGTCCCCTCCCGATCCATAGCTCTGTAGCAGACGCGTCTGTGCTACTAGAACGATTTAATTATTTAATATTAACATTTTGCATCAGTTCATTAAGTTGTGGAAATGCAATCTGCCTCCCTGGTAGGGAGCCATCCACCACTAGGACTTGCTAACCTGAAAACACAAGGGCAGGAAGAAAGGCTATCCGATAGCATATTTATGACCTTGGGTGAGAAATGGCTTGTTTGACTTTTTCATCGTTTTTTTTCTTCTTTTCCAAGAATAAGCTGTGAAATGCTAATCAGGCAGCTGGCCAGCAGCCATCTTCCCTTGGAGTTTCTCAGACATGATGGCTGGTGCTAAGCAGGGCTGAGCTTGGCTAGTACTTACACTGAAGACCTCTTCAGAAACTGAACATGTTCTAGGCGAGCCAGCAGGCGCTTTTATCCCCCCTGGCCCAGGCCTAATAACAAAATTCCACCAGTGAACTGACGGAGATGCAGTACTGGTGAGAAGTTTAAATGCTCCTGGCATACTGTGGCAAGTGTGGGCTTATGTTACAAAATGGCTGGCCTGTATTAATCGGATAGGTACTACATAACGGCAGTGGCTGGGGCATTTCAAGCTGAAGTGGCCAATTCCCCACCCATGCTATATGATGGTGATATTGTCAGGCTCCAAAGGGAATCAGAAGCCGAGAATCAAGACCTAGATGAGCCTAGATACTGAAAGATCTCTAATACCTCTAATAAAGAAGTAATTGAAGTAGTCACCTCACTAATCAGAAACACCGGTGAAGCCATTTGTCCCAATCAGTATAGTGGCCTGAAATGAGAGAACAATGTATAAAAAGTGTTGTTATTTCCACATAGTGAAACCAACATATATAAAATACCCTTTAATACAAGCTGCAATGTGCACTTTAACCAAATGTGACATGTTTACCACAAGCTTATCCATTGTTTGATTACAAATTTAAAATTGTGGAGTAAAGAGTCAAATTAAGACTCTTTTTCTCCCAAACATTATGGCGCTCACTGTACAATATACGCTCATAAAGCACTTTACTATTAGGAATATTTTTACTTTATTACACCTGCTTATTCATGCGATTATGTAATCAGCCAATTAAGGGCAGCACTGCAATGCATACAATCACGTAGATATGGGCCAGGAGCTTTAGTTAATGTTCACATCAACCATCAGAATGTGACTTTGAGCGTGGAATGATTGTTGGTGGCAGACAGGGTGGTTACTCAAACCACCCATCAACAATTATTCCACGGTCAAAGTCACTTAGATCACATTTCCCCATTCTGATGGTTGATGTTAACATTAACTGAAGCTCCTGACCTGTATCTACGTGATTGTATGCATTGCACTGCTGCAACAGAATTGGTTGATTACATAATCGCATGAATAAGTAAACATTTTGCTAATAAAGTGCTCGGTGAGTGAATACATTTAATACATTTCTTGAAAAAATTATATGAAGTTAAGAAATTATATGAGCTAAGTCCTCTTGAAGCGTGACTTTATCCCACATGATAATGTCAGCCAAATTCACTGGATTATATTTCATCGTTATACATTAGTTAAAAACTACAAGATTTTCTTTTTACTCTATAGACTCTGGCATACTGTTCCCAGGGTCTTCATGTAAAAACTAATTTCAAAATTAATCTGTAGGCAATGTGAATGTGAAATATATTGCAGTCAAGGCAACTCATGAACAGTTCAAGGCATCTTATATAACTGAGCATTAAAAACACATAATCTAGATCATTATAATCTAGCCATGAAATTGCTTTACATTTTTTAACAATATGCAAAGACATGCTGCACCATTCGAGGCATGTCACGCCAACAACATTTAAGCAGTTAAAATGACAATCCAATACCAGAGCTGCAATGAATATTTCAACAAACTGCAAGAAAATCAAATCTTGTATAAATGGAATGATGTTTACAACAGATCACAATTATGCCCACACAGATCAACACTGCTTATCTAAGACATGTATTATAATTCCAATGTTTTATTTCTCTCTTCACTTTTTTATTTTCCTTACTGCTGACCAGGACACCAGTTCCACCATCTTTAATGCCATCATTCCAACCCAAGGGCAGTCCATTAGCCTAATTCATGTTTTCAACTTGCCTTTACTTCCTTTTCTTTCAGCTTTTCCTACCCTCTCCCGATGGGTGGAGCTAGTGGCAAGAAAAGGAGAAAAGAGTAATAAAATAAAGGATTGAAATGAGCCCTTAGCTCATCTAGAACACAATCTGAGAGCCTGCTCAGCTAAATAATAAAAACAAGAACAAGATGTGCAGGACGAAAAGATGTCAGGGAGAGAAACAGGGAGGTGTGTGGAGGAAGATTGTGATGGGAGATGATCAACAGACACTGAAACCATAAGACTACACTGTGAGGACTAGAAAATGTTGAGAATTTCAAATGCCAAAAGAGTTAACTTCAGCAAACGATCTTATCCAGAGTGCCTTACGGAAATGAAAATGTTATGTAATGTACTATACATATTACATATAATTGATTTATGGAGTGAGATATTTTACCAGAGCAATTCTAGTGAAGCATATTGCTCAAGGGTCCAATAGCCATGCACCAGTGGAGGGTCAAATCCATAGCCGTTGATTTAGATACTAATTTCCTCAACCATTACATTAAAGTGTGAGAATATAGCATAATACTAGTGCCACAGCCACTCAGACCACTGCACCTCATTCAAAGCTGAAAGTTAAAAAACGGATATAAAATTGCTCATGCGTTAAGTAAGAGAACAGGACGAAGGCAAATTCATGCCATGAGGCAACATCATGTTCAACCGTGTGGACATTCAACCGTGTGTAAAGCAAATTCAACCATGACTGTAGAATAATGGTCATTACGGCCAAACTGAAGAAGATTAAAATGGTGCACTCCCAATACTGCACTTGACCCCTGTAGCTGTGACTGTATTCATGATTCATTTTTGTGTAATTATTCAACAATTAGTCCAACCGGGCGTTGTGATTGGGCGAGACAGATTCATGAGTGCTGCTTCCATGAGTGCTGCTATACAGTATAATATCACCTATATGTCTATGTCCTAATGGCAATAGCTCATACTGGAGTTTGAGATGCTGTGAGAGTCGGACATGAGCTTCATTGGGCGTGTTCTTTTTATGCATATCCCGCACGGTCAGTTTCCCACTATTATTTTGCCACTGACCAGAACCACTCTTTCCCCAACAGAGAATGAGGGACACAGACACCATTAGAAACACCGATATCCACCTGTCACCATTATACTGCCATCATTTCCATGAGTGACTGGAGAAGTCCCTTCATCACAATGCAAGCGACTCCTCTGGAAATGTAGGCATATATGACCATTTCATTGGGAAAAAGGACTAAAGGACATCACATTTCAATGTGAAAACAGTGCTAAATAAAAGTGAGTTAAAGACAATTACTTGCATGTACTGTATACAGAGTAATTGTGTCACAGTAATTGTTGCCAACCATCGCATGAGATGAAATCCTCCCCTCCAAAATAAATCATTTTTTTAGTGTGCGGTGCATTGCCCTCTATGTAAAAAGTGAAACAGAGCCTGAAAGCTGGTCAGAGACCTTTAATTTAATCTGTCTGACACTGCTGGGAGGATGTCTCACAAACCCACTCCCATAGCTCTGTTTGTTCTTCCTCCTGGTTCAGCCATTTTAGTTTTCCATTCTAATTCATGCCGTTTAGCTGAAAAGATGCAGCAGCGGGAAAGCTGCCAAACTTGCTGTGGATCAAGGACTCTGCCCTCGCGCCCCAACTCGCATAAATGCAAATGCTCGACGGCCAGCGCAGAAAACATCAGAGCGCGCCGAGAGATCAGAGCAGAGAATGAGCTTCACCCCAGGGTGCGAGACTGAGTCTGACAGTACTGTAGAAGAGAACTTGCACTTTTGTTTGTTGGAAACATTCGCAGAGCACATAAATCCATCATAAGTTTTACTGGAACACAATGATTCTGTGCTTACTTTCTGCAGCTGATGCAGTTTATGTAATTGCGTTTTCGCCTGAAGTGGAAAGGGGTATCTCTCTCTATCACTCTCCCTCCCTCCCTGTATGTGTGTGTGTGTGTGTGTGTGTGTGTTGTGTCCCAAGAAACTAATAAAGATAAACTAATAAAGATTTACAACAACTCAAATTTAGAGGACTTCAAGTTTAATCATTTATGCTCAAACTTCGCATGTCATTGGGTTCCCTTATGACAGGAGATGACAGGGGAGCTGGCTGTCTGATATAAAATGACATCAATATCAGGGAAATGAACGAGGTGTACAGCAGTCATAAAATAAATTGAGTCAATTAATGAAATATTTATTTATTTTTACCAGCCAGCATGTTGAAAGTTGAAAATATAGTTGAAAGATATTTTCTCATTTTATTGCAGGTTGAAAGATGCAGTACTTTAAACGGAACTGTCAGTGGTGCTTAAAATTATTGCCTGTCCTTGAAATCTTTAGAATAATCTGTTGTCAATGACCAAAATCCCAGAAGAAATTGAATTCTTAATAGGTTGCACATTTTTATTGACCACTTTAAAAAAAATTATATCTCTCCTTTTCCGTTTCACTCCCTGTTTCAAAATATAATAAAACCCTTCTTGCTGTTCAGGAAAGAAGGCATAACCTAGTTAAATTACATACATGTCAGTCAAATATGATATGCAATGCTTTATTATTAAGTTAATTTGCAATTGGATGCTTTCAGGGCATAGAACAAATTTTTCTCTTTTCGAACAGAGGCTCCATAGCTTCCACTGTATTATAGTTAGTTAATTGAAATTTTCCACAGTGATATCACTGGATATGACACAAGGTATTTTTTAACTGGACCTAAACCTCTCCATTGAATCCATGGACATTCTCCTCAAAAATACAAAATGTGAAGCATTTTGTGGTGCTTCGATAGGCTTAGTTTCTGTTGGCAATAACTGGCATGCTTCACTGCGGTAATATGAACGTGCATGTATTATTTTCCAGTCTTCATTGAAAATCGTATTAATTCTATTGGATGAGTTGACCTTTCATGAGTTCCTGACCTGTATTAACTGTAATATGATAATTGATAACAGTCATCATGCTATAAATAAATATAATTATGAAAAGATTTAATTGAAAAAATATTCATGGGAGGGTGGCAGAAAAGTTTTCTTTGTGCTATATTTTTGAAGGCAGTGGGGTTTTTTTTCAGATTTATATTCATAAAGTGTATTAGCTGAGGATGATGTTGCACAGCTAACAGCATGCCTTCTTGTTTGCACATTTGGGCAGGATGTAGCATCAATGTGACACCATGGCTCACTATACCGTGAGCCACACTAATTAATAATAATTGTATTTTTACCCCTTCCCCCACAAAGAATTTACAATCACTGTGCAAATGAGCGACCCAATCCTGCTGCAACCACCCAGCAGAAACTTTCAAAAACAGCAAGCTTGCTGTAATATACTTGTGAAGCTCCTTCAAAACATCAGACTGCTTTTGTGAGCAAAGTCTTGGTTGGTTGATGACATAGACCAGACTCATGCCTAACATGTGTGGACTATAGTGTCCATATCACCAACATGGTTGTGGCAAGAATTTCAGCACCTCACAAAAACACTTCAGTCCAGTGAATATGATCATTTTAGTGATATTAGAATTGACCCCATTTGCACCCATGGCAGAAATACACCTCCTCGCTTAAGATATTTGGAAATGTGTCTAGATTCTCGATTGCAACGATGGGCTGAGGATTTGATGGATTACACATTCTGGATTAGTATAATTTTTAATAATTATTTGAATAATTCAGGTATCACAGACAGTTCAATTAAATAAGTTATGACATTGCCACACAAAACAGTCCTGACATTCAGATGCAAGATTCTCAGTTTAATATCCAGTATTAAATTGGCACTTACTCGGGTCGAGTAGGACAATATGAACACTGGACATTTTATGTGTTCTCAAATTTTGTTGAACTTGAAAATGTCTGACTTGCTTCAGGTTTGTGTAAAGTAGCGATGTTCATCAAGCAATACTATAAGACTCTCATGTCCCTCACCCTTCTCGCTCCCAGGGCAAACACAGCTCTGAAACTGACAGAACTAGCTCTGGTGCTGAGGCACTACTCTCTGGAAGTCTGGCAGTGTCTCCTGGAACACTTCCTTTGGGTTGAGGCCGTAGGACAGCACGTCCCCCTCCATCGCCGCCCAGGCCATGCGCTCTGTGGTGAACTGGGCCGTCCAATCCCCCGCCCGGCTCACCGCGATGACCCCGCCCCCGCCGTTCACTCGTTCGGCCATGTACTGCAGAGAAGAGTCCACTGCCTCAGAGAGACTTTTCCCTGTTTGAAACACACAGGAAAGAGTAGCAGCTTTGGTCTGAATGTGTGTGAGGGAATGGTGTGTGGCCTGCGATGGATTGGCAACCTGTTCAGTCCTGCCTCTTCCCCAATGCATGCTGGGATAGGCTCCAGCGACCCTGACCAGGAATAAGTGGGTTATTGTAGATAATGAATGGACAGATGGATATCTGAAAGGAACAATAATGCCCCCCAAAAAATAAATCCCACAATGTCGCTGTCAAAAATTATGTAACTTTTTCACCGGTTATTCATCGAGAGTGATGCTGGCCCCGTTATTATTTGTGTGGAAAACAATGCGACTGTCTGCTCATTAAAGCTCGACATGGAACCCCATGTAGGAACAATCTGACTCCACTGACAGCCATTCGGCTTGTCCGGGACTTAGCGAGCGTTGACAAGCGGCGGCAAACAACTCTTAGACAAAACAAAGAAGTGGAACGGTGTCCTGGGAAGGACAGAAACATCTTCTAATTCAAAGCAGAAAGGAAGTCAGCGCCGCACTTGAAAGCAAAGTATACAAGCGAAGAATAACAAAAGAAAAACAAAAGCCTACTCATGCCCACTTCCCAGGTTCTCGCCAGGAGCCGTACCGACAAATATCATCCCGGGCTGACCCTGTCGCCTGTGTTTCCTCATTATCTACCGACCACGGCAGCCGTCGGCGCCGATTCCTCTTCCTCTCAAAAACCAATTAAAATGATTGGCAAGCTCGGTGACGAGCCGCCGCCGGAACAGTCGTGTTAATTTACGATGGCGGTATGGAGAAGCCTGGTGCTCGTAGCAACGCGCGGCTCGCGGGCGAAACGTTGGCACTTTCTGGCTGATGTCAGCGCATCTTCGGTGGGGATGGGGCTATCAAGTGTCAAGTGTTCAAGTGTCGTTAAGCGAAGATTTCATGGAGCTGGCCATAGGAGATTGGATGCTTGGCATTCAGCAGCTGCTGATGTTAAGTCTTTGTTTTGGTTTCAGGTGTTTGGTTTGGGTCGTGTCCTTGTTGTTCCGTGGCCTGGACGGTTCCCTTTAAAACTGTTTTTGTGCATGATTATAACAATAATTGTATGGTTCCTGTCACATTAGGTCTAAAGGATGAGGATCCCTAACCAAAACTAGTGCCTGAAACTTACCTCACTAACTGGGATACGGAAAAGCAGCCAACTGAAGTATTATTCACAGTGTCTGAATACTTAGTGTTGACAGTTTTTGTATGTTTAATGCCGGAAAATAAAGTTTTACAAACTTCATAAAAACTCCAGGGGCACCTGGAAATTGTTTTGCTAATTGGAGGCAGAACTTCTCACATAATCTCCTGTAATTACCCTTGAGCGAGTGCAGCTGAACCAGGGAAGAAAATCATCACAACAAGATGAGCAATTGACAGTGAAATGAGGCTCCATGTCCATTACATTAGTCAGGCAACAATGCCATTTCAATGCAATTATTCCCTGCTGAGAGCACAGCGCCATTCAAAATGGCACCCTGACTGACTGACTCACTCAAAAAGATTTTGTCTGGGCTCAAACTGCAGATGGGAGCAGCACTTGGTGTCTTTACCTGTGTGAATACCTATTCACAGAACCACGGAACAGCAGTAGTACAGTCAGAAAGAAAGGGTTTGTGCCAATGTACAGCAGGGAGCGGAACAACCATTATCGCTGCAGTGCCTAACTCAGAGGGAAATGAAGGTTTGGCGGTTTGAAACCTGAAGTATTGCAATCTGCAGAACAATGACTGAATTAATGTACATTGGCATATATTGCAATGTAGAACAGGATATGAATGCATTTTATTCGTAAGGCTCATCATTTTCTGAGGCTTTGTAAATGGAACTGCACGTTTAATGATATTTGCACAGTGATATATACAAGAAATAGGCCAACATTGGCGAAATAATTTCATTATAATATACTTATAATACTTAGGAATCCTGTATAATCCCTAAAACCGCACGGCCAGAGTGCATTTATTTCCATTCAATTCATTTTAACAGCCAAAACAATAAAACTAACGGTTCTATTTGTACAAACTATTTTACGATACCATTGTTTTAGCAACAACCGTTTCTTATTTTATAACATGTGTGGTGACAAAACAAACATGGGAGGACCTCAACTTCAATGCATTTTAGAACCTCACAGACAAACTTCACTTTTCGATTCCAGGGCTGAAGCTGCTAATTACATAACACTTTAACGACTTTGTCACGGTTCTAGACTTCTATTCATGCCTTTTTTCTGCCAATTTGGCAATCATTTTCACTTTAATTACAAAAACATTTCAAAGGCGGAGAAACATCAATAAGAAAAAAAAATCTGGGTGTAAATAGGTTTTTTAAAAATCGGGAAAATCGGAAAAAGCCAAAAATGATGAGCCATGGTTATTCATATTAACATATGAACCATGTGATCATGGGTTGGGAGCACATTACTGACATTGCTGATAATTACTGATTACCATTTGAACATTTCGTTTTAAGAGTTAAACAGAGGTATCCAGTGTACAAGCTACAAAAAGTAAAGCAATTTCATTGAAGAACACAATGCACAGTGATATAAAGCATCTTTATCTAATCATTATAATGCTTGCATAAATAAAAACCTTGTAGAGACTTTTAATGCCTGCAATTTCGAGAGAACCTGTTTTTAATCAATAGGCTAAAATAGGAATCCATTGGTATGGTTAAATTTGCTCTTCATTGTTGAAGAGCTCATTCTCTCTCTCTTCCTCTCTCTCTCTCTCTCTCTCTCTCTCTCTCTCTTTCTTTCTCTCTCTTCCTCTCTCTCCCTTCCTCTCTCTCCCTCTCTCTCTCTGTATTCCCCCATTGATCTGACCCCCCCCCACCACATCCTCTGAACAGCCACCTCCATCTATCACCATCTCTGTTCATCACCATGGCGATAAAAGCCCTTATCTCTTCTTAAGACCCCCCTCCGTTCCTGGGACCCCGATTAGCTCACAGCACCGATCGCCTAGCATCATTCGCTCGGGTGCCGGTGCAATTCCAAATCCAGCCACCTTTAATGGCCGACATCAAACGCGCAAAAGTGCGGAAAAACTACAAAAGAAACTAAAGTTTCTCAAAGGAACACGACAAATTGAGGTCAAGTTAAGGCACAGCCGCGGAACTCAAAAACTGAGGTAAAATCACCCGACTCTTTCTGTACAAAGGGAAAGTGACCAGCAAAAACATAATACCAGCAGTGGCAGTGGAGCGTGTTCACAGAATACAAAGAACCAGACTGCCACTCTTTGATCACTCTGCTTCTCCCCGGTGGTGGAAAATAGGCGGTAAGTCTGTATATTATTCTTACACCCACTGGGGGCAGCTTCTGCCCTTCTCAATCCTCCGGGAGCTGCTGTACAGGGATACAGGCCTACAACAGCCCTGCTATGCTAGCCTGCGTCTCTGGGGCTGACAAAGTCCTATGGTGCTTTGAACCTAACGCTGTCCTCTTTTACCTCTCCTCAATCATACATTCCTGAGGCCATGTCCAATGTAAAGTGAGTATTAATGAAAGAGAATATTAATATGATACCACTCCATTTCCCAGTGTGAAGCGAGGATGTTGGAGGAATGCTAGTTCGCCAGTGCATGCTGGGTCATCTGGACAATTTTATGCCAAAAGCCTCCCTTCAAGAAAGAACTACGTGCTGCAGCCTCAGTTGACTGTCAGGGCAAATAAGGTATAGCCCATTAGCTAGGGAATGTGAAAACTGCTTTGAAACAACCAAACAGAAATACTATAAAAAAATACTTTATAATGAATCAATACACAGAATAACAATTTAAAAGTATTCACCTTATTCTTTTCAAATTAATCGCACATGTCAACACATTTTGATAGCTGTGTAATAATTGGGATAATCCACCCCAAGGTGGTCTGCTACAGAAGACTAATGACCTTTGCGTAGGTCACCCCCCTCCGCTTCATGTTGTTTGTTCTTCGCCTTCGCGTCGGTCATTATTTTTCGACAGCAGACCATCTCGTCGCGGTTCACAACAGTGAGTCTGACACTGTGAGGAATATGCTTATTTTGAAAAGGATATGCCAACAGTGAAATAGAGTGCTGGATATTTCATGCTGTGGAGTTATGCACCGATGGCTTCTGGGACTCTTGTTAAGATCAATGGAATCAAGAATCCAGCAAGGAAGAAGACACTTTGACCAGAAGCGCAGTGGGCTATCTGACTTACTTACGTTATACAGCCTTTCATCTTTGTATCAAGATGCCAGTATTTTATGGAGGGCCCTGCCTCATAACTGTGTTCATTGTGAGTGACCTACCAGATTATATTACGCCCTCATTTCAGTGCCACTTTATAATAAAGTTTAGCAAAATACCAACTTTTCAATGGGTGCAGTACATTGATGGTACATCCATACTTGCATTTTTGGGGTAAGCAAGGATGACCGGATCTCCCCTGACTTTGCATGTGGACCAAGTTTAATGTTCAAAATGTATCGATTTAATGCTTAACCAATAAAACATCAATTTCATGGTGATTAATCATTTGAGGCAGATACAAATATCACATAGGCCAGAGACTGTGATGTGTCCAACTCCTATGGGTCTTCAACAAGAAACATTACAAAAAATGAGGATGAGAACAAGTTTTACTGTCTTATTTAATGAGGTGGTAGTCCTCAAAACTGGCATGCGCACGTTTGAACAGTATAAAGGATCACTGTAAATAATTATCTTTTGTACGGTGTTGACTTTGTCGAAAACAAAGACCCTTATAATCGGATCTAGCGCGAAGCATTTTCCTGACTGGATTGCCTCTATCATAAGACAAGGATGTATTTTTCTTTCATTGCCCAATAAGTTACACAATAGAAATCAGAGCAGATCTTACCAGGAGAGAATAAGCTGAAAGATTGTTGCAGTACTTTATGAACTTATGTTATTTCATGAACAATAAAAATAAAAACATATGGGGAAGGCTTTTGGTGGTTTTCCGCACAGATAGGCAATGGCTTTAGGATGATACAGACCCCATCCTTTTATCAGCGAAAAGCATTCGTGCGAGGAAATGTTTGTGGAAATGACAAATCACGTCTCCAAAGCTTCATCTTCTGCAGTGTCTGCAAAAGGATTCTCCGGTCATAGAAATTCACAATCATTTGATAGGATTTAGCATGCTTTTTCAAGGCATGTGCTGCCTACACTCTCAGAAATAAAGGCACACAAAGAGCCTAATAAGGTACAAATGCTGGGCGGAACCATTATCATTAATGGGATGTATCATTAATTTGTGCTTTTTGTGCTTGGAAAACATACTCTTCTGTACCCAAAGAGAACATTGATGTACTTTCAGGGTACATTTGGGAAATTTGATCCTTGAAGAACAAAAACGTACCTCCACTTCATTTCTGAGAGCGTATGTATATGTGCTGTGTTCTTCTCCAACCAATTTATTTGTTAACCCTGAGAGATCATCCAGATATTTCTTTTGTCTTTTTTCTCACAGCGACAAAGAGTTCTGGCTTCATGACGCAGACATTTCATGGTCAACATTCTCCCAAAAGAGTCCTTCAATCTCCTCGAAACAAAATCGCCTTGTTAGCTTTATTTTATTATATACTACATGACGGTACTTGCACCAATCGCACAATCAATAAATGCAATTCAAGAATGCACATTTATTAGATTTTTTTTAACTTCAGTATTAGAAAATCTTTCAGTTTTATGCAAAGTAACTTTGTGAAAACAGAATGAATCCTGGGGGGGGGGGGGGGGGTATGTATTTGGTGGTGGAAAAATGTAGTGCACCAGAATGGTCTGACCCAGTCTCACAAATTTCAGAGGATACTTTCATCTGTTTTTATTTATATCTGTCCATCTTAAAAAACAAGCGAAATAGGGAAAATGCACACAGTTTCAGAGTTCTCTTAAATTAATAAGAGAGGTTACAATGGTACTTTTTATAGGCCTACTTTGGAAGCCTGTGTTTTTACGCATACTATGTGCTTTTAGGTTTCATAAGTGCAAAATTGATTCTCATTCTCAGAGTGAATTGCTGCACTTCGAGAGTAGGCCCTGACTTCACATCAAATGAATTACGCTAGTTGCAGACAGTAGACCGGTTGAAGGGTACTAAGGAAGAAGAGACAGGCTACCTCCATCAATGCCCCCATTAAATCCTCCACACTGCCTGAGTATCTCATTCTTCCATAGCTTTGCTGGGCCTCCACACCATTTTGTTCCCCGCTCCGAAACAGGAGTCGGTAATTAAGAATCAAAATTATAAAATGCCTTTAATTAACAGAGGCTATTAAGAAAAGGAAGTGAAATGGACTCATTAACTGCTCGTTTGGCCGTTCCTGCGGAGGGCTAGACGGCCGTAACTGACAGCGCATTTGTTCCGGACACCCTCCCGATATCGAATCTCAAAAACTGAGCAGCGCTGGCATCTGGGTTTTCGCCAGGGGAAAAAGTAATTAAATTTCATAACAATGAGCGGGGAAAAAAGACTAAAAAATACAACAATCCATCATGTGGCAGTTACGAGGAGAAGCCTGGGTGGAGGGAAGGGGTATCAGCAATGCTGCCAATTATATCAGCCCCATGCATTCATAGCCCGAACGCAGGGAGGCAGAAACATTGGGTGTTTTGGAGGCAGAAACACTGGGGGTTTTGGAGGCAGAAACACTGGGGGTTTTTCAAGACCAGGCTTGATAAGGTGCTACATACTATTTTACTTTTGGGTAAGCTAAGCACAATTTACATTTCAGTGGTAGAAAAAGGTGAGCATTGTTGGGCTGAATGGCCTGTTCTCATTGTCATGTTATGTTATGTTGCGTTATGTCATGTTATCAGCAGACCTGGGTGAAATACATCATTGTTTTACATTCAAATACTTTTCTGTACTCAATTGATCTTGTCTGGAGCAATTGAGCCAGCCAGCCAAGAGGACCAGAAGGTGGGGTTTGCACTTTCTTAGGGGCAGTCACAGGTTTTAGGGGGCACTCTTTATTCAGGGCTAGGTGAGATTTGGCTCTGTGCTCCAGCACATTGGATTTGAAACAAAACAATGAATATGAGGTTACAGTGCAAACTGTACTTCAGGGTATTTACATCCATATTGTGTGATGCGATATTTTATGTTTGTTATCAGCAGTCCTGGGTCAAATACTGTATGTCATTGTTTTACATTTAAATACTTTTCTGTGCGCAATTGATCTTGCCTGGAGAAATTGAGTCAGCTAAGAGAACCCGAAGGTAGGGTTTGCACTTTCTGAGAGAATTTCAATACACCAGACGAGCTCAATAAAGTGTGGAAAAGTATTTGAATCCAAAACAATTACATATAGGTAGACCCAGGTCTGGTCATCGTTCAGCATCTCATGAATTGATAATAAAACGCATCCTCATTTCCCCCTCTCTCGGGCTGATCGGTGACCTGCGCTCAGGTCGGGTTTCCAGACGCCGTTGTGAGAACATCGAGCTGTCAGACGGAGGGTATGTAAATCTATTACCTGCCCATCCAGCGAGCTGGATGAAGCCCTCCCATTTATCTTGCTAATCTGCCTGGGGGGGCCACTCTGCCTCGAGGCATCTCTGATCTCCTCGAGAACACAGAGCGATTCTCACTTCCTGTCTGTCACTGCCGCATCTGCTGTCCATAAAATGCAGGATCCCTGTCATCGCTTGTGCTCGAAGCGCTGCTTACGAAAAAAAAGTAACAAAGACAGATAAGATTACCTGCCAACTGTAGTAATGCTGCAATGGTGTGATTCATCAACAAGGATGACTCAGTGAAAAACCGATGACAAATACAAAAGAGGAGAGGTAATGCGGATTCTCAAATTTTCAACACCTTTAAAATTGTGTATTGGCACTGTGATTAGCTGCAGCACATGCAGGTGGTTGAAGTTAAAAGCAATTATACTTGGAGTTATGGTAAAGGCTTGGAGTTAAAAGCAGTTATACTGCTATTTAACACAAATAACACACGCTGGCACACCTACACACATGCTTACACAGACAGAAACACACATGCACACAGACACACACACAGGCACGCACATGCGCACAAACACACGCACACAGGAAATGGTTCTGTGCCACTGGGGCCAGTTAACTGTTTATTAAACTGCCAATCAAATCCTGCTTTAATATGTTTACGCATAAGAAGGTCAGTTTATCAAGTTAAAGCCTTTTTAAAATCCATGTTGCGTGTCATAAGTACATGTTCTGACTTCAACTCCGGATCTAAGTACCATGGAAACTGAATGGCAAAGGCTCGGAGCTAAAAGCAGTTATCCTGGAGTGAAAGACTTGGAAGTTCAAAAAGCAGAAAGCGCTGCATTTGTTTGCACAAAAATGTGTGTATATTCACACACACACACACACACACACACGCATTCACACACACACACACACACACACACACACACACACACACACACACACACACAAGAGAGATCTGCGGCAGAGATTCAAAACACCTTTATTTTTCGGAAAAAGATCAGGCATCTCTGACACGTCTGACTCACATCACACTTTCACCACAGCGATGACAGATGTGTTTACCACACACTCCTGGGAGGCAGGTATCGCTCGGTTCTGAAGGGCACTCCCTGCGCCTGTCCCAGAGGGACACACAGCACCAGCTTGCAGGAACAGGATATGCTAATCCTCACACTAGGGGCCGCCTTGCCTGATGTGGAAGAGGACACCGGCGTGTCACAGGAAGGACACCTGTGACCTCTGACCTCCTCATCCACTCACCGAGCCCCCCACAGGCTTCAATGATGTATTTATGCCACAGTCATATTCCCTATCCAATGACAACTCGGGAAGGGCCTGTCACATTTCAACAGCCATTTTAAATTGTTATGAATTATGTTCTTTTTATTTATTTTTGTTACTTATTTATTCATTAATTTATGTCTGTTTGTCTATCTGTATGTCTGTCCCTCTCTTATTCAAACAAATGCATCCTGTAATTCTCCCCAAGTCATAAAATATACAGTGAAATGTCAACTGTTCATTTTACTCAGGATTCTTTCTTTTTTTCTTTTTTTTAATGGATCGAATGCAGTAAGTTAGAATAAAATGAATTCTATCACATCATCTGTACTGCACTTTGAAGTCTAATTCCACTCATTCAACTAGTTCATTGGGCATTCTGGGATTGATTTTGTTTTTGTTCCATTTAAATTTGGCATGCCGCCATCTCTATAGCTTTATACTATGGTTGTTTTGTCTCATTGATTCGTGGGCAGAGCACCCACCCAGCAGCAGACATTACAGAGAAGTGCACCTGGCATTAATATTTACAGTCTGGGATCATGTTTGGTTGACCCAGGGGTTTGTTTAATAGATTTAAACTGTGCAGAGGGGATTATGGAGTTTTAAAAAGCAAGCTATATAAAGACAAAATAGAATGTATAGCAATTTATGAGACTTCTGAATTTCATTTGGTAAGCCCTCTATTCCTGGTGCCTTCTTTAGTTTTATAGCCCTGACAGATGCCTTGCATTCTTCAGGGAGAGGCTAGGGTTTTCTAACTCGTTTGGAAAGTATGAAGTTTCACACATGCCCTCTTCCAATCCTTTTGTTGAGTATAAATTTCATTTAGCAAATCATCACTGAACACATCACAAGTGCTATTTCCAGCAAATAAATGTGTGAAATCAGTTTCCTACAGTATTTCTGCAAAATATGTTCTCTATTCCAATGTAGTAACCCATTTGCCAGGAGTAGTTTCAAGGGAATGTTTTAATCAGCATATTTATTTCATGACAAATTCCTGGGCCCAATATTTTAAAAGTTTAATTGAGATCACAATTATCCGGATTTTGAAATATCTGCTATCCCAGATCAAAGCGATCTTGTTGGTTTTGTCCCGGTTTTTCAATTAATTTTCAGATATGATATAGTAATTCTGATCCAGGTACCACAAGATTAGGACTACAGAAACATGTTGGAAAATGTGTAATTCAGTCCAAAATACATAGGCCAAAGTCAGTCTAATTTCAAAATGCAATGTCTCACTAAATAACAAAAAAAAATACAAATTAACTTCCAAACACAACTGCTTTGAGAGGATAATGTTTTTACTGATCAATCGACCCTAGTTAAAATAATGGTTCAGTGCCGACAGTCTCTGACTATTTTATAATTGTGAACAGAATATATGTTAAATAGCATTTATAATTTTTAAGGCTTTCTTTAGACCACTTTTAGTGTTGTGGGTTCTTCTTGAAAATATTTTACTGTCAATTTAGAATGGATATTGTTTTGGAAGGGTTTGTGTTAATAAATGTGCAAACACTGGATAAAATAATTTATTAAAGATGTGTCATTCCAATGTGTCCCACATGTCCCTACATCAGCCTGGAATCCGTCCTGAATCCACCATTTCAGTGGGATCAAGATTATCCTGATTTTCAGCATCTAACCTATCCTAAACCTATCAAGATTCAATGTAGGATTGTATTACAAAATTCTTATCCCAATTTTTAGGATCAGGTTAACAGCTTCTAGTTTTAAGATTTAATCCTATCCAAGAAAGTTTTGAAATACTGGGCCCTGGGGATTATGAGTTCTCTAGAAGAGTAACTTGCCCTCATCTTAACATATGTTTATGGGACCTGTTCATGAAATGTGCTCTTATTAAATACGAGCAACCGTATAACACTATTACGTGTCACTACATACTGGCTTTTAGAAATCACATGACCATGCTGAAACATGCTTTAATACAGTGACTTACAAACCTTGGATGAGGACTGGTTTGGAGGTTCTGGTGTTGAGATAGGATACTAAAAGCTAATGTAATGCTTTCGCAACAAAAAACATGTTGCATTTACAGTTCAGAGAAAGTGGGCTTTGCTATGATAGCAACCAGCTTCTCCTCAAACCCATCCGTTTCACTAGCTAGGCAAGTAAACAAAATGTCTTAATTCATAAAAGGTAGCCTAGTAGTAAATTAGTATACTTGCCATGGCAACCTTTGTCTTTGATTCAGTCAGCCAATCATGGCTGTGCAACACTTCAGTGTAATGTCACAACATACAGAGTGCCCTTCAAAATGATTCACATCCTCGATACAAAAGGAGGCTGTATAAAATAAATACAGGTAATACACTATACTGTATGCTGAACAATGTGAAATTTCTATTCTTTAATACTAATACAAAAAGAGGTCATTTTTTAGAAAAAGGCATCACAAGTATTACCCCCTCCCCCCAATCACACACAAGCACTGAACTATATATAACTATATCTATAATTTCTTACAACATGTCCAACAAAATTTGGGGAGCATGTTTGACCATTCATCCTGACAGAAGGTCCTTAAGTCTGCATTTCAGGTGTACTCCGTAAATCATATCATTAATTACTGATGGGGTTCAAATATGGAACTATATAAAACTATAGTTCTGCGGTCAATCACATTTATTGGGTGGTATGACTGAGGTATGCTTGGGATCATTTTCTTGCTGAAAGATCCATTGCAGCCAAGCTCTGAGGAGAAAATGGAGGACACTCCAGTTTGCTGATTAGGTGGGCTGCAGCCCCGTAAAGTTTGGGCTCGCCATGTGTAATAAATAAGAGATGAGGATAGTTACCTTGCTCCATGTGAAAGAGGACCCGGCTGGCGAGAGTGACCTTCATGATGGATTCTCCATGACCGGTGCAAGAAACAGCACCCATACGATTATCCGCATAACCGCCACAGCCTACCTCACCAGACACCACCCATGAAATCAAAAACAGGTGGTCACACTGTACAATGAGGTTACATGAATTGGCTACAATTCTAATGTAGTTGTTAACATGAATTAATGATCAAATACATTAAGCCTGCAATTCACTTTTCATTGGTTATTGGTAATTGATTCCAATATGAATTGTCATAAACTAATGGAGCTGTTAATATTAATTAATGATGTACAAATACATTAACAAAGCTCAGTAGTTAATCAACAACTACATTAGTTAATGCCAATTCATGTAACCAAATATATTCATTGAAGGTAATTCTTGAGTTGAGGAAACATGTCAAAAACAACCACCCAGCAACCGCCAACCAAATTCTTTCCACTGTAGAGCTGGAACCAGCACCCCTGTGGCCCCTACAACACTACACGTTTTGATGGGAAAACATGATCAAGGAACCACAAAAAAGCTGTAATGCCCCGCATTTATGAATCATAAAGCCCACTAACAAGATGATGCCTTCTTCAATCGCCACGGAAGCATTGATGGCGATATTTATGTATGAAACCTCAGGCCTTTGAAATATGAAGCGTAAGCTTGAGCTTTGATTAATTACTCTGATGTATCTGAGGGCTCAGCTGGATTAATAATTTAATCTCTGACACTGAAGGGCCCAGCTCGCTGCTGGATCACAGCAGGCGTTAGCACCCGCCGCTCAGTACTATCCCTCTCCCAGTGGTCTCACCCTGCCAGGGCACCAGCCTCTGTTTCACTCCACAGGGTTAGCAGTCAAACGGAAACGTGTACACTCCGCTGTCTCCGCCTTTAATTACGTCCACAAACTGCTACAAAGTCTTCCAGCACAAGAAAACTTTAAAACTATGTGGTGCCTTGGGTTTGCCCGTGTTTCTTACCAAACTGCAGATAACTTTGTGATGGAGGTTCACAGGCTCACACGTGATGCAATGATACACAGGTCTTATGTGGATGCCTTACCTATAACTATTACTTAAAGGTACAATAGATTTGTGTGTTAAAATATTGTTACAAAGGCATTGTAAATCCTTTCCTATCATTGAAAAAGGCTTATTGACATGTTGACTCTCTACCTGTGTTTATAGTCCTTAAATTTGGCTTTCAAAATATGCAGTTGACGGGCCGGCCCTCTGTACCAAAACATCTATAGCTGTACAATAATTCAAGCTCATTGGTTGAAAATGGGTTCTAATCGCCACAGCCAATGACGTTTCAACTACAGCGCGTTCTCAGAGAAGGGGTGAGAAACAGTGTTGTGGTTTGAGCGTATTTGTTGCTGCAATTCCTCTCTTGAGCATTAGAAGTCCAAAATGACATATTGTACTATTAAAAAAACTATAACCTTAACCTTTGGTAATTCCCTCCAAAATAAATGCATATGGCTGTTTAATGTTTCCAAATTATCTATCACAAAATAGAAACACCAAGGTCTGATAATGGTCGTGTTCCAAATGGCATACTATCTGCACTTGAATACTAGTTGTGACCTAAAAATGAGTATGTAAAGTGCTTACAATGCACAGCATGTTCATTTGAGTATACTAGGCTACATTAAAAATTAGATATGAGGATTATATAAATGTACAAGTGTGCTATTATGTGATTTCGACCACAGCTGATTAACTCATCACACGCCAATGGAGAAAATGATTGGCAGCCCCACAGGTATGTGAATAATTTGCCTTTAGTGCAGCCCAGATACAGAGGGAACCATTTAGCGGACTCCTCTTCGTTTCATCCTTTGGCCAATCAGGGTGACTGCAGTGTGCTTTGGAGAATGCAATGAAGATTTTGCACAGAGGAAATCCACTTCACAGAACTAAGCATCACGAACTGCAAGAAAAAAATGATTAAAGAAAGATCCTCTGATACCCACCTATTATGGGTGAGTCCCCGACTCTTCCCACCATTTTGTTTCTGATGCCTCCAGTGGAAGTGGCACAGGCTATGTCACCATGGCTGTCCAGAGCAACTGCTCCAACTGTGTCATGGTCGCTGAAATAAATAAAAATAAATAAATAAATTCTATCAGTGCAGAAGAATCATCTGCTTTGACCACAGTAATTCTTGTATGTTAGAGATTCCACACACAGTACCAAAAATCAGTGTCATGGGCGAGTCACATACAAGTCTTACTCCAGTAACAAATTTCACAACATGGTAGAGTGAAATTAGTTTCTTTTTCTTAATCCTGAACTGTGTGCTCCTGGTCCATGGAATGAACGCTTGAAAATCAATTAAAAATACAATTATTAATGCAAATAACAAATGGTAAGTAAACTCAACCTCTCATCCTACTGATTACGGCGGTCGTAAAACGAGATGAGTATGAGATGTAGCCTACGCAAACTGCACCAGGGAGAAAACTATGCAGGCTCCCAACTGCACGATAGCCTACTTAGGACCGGGAACGGTAAAATGATAAGGACAGACAGACAAGACATCCCGTCTCCAATTCCACTAACAAAGCGGGAACACTAACTCAAACACTAGAATACATGAAAGCATTTACAATTTAAATCAACTTAGGAAGCAGTATTACTGACCCTGACACTATAATACATGAAAACACCCCCCTAGTTCCACTGGCAAAGCAGGAATCCTAATAACGGGGTAGGAAGTGTACATACACAGGGACAGGGGTCCCGGAACCCCAAGCTTATCGGCGAGTTTGTGAAGCTCTTCACTTGAGTGGGATGATTCTCCAACGACCATGTACACTACTTGACTTTGAGGAAAGTCAGCAACCAGCGATATTCACCAGGCGCTCACCTAGGCTCACTGACTGTGCAGGAGACTTACAAATGTGCCAACTAAATGCACCTCCAAGGGTTATCAACTCAGCACCGTGGGCGGTCTCCCACAACCATGCGTTTCATATCAGTGAACTCCATACACTAATAACAAATATACATAATTCATAAATACCCAAACAGCCACAAAGATCTTCAATTTAGAACTCCGGGCTATCGGAGTTTTGCACAGTCATTACTGGCAGGCACAATAACTCCAAACTCACGTATAAATCCTTAGTGTCATACGTAGAAACAAACATGCACTAATAGCCAATACATTATTCATAAATAAAACAGCCACAAGGATCTCCTATATAGAACTCCAGGCTATCAGAATTTCACACCATTCTTACTGGCAGGAATGGTAACTCTGAACTCATGTATATACCCTCAGTGTAATACTTAGAAACAAACATGCACTAAGAAGGGAAAGAAAAGCATAAGTACCTCAGCAAAAGGCTTATGCGGAAGTAACTCAACAACACAATTCCCCAAGGGAATCTCTGACGTATATCCCCAGACTATCGGGGTTGCGCAGGGGTCTGGATGTTACCTCTGACAGTGGCGAATTGAGACTTTGTGCTGTATACACAATGACAGACATAGATGACGACAGTCATGAAGATAATGCGTTTAGAAAGTGACAAAAACAAACACCTCGCTATACTAAAGTAAACGTCAGGCGGCTGCAAAACTGGGAAACCGCACACTACAGGAACCAGACACACAATAAAGCCAAGACCAATCTCCACGTACGGATAGGGGGAATATTGATTTATCCCTTACGCTAGATCAAAGCTGCAGGGGGTCTGAGCCAGCATTAATTACCAGAGGGTCTCAGTACTCCTGGGTCCACTTTAACTGGGTCCACCTAAAACCCCTTCCTTCCCAAAGGTAGATTTAAAAAGGCGGAAATGACCTGTGTGGACAAACAGCCAATTACAGCAAGCATGCGGAAAAGGGATGCAATAAACTCAAAACTCTTGGCCTAGACAGAAGGAAGCTGCCAATGGGGAATCCCGTTTTCCAACTGTCATGTGTCATGTGCAACTGTTTTGTGCGCAAAATAAAAAATGAAAGTTAACGTGTGACGTCCTCACTATCCCTAAAGTGCCGAAGAATCGCTGCGGGTTCAGCTCCCATAAACCCCGACACCACTGGAACACATCAGTCACACCTCACATAATGCACAAAGGGAAAAAGAAAAATGCTCTGGGGAATTCAACAAAGCCCCGATTCAATGAGAAACAGGATTTAAATTGAAAGATATGCAGCTGACCTTCATAGCCAATCAGACCACATGCGGCAGACAATTGGAATCAGCACAAGGAAATTGATTACCTAACTCACCATTCATTGCCAAAATGAAATGAAATCGACAAGGGAGCATTCCTTCGAGTATAGCTAAGAACCATGACAATTAATCAATTCCCACGTGATATCCTGCAACTAAGAATATGTTACTTTTAAATGCAATGGAAAAATAAAATAAGTAAGGTATTCAAAGGTATAGCACGGATCAAATCAGGACTTTAAGGTCTTGTGTACTGTTGTTTTTCACTGTCTGATGGAAACATACCAAACAATAAATTCAGAACTCAAAAATGACTATAAAGAGAATATGAAGTGGCTTTAGAAAGATTTTTAAATGACTGAGACTTGATGACTTGTAATGCCAAATTAAGAACTTGTGACTCGATTTGAGATTTGTCCACTGTTATTCAGGACTTGACGTGAGAACTCAGAATTGCTTGTGACTTCCAAAATTGTGAAATCCCACCTCTGCTAAAATTGACACACAAGAAAAAGGTGACAAAAATTGCCTCCAAGACAACCACCGAGGTGAAAATCTCATCTTGCGAAAATCTCACATGCACATATTGCAACTAATTTTCCTGAGCCACAGAGAGAGAGAAAAAAAAAAAACATACTGATTGCTCATTTAAATTACCTTTCATCCATATTGGATTATACAGTATAAAATTTGAAAAACATGCCATGCAAACTGTACAAATTATTGAAACAGAACATCCACGGAATAAAACCATCAAAGACTGTAGATATCACTAATGATATCACTAAATCATTTATTCCCATTCCAAAACTGCTTGCATTTTTTGTGACATTTGGTGGAGTCCAGGAGCCTTAGAAATGGCTTGGGAGTGTCCTGGTCAAAGTTCTGAATTGCACCCAATATAGATGATGTGGCAGGGCATGAAAAGAGCAGTTCATGCTCAAAAACCTAACAATTTCTTTCAATTAAAGCAGTTCTGCACAGAGCAGCGGGTAAAAATTCCTCCACCGCAATGTGAAATGCTCATATCAAATTATAGGGAGCGTTTGGTTGCAATTATTTTTCCAAAAGGTGGTACAACCAGTTATTAAGTTTAAAGAAAAGTAAAAAAGTAATTGCTTAAAAACTTTGTCTTATATTACATTTTTGTCTAAAGAGCAGAAACCATTCAGAGTAACAAAAACGCAATAAAAGGAACTCCGGAAGGGGGCAAATACAAGGTACCGGGCTGTTCAAAAAAAGTAAGACGGAGGCGATAAAATAACACTTGCTTGTTTGTCATGCTAGTGTATCATTTTCCATTATTTGATGCTTTGCACTCGAGCTCAAAAGGCGAGCGTAATTTCCTTTAACTGTGGGAGCTCTCATATATGTTGCATGCTTCTGGTACTAGATGACAGCTTTGTACAAGATAAAAGCTGCTGCCCTTCTACAGAAGATCTAAATTACCACTCTGCACCAGGGGTCACAAATCATCAGCTCCCGCTGGTGTCTATTTTCAGTTTTCTGTACATGCCTCCCCGGCCTCTGTTTTAGTTTTCATACAAATGGGCACAGCAATTTGGGTGCTGACAAGAAAACTGGGAGCAGTGTCAGAGAGGGCATTTGGCTAATGGCGTTTGTTCCGGAAAGTTCCATACCCTGTTACTATTCAGCAAATGACCACTCATCCTCTGTCTATGGAAAAATAGAGAAGTGTGTATGTGTGTGTCAGAGCTGTCTCAGCAAGGCCAGGCCAGAATGTGTGAAAAGTGTAGCTTTAGAAGCCTGTGCTATCCTTCAGGATTAGTGGCATACTTCAGCCTCGACCAAGATGGAAGGGCGACGCGAAACAAATTCCAGCATCCGCTCTTATGAACAGTTTCCTTCAGCAGCCAAACACTCAACTAACCAGCAAACAAGCAACCTTCTCCCTACCTCTGCCAAACTATGCTTTCATTAAAAGTAAAAAAAACAGGTTCACTTTCAAAAGATTACAGTATAAGCCTACCCCTGCCAAGCAAAAACAACAAAACAAAACTGAAATAATTGCAATATATTTGACTCGCTTCCAAAAGTCTCAGTGAGTTACAGGTCTGTGAGTACAGACAAGTACAACTTTTTCTTTTTTTTCTGGTATGAACAAATTGACAGCTAAGAGCACTGAAATGGAAGATTAATGTTAGAGTTTTGAGGGGCACACAGCATGCATAATTTGCGAGATCAACTGAATGACTATTACTCAGAATACTCTATTTTTATTTTTTTATAATACATTTCGTCGTCAGCAACCTTAGCCGCATGCGTGTGTGAAGCCCACAGCTGATTCCGGAGAGTAGACACATCCACGGTTCTCCTCAGAAACACGTAACAATGATAAAAAAAGGACTGCATTTATATAGGCTGCCATGCAAGGCACCGACCAGCTCATCAGGAGATATTGGAGGCTAGGTGTCTTGCTCAGGGACACACTCAGGGGATCGAACCGTCAACCTTCCAACTGCTCAACAACTGCTCTCACCACCTGAGCTAATGTCGCACCAATGTCGCGAAGGTTGCCAGCTGCACACCACAGACTACTGCTGAGCTGTGTTTGCTGAGCTGAGTCTGCTGAGCTGAGTCAGAGAAGGCTTTTTATATACACTTTTTATACAGCCTTTCAAGCACATTCAATCCCTCAAACCCATCTGAGAATCTCACATGCTTACACACACACCAAATCAGCTTTAAGTGTGTTTGACACATTTTGAGAGCATAGTAAAGGATTACACAACATTACCTGGAATCATTGAGAGCTCAAGTCTGGGAGGATTATACTCTATTGCCATGTTGGGAATATGAACAATTTCACATATTTTGGAGCCATTATGCCTCCATTAAACCGATTAGCTTGAATTACATGTTGTACATCCAAGCACTAATGTCACTTCTGCACTGCAGAATGTTATTACGGTTAAACTCCCAGGCAGGCTACATTACATTAATGGCATTTGGCAGATGCTCTTATCCAGAGCAACATACAGTTGATTAGACTAATCAGGAGACAATCCTCCCCTGGAGCAATGCAGGGTTGAGGGCCTTGCTCAAGGGCCAACGGCTGTGTAGATCTTATTGTGGCTACACTGGGATTCGAACCACCGACCTTGCGGGTCCCAGTCATGTGCCTTAACCACTATGCTACAGGCCGCCCCTGATGATTCACATGATCATGTACCACTCCATGATTGCAAAATAAAGGAATTTGAACTTGTACTAAAACAACACCATGAGTAATGAATTTGTAGCGGCCCAAGAAATGGCCACATTTCAAGGGCACAGGAAAGCAGTCACGTGTGAATTAATCTCTCAGTGAACCAGGATGGTGACAAACCCCTCAAAGGGAATGTTTGTCTGGCCCAGTTGGGGTAAAATCTCTTGTCACAAGTTTTCAAGGGGATACATCAATCACGTTTGACAGGCAGTTGATTGCTCTATTAAATCACCACAGAGGGTTTGATTTGGCTCATCAACTTGGGTGAAAACAAATTTCAAAAAGGTGTTTGATGATGAGCTGTATTTCAAAAGTTATTTTTTTAATTGAAGTCCTCAGCTGTAAATCCTTAAATATCTCAAAAATGATCTAATGGAGCGTACGGCCTTAAGAAATTCCACAAGAGATGATTGATTGTTCCATCACAAGCTTTTTCAGTCTGTCAAGGAAGTTTGAGACCGATTCTGCTCTTGACCAAGAAGGTGTGTAAATTCTCAGATTATTAAGGTTTTGAAGCATCTGGTAGCTCCCAGTCCAACATGGTTTAGCTGGTTGACCAGTTCATTACATTACATTACAGGCATTTAGCAGACGCTCTTATCCAGAGCGACATACAATGAAGTGCAAGCTGAACCCAGGGACAAGTGCGATGAGGACCCTGTAAATTCAGATGGTTCAGATGTTTTGAAACACGCAATGTTTTGAAACACCCGGTAGCTGGTTGACAAGTTCGTACCCAGCTAGACCAGCTTATGACCTGCTCAATTTTATAGTTGGCAGAGCTGGACCTTACAGCTTACAGCAGGGAACTGGGAAACCTTTTGAGTCATTTAGTATGCCTACCTAAGGTGACATAAAATGGCCATTACTGCCATAACATTTTATTTACACATTTTACATACCTGATTCCAAACATTCATATAACAAGAAACCAATGACAAAATGCACCCTGGTGGCTTCTTAGCAAAGCTGAGATTTGTCAACAACGAAAACGGTGTCCTCTCAGAGGACGACACCAATTAACAAGCAGCCGCAATAAGATATTTATACAATGCTGCAGGTGCGACGAATCGCCAGGGAGAGCTAATCAGGAACAATAGCATGCTTTTATCATGCAGTTGGGGAGGCGCAGTGCAAACATGCAAATATCATCGACAGCGTTCACTAGAACAGCCTGACTAATGGGGCAGGGTGATTACAGCTGAGGTTACAGTCACAGTTATGGTGGCTGTTATAGAAAAACTGATAAACACCACCAGCAGCACAGCAGACCCAGGGGAGACAGCTTTGGTTTGAGGGTTTGAGCAGATTTGCTTTGATAATGGCAGTTGCTGCGCTGAAAATTGGTGGGGCTGAAAACCTACCCTTAAACTGATTATTGGTCTCAACCTGTTTTCAGTTAGTTTCCTTGATTATAAATACAGTGATTAACTCACAAAATACTCACCAGCACTCCTCAATTAGGCTATTTAGTGAGTAATAAAATGTTCATTTGCAGTGCAAATTATGCACATTTTGTCAACATTATTTGTGGATACATGTAAACGTCTTCCTTCTCTGCATTTAAACTCAGATTGTACATGTCAAAGATCTGCAATGTGCAGATTTTAAACAATATTGAATCTCAGGTTTTGTTATTGCTGAAAGCTGTTGAGAGTTAACAGAGTGGTCTATTTCAGCGATATGAACTTTTTGATTAAAATAGATTTTTCCCAATTAAATTCATCATTTAATCTGCCTAACATGATGTGAAGAAGCTGTGTGTTAGCTTCCAATTGATTAGTCAGATCATTGGCATGTGTTTTAAAGAAAATGAATGAAAACAGATGAGACCAATGATCAGTATGAAGGAAAGTTGTCCACCCCACCAATTTTGAGCTTGCTCACCGCCACTGTGCTTTGATCTGCAGAGCTCCCCAATGCCCAAACTCCACACCACATCCTCGGGCTTCAAGATCCCCAAAAACCCCTGGAGATGAAGCAAAAACCCCTGGAAACAGCGCGACCCTGCAGGGCGAGTGATTTACTGGCAGCCATCCTGTGGTGCTGGCCAAAGCCCAGAGGAAAAGTCCCTGTGTGCAGCTCCAGAGTCCCTGAGGCTCCAGGCTCCCAGCCAAGTCCAGTCTCAGCACAAAGCCTGGAGTCAGAGCCCATTGCCACAGCCACTGTGGGCCTCTGCGAACCCAAGACCCTGGATCACACTGAAATGAAATCCAAAATGAAAGAGGAAACAGACCTTTACCACCTTCAAGCGCCTATCTCTGAACCTACTCTCTTATGGCATGGAGAGAATCTGCCATGCTAACATGACCCAAATGCTGCAGGCAGGCCAAAGGAAAAACACACCAACAAGTGAATCAGAGAAGCATGCACACGGACATACTGTATAAACATGCATGACAAGACCAGTGTGCATACATGCATGCACCCGTCTACAAGTACACGCATTATTCTGCTCAGTTGGAGCATACTGACAAGAGATGTAATAACTTACATGCTAAAGACCTTGGTAGAATAAAGAGAGGTTTATTTTTATATGAAAAAAACATAAGAATACACATCAGCTATTCAGATATATGCTGTACATAAACAGAATTGGAAGGTAGTAATAGTGTGATTTGGCTCTCAAGGTTTGTGTTAGCAAAATGAATTACATTTATTGTGCTACTGTTTCCTTACAAACTTTAAAAAGGTACATAGAGGCAGTATGAATTATTTTCATGCACATCGGATATACAGCATGCATTGTGCAAGTAATCTATTATTTACTGGTGTTATACTGTAGGTTACATCACTTGTTATGGATTAAATATATGTGAAGCTCAACAAGTAGGAACCACAATTTTTTTACATTCACTAAAACTTCAGACATTTCTGGGTCTTTCAAAGTGGATTTTTTTGTAATGTAATCAAACATTATTTTAATACAAAAAACACTGTTTGTGGAGGGAGGTGGTAAGAAACACGCACTAAGGACAGGCAAAACTGTGCTACACTAGGTGCTCACACAACATTGCCTGGCATTTACTGCAGCTGAATTCCACATAAAAACAGTACAGTGACTGAAGCCCTCTGATGGGCAATTGTTTTGGAAATCCAAAAAGAGTAGAAAGCCGTGTTTGAAATGGTTTAGATTGAAATGAAGGTGAGAAGAAAGGGGGAAGGGGGGGTCCGATGGGGGTTTCGGTCTGACACTGTGAAAAGGCTGGAGGGCAGGGCCAGCTGGGCAGGAGTGATTACTTTTCATAACGCGCGAATGTGCAAATGAACAAGGCCCGTGCCATAGCCTGCCATACTCTCCCTGGTGACCATGTCTCTCACTCGCCCCCCCCACCCCCCAGGCAAAAAAGGTGTAGCAGAATGTAAACACTACTGTGATATACTGTTCTGGGCATGATAGCCACAGATTAGCCCATTACCTTGCAGAGCGAAAAGGTCTATCTCTATCTTTCTGTGTGTGTATGTTTGCTTGTCTCCCTCTCTTTCTCAATCTCTCTCTCTGACTCTCTGTATGTCTCTCGCTTTCTATGTGTGTCTTTCTCTGTCTCTCTCCCTCAAATTCAAATTCAAAATGCTTTAATGGCATAAAATACATTGGTACTGTAAATATTGCCAAATAAATATTACACAGAAATAGGAAGAGTGATACATTAATACAAACATGAATACAAACAACATTCTCTCTCCTTCTCTCGAATATACTCTCGCTCTCAGGCGCTCCCTGTCTCTCTCCCCTCCATCTACCTCTCCCTCTCGGGAACCCAACAAGCATCCAATTATAACATTTATTTCATATTTATTTTATTCAGAGGTTCCTAACAACAAAGGGTCGCAATAATGTGTCTGATAATAGTGCCGTGGGCCAGTTAAACACAGCACATCTATATTAAATTAAGACACGGCACAGAAAGCCATGCAATTTTTACATTTGAGTACAAAACTGAAATCCAGCACTTCACTGCGCATCACACACTTGCAATTAGGATTAGGTTTGGGATTGGGATTGGGATTCTGTTTAACTAGAACTGCTGGAATAGTGACTCATTCTAACTCCTACGATTGACCTGTAGATTGAGTAGCATGGTAGGGATAAACTGTCAAAAGTGTACGTAGTTCTCAAGTGCAGCAAGTGCAGCCACAACATGTGAATGCTTTTTTTCATGTGCAAAAACCTTTCACTTGGCTTGGCTGAATATTCAATTCTGATTGGCTGGGTAGTGCAAATTATTTTTTCATATTTGCCTGGCTATGAAGGAGCACCAGCAAAAGTTTAAACAGGGTTCTAAATCAATGCACATCAACAGTCTGACTTGGGAAAACAAAATGCTGACAAATCTTGTTTTTGTTGTTCTAAACGGTTTCATCATACTTCAAACAACCTCCCAATCACATCTCACACAAGGGATGTGTCCAGCCACTGCCAACTGTCAAGCACAGTCAGCGATGTCCATGAATGACTGTAGAGCAAGGGTCACCGACCCTGTTCCTGGAGATCCACCGTCCTGAAGGTTTTCACTCCAACGATAAAACAGCGCACCTCATTCAACAGCTAGAGCAGTGCTACTCAACTCCATGTTCTGTGGGCTGCAGTGTCTGCAGACATTTGCGCCTACCGTGTGCTAAACCAGCTGATTCCACAAATTAGCTTATTATCTGAACTAAGCAGGTAAAATAATCAGTGAAGTCAGGAGGTGTAGCACATGGCAGGCATGCCTGCAGACACTGCAGCCCATAGGACGTGCTGTAGCGTTGAGTTGGGGAACTCATCAAGCTACTAATTGGGAGAATCAGGTGGGCCAAATGAGGGTTGGAATGACAACCTACGGGATGGTAGATCTTCAGGAACAGGGTTGGTGACCCCTGCTGTAGAGAGTATAAGTCTAGTTACAGCTTGACAAAATGCAATAGTTAGCTATTGATAACAAACATGCTGTTAGCAAGCAAGCCGGGTTCAGCTAGCTAGCTAACCTGGTTTAGAGAGAATAGAAAGATGCACTTGCTGCTGAGTGGTATAGTGTTTGGGATATTTGCTGGACTTATGTATCATTGCCATTGCAATAGAATTGCATATTTTAAAATGCATGTTTTGATTACAATTATGCTTTTTTTGTTGGTAAGCTGTTGTATACGTGTGTCAACTGGGCCCGGTTTGTGGGAAAGAAGCAGGGGAATCTGAGGACTACACCTACTGGTTAAGTTGGCAGCAATTTTAAAAGTGTGCTTTTTTCTTAGACCGGGGAACAGTCACGTCATAAGAGAGAGCTGTGTGTGTGGAGCCAGATGAAACACCAAGCTGATTCATGCCTTTTTTATTTTCATTTATTATTTTTGCCTTGAACCTGTGAGGGGGATGGGCCAAGTCTTTTTGTTTATTTTTAGTTTCGCTCTCAGTTTCTCTCTTCCCTGCACCAAATGACAAAATAAAATGCCAGTACAATCCAGATTTTTTGTATCTACCTGTAACCTGCTCTTCTGTCCTCCCAGGGGTGTCACAGCATGTGACAATAAGCATCACCTGTGGTTTCGTAAATCAAGGCAAATTTACTACCTCCACAAAAGGCATTCAAACTACGTAATCCCAGTGCCTCAGTCATTATCCCTTACATATGAAGTGATTTATCTTGCAAGAGAAACAAGACTTGACTTATGAAACCACAGGCAATGTTTTTTCCCCCCCACACAAGAGCAAACCAACTATGAGCTGTGAAAACACACTGTATCTGCCAGCGTGACCAGGGCTGGCTGCTTCAGGGATGCTAGCTGCCAGGCGGTCATTACTGCAGCCAAAGCCATACAGCTTGAAGAGCTCCAAACTGCACTCACCACCAACCAATGAAAAGAAAAGAAAAACAGGTGAACACCGGTGACCTATGGCAAGTTTTGTAGTAAAAAGAGCAGAACTTTTATATATATATTTTTCCATCCATATATTGTCTCGCTGTTCCCACTTGCTGCCACAAAATACAAGGATAGCTGGGACGCAGCCATTGCTAAATGCAGGGAACCAGGTCACTAACACCCCCAAAAAAACAACAACCAATGAAACTATCATCATTTCATTTTTGCTGGAGGAGGAGAGGGAAAGAAGATAAGTCTGTCCGGCACAGAGCCATGTCTAATCACAGTGTGCCATCCCTCCTTTTCCTTCTTCGCGAAAGCGAGACAACTTTGCCCCTCTTGCAGTTCCCTCCCGCACGTGCTGGAGGAATGAGCCTCGCGTTCTCGCACATCCATTCTGTTTGAAAACAAGATTAAGCACATTCCCTTTCATCTCCTTCTCTCTCTCTCTCAGTCTTTCTTCTGCAGGGACTCTTGTTTACGCTGAAAGCCTCTCGCTCTCTGAGGCTGACGGAGCGCTTTTCGCAGCAACTCCGCTTCCGCACAGCTTTCAGCGGGGGATCCGTTGGCACAGCGGGACGCCCGGAGAACGAGGCCCACGGAATCGTGACGCCGCGTCTGTCGGCTTGTTCGTCAAAGGGTCTCGACACGCTGCTCTGCTCTGCGCTGTCGCGATCGCTTTCTCCACCGTTCAGCCTCCACACAACGCTACACGCAATGTTTATATTTCTTTTAAAATTAAGCTTCCACAACTTACACATTTCCAAGTCATACTCAGACTCATAACATACTTCATATTGAGCCTGAAAAACAGAAGGTATATATCACTAGCCAGGTTAGTGGCCTAATGGGCCCTAATTTTTGACACCTTGCAATATAAAGGTCATAGCCAAGTATCTGGCAGCTATGTGGGGGAAAAGAGGAATACATCTTAATTTAAGAGTTATTTTATAAACCTGAAGCACAATGAACAGACGATGTTGCCACCTTCATTCTTGGGTGACAACCAATGGAGACCATAATGGCCAAAATAAATGTGTTCTTCTGTGCATGCTATACGTGCTGGACATGCTAAATTCTAGGTCCGTCCAGTCTGTGCACAGGGGGTTGGGGGGTTGAGCAGCGATGCTAATGTTGAGCAGAGTCTCTCTGTATCATCAGCTGCCTTACCCACAACCATCATTCCGCGGATTATTCCCTTCCAAACAAAATGCTGAAAGAGCCTTCAGTCTTCTGAAAAGGAAATCAAATTTTCTAGTTGCAGGTGTGAAATCATTGAGCTACAGTGCTATTTTCACGGAATGAAGGCCTAAGGAATAATGTGCTCACTGGTTTTATACTTCTCATGCCTGTTACCGGTAACCAATGTTCCTAAAAAGCTGTCTGGCCAACGTTTACTTCTAATTTACTGACCGGAAACACTGACAACCCACTTCACACACCCCCCCCCCCCCCACAATTCAACGCTGCTCTATCCTGACCTATGAGTGATGTTCTTGTCTAGTCTGATCTAAACAGCTCTGCAGTAATCTGTGCAGCCAAACTGAAGTTTGACGATGAGAACCTGCTTGGTAGAATCTCTCTCCCTTTCAGGTAAAACAACTGAAAATGAACAGTCTGAAAAAATAGAGAAATGCTCAGAAGTGACATTTATTTCAGAAATGGCCATGTGACCAAGCGAGATGCACTATAATATAATAACAGTGACAGTAATGAATAAAACACAGCAGGCTTGGATTAACATCTGCTAAACTAACGAACCAAACATCATTAGGGTGAGCTGGGCCAGCATGTTGCAGGAGGGTTATTTATGCAATAACACAAGAAAAAGAGTGACTTACCGTGAGATAGGTTAGTACAGCAGTGACATTATGTCATGGTAAGACATGACTTCCAAATGTATTGTGTATTATTGTGATTATACAACAGTTTTACCAGCATGTTTATATATTAAAAAAATGGAAAATCTACGATATGATACATTACCGATAAAGTAACTCCTATTCAATTAATTGCAGCACAGGACAAGACTAGCCAAGCTAATTCAGCTCTGGCCAGCGGAGTAAAGGTCATGGTGATAACATTCCTATCACTGGCATGTCCTAAAAACCTATTAATAATTATATGATTAATCAGCCTGGACCTTTTCTATGAAATTAATCAAAAACATTTTACCTTACTGAAACAAGTCATACATAAGGACAAAAGCAAAAATATGGGCAATAATTCCAACCTTGGAAATAACATAATCTATATTTCAGAAAAATGATAATATGCTGTTTAATTGAGACATTTTTCACAAATGCATGAAACATTTTAGGTTTAAAACTACACATTTCTGATGTTAGGTTGATCTCAATACTACAAGCCTAGTAGTAGCATTATCACTACTAGTATTAGGAGGAGTTGCAATGGCTCCTCCATTTTAAGATGTTAGTAACAGTGTTATAATCTGTGAATTACAGGCTTATAATATCATTATGGCACTATTTTCTGTTCATTCCAATTCCCCACCCGTTTGGAAATCGAAATGGCGAGCGCAGGCATATACCACTGCTACAGTGTGTTCTGCTGTTTCATAAGCACTTTCACACTCCTAAACACCTAAAACAGCAGGCATGACTGTTGCACAGGCGTGACTATGACTGGAGACAGGTAGTGCGTGACTGGGACTGACTGGGACTGACAATGACTGTGACAGAGGCAGAGGCAGAGTTACAGAGTTACAGAGTTGGGCGGCCTTACCACTGGGAGTTGAAGAGGTTCTTCACCCCGACGGAATACTTCTGTTGCTTCCTCCACTCCTCCCTCTCGTACTCCGTCACCAGGACCTCGTTGGTCACCGTGGCAATGCCGAGGCTGTCAGCGAACAGGTTGGCACCTCTGTCTGTCAGCATGACGTGGTCCGTCTGAGCCCGCCCCATTTCACAGGGCAGCAGGAAGAACAGTGGAAGCATCGGAGCTCAGTTACTGTACCACGGACAGGGAAACTATTCTTCTTTTCTTTAACCCTTTCAGTCCCAAGCTGAGTATGAAGTAGCTCCACCATGTTCCAAGGGGTTTTGGCTTTGGTTGAGAATATTGAGAAAGTTGAGATAATTTAGCAGTTTTAATAGGCACTCAATAGTTTAGCAGTCATTTTGATTGGTTGAAAGGGTATAAGCCCACTTGGGACTGAAAGGGTTAAAAGGAAAACAGGGCAATCCACCATTGTTTTGTACCGAACAGGGTTAGTTGTTTATAATGAAAAGGAAAATATTAAACACTTATTTAATCTGTCTACTTGCCCCCTTCACTGGTATAGACATGGCTTCTGCCATCAATTCTTTTGAGAAACTCACTTTTCAATACCTGCTCATTACTGTTCAAGGAGATAAAGTGGGATCATCTGTTTATGCAATTCAAATTACACTGAACCAGAATGGCGCCTGTGCGCACCCACCGGCAGTGTATATTATAGGGGTTCCTGGGCAGCAGAGAAGAAACTGCAAATCAAAGCACAACTTATCGAGCCTTCACTTACATGCTGAAACGTCATTGATTCCATGATAAATCGAAAGGCTTTTGCGCCGGAGATAAGCCGTTACATGTCAGAGTAACAATGGCAGAGGAGCTCAGTGAAGGTTAAACAGAGTTTACATTGACCTGGAGGAGTGTGTGCGTTTGTGTGTGTGTGTGATGTGTGAGTGTTTGTGCCTGCACGCATGCGTGCTTGCATGTGTGTGTGTGTGTATGTGGGCGTGTGTGCATGGGTGTGTGTCTGTGTGTGTATGCATCTGTGCATGTGTGACTCTGCATGTGTGTGTGTGTGTGTGTGTGTGTGGGCACGCTTCTACCCAGTCTCCTGAGAGAGAGCGATTACACAAAAGGCTAACGTGAGACAACAGTCGTGAAAACCCAGTGCCATCCATTATGCTGGGAGCCCCAGATGTCACCCTGAAGCAGAGGGATTAGGCCTTTGTTATGTAGCATCACGGCCCCTTTACGCTAACCGATGAGCATGCCACAAGCCGCTGACACATTACCGTGACCCGCTCGTTATAAATGGTAACAAGATCCATACTGTCTGAGTCACATCTCCAGTTAAATCTATATCTATGGCCTGAATTCCCTCATTCACACACAATTCAGACCTTCCCCTGATACAGAACAAGGGAAGCGGCCGGCCTTCAATTTGCCCAAGTGCGATTCTGCCCTTTTCTCTCCAATATTTATCAGCCCTTCTTTCTACTCAAGTCGCACCCCTCACCTCTCCCACAAATGCTGGGTGATGTGAATTTTCCTTACAGCGAGAATGCATTTAGGATTGCACAAAGAACAACACACACGCAAGCATGCACACACACACACACACACACAAAGAAATTATCCTTATCTTCTAAAACGACAGTGAATGTGATGGGGGTGGCACAGGATTTAGGGCTGTATGAAAAAAGGACCATCTACATAACACCGCTAAGTAATCGCAATAGCTTCTGAAAGTCAGTTTGATTCAGTACCTCTTCCATAAGCTGAGAACATGTCTTGGCCCATTTACACACTTCCGAGTAAGTGCTCCCCTATTTCCTATCTGAAAGCTTAAAAAGCCACAGGACTGACTCACCACACAGACAACACCCCATCCACTCTTTACAAGCACATTTGCCACCGTTTATTTATAATGGAGTTGAAGCCAGCAACTAGAAAGTGGATTTAGCTTCCTCCTTCGCAGTGAAACCATCTATTTTCTCAATCCTATTCCATTCTCCCTCTCTGTCTGTCTCCTGCAATGGAATTAATTCAGCCTGGTGATAATTTTTTGCCAAAGCTTAAAAACCACCTTAAACTGGATAGATTAGAAACCATACAGAGGACTGGGCTCCAGTGGGATGCACCTAGTCTAAGTGCTTTGAGTGGATGGCTATCATACCTGGGTTGAAAGCAGCCTACACATTTACATTTACATTTTAGTCATTTGGCAGACGCTTTTAATCCAAAGCGACTTACAAGTGCATAGGTTCTACCACAAGTCAAAGCATCACATCCAGAACAAGAAAAATACACCTGGACTGCTGTTCTAAACATATAGTCGTCATTATAAGTGCAATTTTTTTTTTTTTTTTTTTTTTTTTTTTTTTTTTTTTTTTTTTTTTTTTTTGGGGGGGGGGTTAGACAGGGATAGGGGTATCAGAAGGGGGGGGCGGGGTAAATCAGGAGGGGGGACTAAGGTAGAGTTTGAAGAGGTGTGTTTTGAGTCTGCGTCGAAATAGGGGGAGGGATTCTGCTGTCCTGACAGTGGTAGGCAAGTCATTCCACCACTGCGGAACCAGAACGGAAAACAGGCGTGAACGTGCAGCTCGACAGCCAGGTGCCCGTAGAGAGGGAACCGTAAGGCGACCAGAGCTGGCAGACCGGAGTGGTCTAGCTGGGGAGTAGGGAGTGATCAGGGATTGTATGTAATGTGGGGCAGTCCCCTTAGCAGCCTGAAATGCCAACACTAGGGCCTTGAATCGGATGCGTGCGGCAATAGGAAGCCAGTGGAGGCCAATGAGAAGCGGATAACAGGTGGAAAATCCAGGTTCAGGAAGTAAAAGACTTTCCCTGTATTTTGTTCCATCACCCAGATTTGCTAATTACTAGAGCACAATTCTTCAGCCAGGCGGTATAATTAATTACTGAAACAAGCTGGCTGCATTGACAGGTAGAAGAAACACATGGCAGAACTTTTTCTTTCTGACCCCTGGACCTTCCACCTCTGACCAGTAACAGTGGGAGTTTGTGGGCTGATTCTCACATCACCCAATAGGGACTCTAAATGGTTCAAACAGGAAAAGCCCATCCGAACTGCAAGAAGCAGCCCGGTCAACCCCACCGCCCTCCCTCATAAACGATTTAAAGTGATGAATCACAATTGGGGCCCAATAAATTCAGAACTGGTATCCTGGTAGGCAGCTGACAACATGAATCAGAGGGTTTAGTGGCACTAATGTTGCTCCACAATAGTCTCTTGTAACATTACTGAACTGAGATATTGTGTCCATTACAGAAACAAAGACTGAATTATCGCTCAGTGCCATTTTATGCATAGGAAACTAACCACACATGGTGTACTGAGTAGCCTACAGGCACAATTTTGTGCAAGAAAGCAGCTGGATTGTTGGATTTGGGCTTGGATTATATTAGCGAGCAAGATAACTACTTAGCTGAAGTAGTTATATATTTCAGAGCAAATTTCAGCAGACCCCCTCTCTCTCTTTCTCTCTCTCTCTCTCACCTGAAAGAATGCTAAAAATGGCAGAACAATGTCTGATTTCAATAATCACTTTCAAATAGAAACAATATGGTGCATTCACGCAATGAATTTGCCAGCACCATGTCTGTGATGATGGTGTCTGTTCTATACTTTGTCATGGTTATATATGAAAATAAATTCTACTTTCACAACTGTGAGAAGATGATACATAAATTCTGCTCAATGTGTCAATGTAAATGCACAATTAAATGTTTTGACTACACATGATGGTAATTTTTGCGTAATTTAAATAAAACTGAGGTCTGGTGGGTCAGAGTGGGAGGTGCAAAGTGTTAGGGTGGTATAAGCATCATGGGCCAGCTTGTGTGTGACAACACAAAGCCAAACAACTAATTTCCGTAAGCGGCCATGTTGTCTTTTAACTTCACATTTTACAGAAATACATACTGATGCAGCCTTGGGCTGGCAAAATATGACAATGATTATTGTGAAGTATTTTGACAATATTGACAATAATCACCGTCATGTAATGTATTGGCTTTCTTCTTTTTTGTTTTTGTAATCCGATGTGGTAGTGAACCTCCATACTTGGAATGCTTCCTGGAGAAGAAAAACAAAACATTACTATTTTTTGAGTGCTCATATGACAGCCAATCGTTTTCATGTAATCATGTGAAGTTTTTTTGCATGGCTGTGCTTCTGATTGTGCATCCACCAGGTGCCTCTCACCTCCTCATTACAGTGTAATTATACTGGTGCCCCACTCATATAGTGATGTTTTGACCCTATAGATCAGACCAGGCCCACTTACGGATAGTGCAGTTATAAAACATAGAGATCAGGCCAAGTGCACAAACTGATAGTGCCGTTATAGACCCTATAGATCAGACCTGGCCTACTTATGGATAGTGCAGTTATAGACCATATAGATCAGGCCTGGCCTGCTCATATAGTGCAGTTATAGACCATATAGATCAGGCCTTGCCCCCTCATAGAGAGCAGCTATAGACCCTATAGATCACACCTGGCCCCCTCATATAGAGCAGCTATAGACCCTATAGATCAGGCCTTGCCCCCTCATATAGAGCAGCTATAGACCCTATAGATCAGGCCTGGCCCCCTCATATAGAGCAGCTATAGACCCTATAGATGAGACCTGGCCCCATCATGTAGAGCAGCTATAGAACCTATAGATCAGACCTGGCCCCCACATGTAGAGCAGCTATAGACCCTATAGATCAGACCTGGTCCCCTCATATAGAGCAGCTATAGACCCTATAGATCAGGCCTGGCCCCCTCATGTAGAGCAGCTATAGACCCTATAGATCAGGCCGGGCCAATTCGCAGCTCTGCTGAGCCAGCTGAAGCAGAATGAAAAGCTAACAAGTCTCACCGCAACAAAACCCTATTCACAATGGAAGTCAACAGTAGATAGAGGAGAAAATACAAGGAGATAAATTGAACTTTCTTGCAAGAATGGGAGAAGCTCAGAGCAAATTGTAAAGCAATGTGCTTTCTCAGCCAAACATGCATCCCTTAGCTAAAGCCCCTTAATGTATAGTGACATTTTGCAACACAGCATTCCCTCACAGACAAAGAATCAGCTATAAACTGATTTCCGCACTCTAAACTGTGGAAATTACAACCGAACTCTGAAAAGACAAACTGCAAAATGTCTCAGTTACTTGGCAGCTTTTCTAGACACCCCGAAGCTGTGACTGTAGTGCAATTTCAAGGGACGTGAAGCATTGCCCGTGTGAAAAAGCCCAACCCCCAATGAGGAATTCTTCAAAACCTTCCTAATATCAATCCTGGCCCCAGACAATCAAGAAGTACAAAAGAACATTTCCAAATGATAATTTATTACATTATATATAGTTCCCTCATCACACAATCAAATCTCGAATAACTGATCTGTACAGAAATATTGAAACACAGCTACTCACAGCTTGAGAGGTTCAAATCTATAAGTGTAGTTTCAGACATACAGGCCAAGCCACATTCAGTATTTTTTTTTCCAGTCTGTGTCAGATTATTTCTCTATTGAAGAGGAACTGCGTGATATCACGTCCCTAAAAGCCAGAGCTTGTGTACATGGTTAAGGAGGCATGCATATCAGTGATGTCAAGAGAAAGAGAAGCTTGTTTCAGTGGAAGCTTGCTACAAATGGGCTGGTGGGGCCGTCCAAAGCTGATGAAAGAGCATTATCAATCGTGAACAGCTTGCCTCAAAACAGCTCAAATTTTTAAATGTCACGACAGTGTTGGAGATAGTTTATTCACACAAATGCTCTTCGCCGCAAAAGAACTGGATTGCAAGCTCCCGAGTGACGTGACATTTTCCTGCGCTGTCCAAGTTTCATGTTTTCTGGATCTGCTGAGCCCAATCAGGTCATTCTTGGACCGGCAGGGAAAACTGTACAGCAAACTGGCTCAATGAGCACTTGATTTAGCATTCCTCGAAGGGGAGGAACTCAAAGATGCTGACAGATCTGATGCAGTCAGTGTTTGTGTTCATGAGCAAACTGCAGCTGTACCAAAGGGAATGTTTTCAAAAGGAGGGTCCAGATTTTCTCATTGCGTTGTGTCAGTGTGGGTCAGATTAAGAAGATATTGCCATTCAAGACCAAAGAGAACACAAGTAAGTACTTATACTGGCAGAACAGTTTTCACAAGAAAATACAAGGGTATGCAGAAACAGCTACAGGTTTTACTTCTGGTTGACCTATATGGCACCAAAATTTACCAATTCCTTTGCTGACCACCAGCAGTTGCTAACTAACAGTTATTTACCTGATGCTTTCATCCAAAGTGATTTACACTTAATTAGACTAAGCAAGGGACAATCCACCCTGGAGAAATGTGGGGTTATGCTCAAGAGCACAACAGCTGCATGAATCTAATTGTGGCTATACTGGGGCTTGAGCTACAAACCTTCTGGGTCCCAGTCATTCACTATAGTCACTAGATTACATGCCCTCAAACCAGCTGCAACTGAGATGATGGAATTATAAGTGGGTGACAGGCACGTTTGATGAGAGAGGGAATCTTTCAGTTTTGGAAAGGTGTCGAGAAGTACCTCAAAACATAGCAGGTATTATTACATTACATTACATTATTGGCATTTGGCAGACGCTCTTACCCAGAGCGACATACAGTTGATTAGACTAAGCAGGAGACAATCCTCCCCTGGAGCAATGCAGGGTTAAGGGCCTTGCTCAAGGGCCCAACGGCTGTGCGGATCTTATTGTGGCTACACCGGGAATCGAACCACCGACCTTGCGTGTCCCAGTCATTTACCTTAACCACTATGCTACAGGCCGCCCTACGCGTACAGTTGAATAATGGATGGCAGGGTAGAATAATAGCTGGAGGACTGGGCTTGTAGCATGAAGGTTGCACATTTGATTCCCAGGTATTGCAAGGCACTGCCATTGCACCTTGAATCTGGGTCATTCTAGACCCCTGACCCTAGATGTTGGCCACACCAGCATGTTTCTCACTGGTCCTCTGCTGGTCACCTTTCCTGACTGCTTAACTTTCCTGATTTTGTATAATATTTACCCACTCTACATCCACCTAATTTCTTAGGTGTTCTTAGGTATTTCTCTTTAAAGTAATACTTATGCATTTGGGGAACTCGGGACTACCCTCTGTGTAAGCCCCATATGTGATGAATGGTGGTGCTTGGCATTGCGTGTTTCAGAGGAGAACACAAGCTTGTCTGCACTCTCCCAATACCGTTAACAGAAGTGTCTGGACTGATTTTATAGACTCAAGGAGCACGGTTATCTTTAAATAGCCAAGCTAAAACCAAGGAGAAGCAGGTAAATCAAAATCACTCAATGAGCCAGAGAAAAATAAGCCCCAGATAAAGTGTGACTGGATGCACTATGCATTTGTGAAGCTCAATGACTCGTTGTGCACTTATCCAAGCAACACTTTCATTTCTTTTAGTCATTTAAACAATAAATTGGCATTCGTTTTCAAATGCTATTGCCTTTTTATGTACTGACTGTTGATTCAGTCAATCTCAATAGTCTGTGCCCTCCAGCCAGTCAAAGTGGCAGCCTCAACAATCTCAACATTACACTGAAAAATAGGACATTTGCCAGTGTCACAATGCTACACATCCATCTTTCCCTGGGTTATTGATGGCTCTACTTATAATATCAGACCCACATGAGTCACAGAAATATAGAATTCCCAAGGTAATTCTCTCGTCCTTATTTGTTCACTGAGTAACGACTGACTGACATTCCACCATTATGTCCGCTTAGACATTTTTAAATATTAACGTGGTTATTAATGCCATTTTTCTCCATTGGTTGAAGTACATTTTAGACCACAGGAAAAGAACAAGAGGTCAGTGAAGCTTGATCACCACATTGATCAAGGACTGATGAATTTTTAATACCGAGCTGTTAAGAAGATCTGCGAGACCAAAGACCAAGGTCTTTCAGGGTGCGTTCGGCGGGGGCTCGGACTCGTCCATTTTCTACAGCCTGGGTCGCGGCAGGCTTTCGTTTCTGCTGGGTGACAAAATGTGAACCTCGGAGAGTGCCGTTCGGTTTGTGACACTCAACTGTCCTCTTATTCCTGTTTGAATCCCTGTTTAGTGACAGCACACTGTCAAAAACAGTGGAAAAGCAGGCTTGCAGACACCAGGAGAACAATTTTTATACAAATCGGGGGACAAAATGATGGCCATTAGGCCTAACAATCCAAAACTGCTCAGAGCCTTCCAGCCATCTGTTTTTTCCACAGATTCTATTTTTACAATGATAATATTGTGAAATAAAAGCGCCGACTCCCAATTCAACCTTCAACTAAATCTTACAGGCAAGTATAAAGACTGGATCCAACTCAAGGCTACAATGGACTGATTAGGAACAATAAGAAGCAAGGAAATAAATACGTAAAAAAATAAACAAGTAAGTAAATAAGTAAACAAACAAGTAAGAAATTAAGTTGAATAAATAAATTGGCCTTCTCGACCTCAATGACTCTGGGATTGAATCCTTAACAGTGGCAGGTCAGATAATTAGTTCTGTCGATAGAAATATAAATCAGATCGGATGGCGGTTGCAGCTCTCTCTCCCGACCGGGAGGATAATGAGCTCGTATTCTTAGCGTGTAAAGGCTGCTCCACTTCAGCTGGTGAAAAAGAGGGCACGCTGCGCGGTTTAAAAAAGTAAAAAGCCCGTAATTATATCGCCTGTCAGTCGCGTTCATTGAGAGTGTCAGAAGGATGAATAAATCATGGGATGTGCTATTTCAGGCCAGGCTTAATGCTGTGTCCTGCCGAGCCTTTGAAACGGGCCGCTGTCTCAACCTGTTCCCCATCCACATAACATCTCAAGCAGAGCAGACATTAGCCACGCTACAATATTGGTCTCCAGGTAGCTCAGAGGACTAGGATGCTGAGAAGATGTAACTTCTCACAAACTGGCTTTGATAAGCGGCCAGTTTTGTGTGTGGTAGCGTGTGTGCACACACATGTGCGCACATGTGTCTGTGTGTATGCTTGTATTCTGCTTATCTCACATGTATAGTAAGGTCCATAACTATTTGGACAGTGTTACAATTTATGTTCTTATTTATGTTCTCATTAGATTTGAAACGTCACCTTTAATTTGAGGATATTTCCAACCATATTTGGCGATCCATGTTGGAATTATATGTATCCTTTTTATACATATCCCACCCCCATTTTAGGGGACCATAAGTAATGGCTTCTCTGATTAGTGTATTCAGTCGCTTCCTGAGTGCAGCTATAAGCTGTTATTGGGTTTTGTTATCATGAGGAGCAGAGTTGTGCCATTCAATTGCACTAATGAAGAGATTGAATACACCTAATTAATCAGAAACAGACAAGAAGCCAACTGTCCAATTTCTTTTGGTCCCCTAATTCTTACATAGAACTGCGTATAAAAAGGGATGACTGCACTTTAACCTCATATTCATTGATTAATTTCAACCCCAAAGTGTTGGAGTACAGAGCCAAAAGAACTTACAGACCTTGCTTCAATTTGATCCACTGGCATCCGTGTAATACGGTCTCGTTTTATTGCTAAGCTCACACACTGCTCTTTGACTGGCAAAGGAGGGAGGCAGGCTATTCGACAGCATTTTCAGCCATGACAAAAAAGCACTGATTAAAATCAGTCTCCATTGATCCTCTGTGATTTCCCTTTGATAGACCTTCTTTACATCACAGTAAAAATGACTCCTTCAAGCACAGGAGACTAATATCACAACTGAAGCTAATGCAATGCTTCAAATTATATAAAAAATCTACCAAATAAAGATGAGCTGTGGAATTGCTATCTTTGCTGCCCCCATACAGTTACTATAAATGTCTAAATTGGGGCATCTCTCTGATTGCCCCAAACTCCACCTCTTTGATTACTCTAGCCTGCAATTTTTTTGGTTCTTGTAGCAGAGTGAGTAAATGAATGTGTGTGAGAGAGAAAGAGAGAAAGAGAGAGAGAGAGAGAAGAAATATGTCCACCAAATTACACCAATAAGCAAAATAAAGAAAGATCTATTATAGTTAATTCGTAATTGTGTCATGGGTTGCCTTGCTTCATTGGGCATTATCTCTTGGGGCTGCGTGAGGGCACTCCTGTCACATTCATCTCTCCCTCATGTAGCCAGTTATCGCTGATTGCACGAGGAGTGGCTAATCGGCAAACAGGTGTTTTTACTCTATATAAGTCCGGTCTGTCCGAGACTCAGCACTTTTGACAGAACATGAAGTGTAACACATTCACAAGTCGATAAAGAGAGAGTCAGGAGACTGTAATGTTTTTAAAATTAAAAGGATTCCAGGAACTTCCTTAGTTAGGGCTGGCAAAGGTTTTGGGGAATCTGTTGACACTCTGATCTGTTGTCAGGTTCCTAGTTCAGGGTCTGGCTGTCTGACATTTGACATATGACAGTTTGTTGTCACTTTTTGATTATTCACAAAACCACGTAAACTATTAGCCGCTCTGTCGTTATGAGTCGAGCAGGTTATCCACTTCCTCACCGGCAGTAGAACAGGAGGTGGAGTGGTTTTATGCTATTGCTTTCGTTTTCCCTTTTCTGTTATTTACAAAGCTAGGGTTGCAGCCACTCTGTACACAGTGCTGATCTGTGCTGTGCGTAGGATTGTAAGCTGCACAGCGTTGCACGGTTTGTAGAGCTGTATGCCATAGGGTTAAGCGAAGTAGGAACAGCCCGTAGCTTTGGACTTGGATAGGGGGTTAAAAATTCCCTTCTCATTTCATTTTGGTAGCTCTCTCACTGCTAATAGGGCTAGAGGTGGAGTTCGCTGGGTGTACAGCTTTCATCATGACCTCCCATGTCACCAAGTTAGGTAGATGTTAGCCGGAGGTCTGGTTTTTGCTCCAGGACGGGCTGCCCTTGAATAGGCAGCTGCGTTATCTACCTGCTGTTATTCGCCTCGGACGTGCGCTCCTGGGATTACTGGAGGAGCGCAAGGCGGAGGGTTATTTGGTTGATCTTGGTCGTGTGTCAGAAGTCCCCCGTTTCTTATTCTTGCTCCCTTGTTTCAGGGTAGCTCTATGTTGGCAGTTTGCAGAGGAACCTTTTCCTTATTTTTATTGCACTTTACTAATAGTGGTTACCTCACAGTCTGTGAGTAACTTAAAGATTGCACTCGGTCCTTGGATCGCACCCTTACAAATTGTACGTGATGTAGATGCATAATTTGATTTATTTCTCCTGTATGTTGGTTGTAGTTCAATCTGTTATTGCCTATGTTATGCTTGTTATGTCTGTGTACGCTTTGGCAATGTAAGTGCACCCAATATGCCAATAAAGCTTATTTGAATTTCATTGAATTGAGAGAGGGAGATAATTCCATAACGAATAACAAATACAGACTGATGAGAGAAATGTTCCAGCTGGAGGAAATGTATTGACATGGCACCACTCTGAAACAATATTATAAAACATGAATATGTTCATTGATAAATATTTATGAATTTGAATCTGTAAATGTAATGTTTTTTTAAGCAAGATTGTTATTACTGTTACTGCTTCCATTGTTTTAACTGTACATTTATTGCAGCTGTTTTTGTTTTACTGTTATTTATTCGCGAGAGGGGAGAGAAACCTGCACTGAAAAAGATGCAGCTCTCTCTGCCTCCTTCCTTTATTTACCTTCACTGACATCGGCTGCTTATCTGTGGGTGTGACCCCTGACCCCGTCACATCTGTCTGGAAGCGGGGGGAAACAAAAGGAGCCCTGTTTGTCAGCACGCTTCGCAGCGCCCACCCCGGCGGTCTGAAGACCCTCACAATCCTCCGCAGCGCTACGCTCGGAGGAAGCCAGTTAGCACCTTCCGCCAGGACCTTCTACCCACGCTGCCAGAAGCAAATATAATGACCCGCTCACCTGTCACCTGGTCTCTCTGTGCTTCATGAAAAACACCCAAAAGATTTTTGGAGCTGGTGTCAAGGCTTATTGTTGGTGTGGAAGAAAATCTAGGAATGGAAATATTTTATGATGGCTAGAGTGTATTTGCTAGCCGAGGTGGTGCTTGCATACCAATGTCAATAAACAAACAACGTTAATCAGGGTTTTGCCAGTATTCTTTTGCTAAATCTTTGGCAAAAGTAACAAAATTAGTTTTTGTGTATTTTATCCATCCTTGACAGTAGTACATCATTCCTAGTATTATCATTACAATTTTTCAAGTAATGAACTGTAAAACCACACACAGAATGAAGAGGACTGTGCGCGTGTGTATGTGTGTGTGAGCATACAGTATGTGTGTGTGAGTGTGTGAGCATACAGAGTGTGTGTGAGTGTGTGAGCATACAGTATGTGTGTGTGTGTGTGAGCATACAGTATGTGTGTGTGTGTGTGTGTGTGTGTGAGCATACCGTATGTGTGTGTGTGTGTGAGAGTGTGTGTGAGCATACAGTATGTGTGTGTGTGTGTGTGTGTGTGTGTGTGAGCATACAGTATGTGTGTGTGGGAGAAATTAATCATTTTCCCTGTAAGAAACATCATTAGCAAAGACATGGTGGAAAATGAAGTGGCAATAACTTCTGCTAAATACAAAAGAAACAAAAGAAGGACAGCATTTTGTTTTTGTTTTTACTCCTGGTCTATACCAGGCCACCTCCCTCCATCAGTTGTACAGGACCACACTCTCAGAAATAATGGTACAAAAAGCACCTAAAAAGGTACAAATGCTTGTCGCTGGGGTGGTACCCTATAGGCACATAAAATTGTACCCCTGGCCAGTAATATATAATTAATTTGTACCTTTTTTGCTTGTAAAACATAGTAATTCATATCCAAAGACCTGGGTATGTTTGTCAAATTTGATCCCTGAATAACAAAAATGTACCTCCAGTGTCACTATTTCTGAGGGTGCACCTACTTCTGAATGAAGAAAAGGAAGAAGAACAGAACAATAGAAGAAGAGGAACCTGTTCCATCACGGCGCGAGCGAGGGTCACAGGATGGGCGATGTTCCTGACGGAGGAGACCGCTCCAGTGGCCAGCGTCCTGCCATCCATGATGATGGCGTCCAGCTCCACCTCTCCGCAAGCGTTTAGTACCGACCCATGTCCTGCAACCACACCAGGCCACACGGTGAGCACTCCACCCAAAGGAATCACTGTCCCGCACCGTAAAGCCTGGTGTAAACTCCAGCTTCCATGAAATTACCAGCTTCCAGCTGTTTCAAAACCTCGCTTGACCTGTTTTTTTTCAGCAGGGAAGGAACTGCATACATAAATGCACGCGTGCAAACAACGCTCACGCACCTGCACGCATATGTTGTAGACACGCAGGTATTGCTGAATAATCAGACACACAAACACAAGTGTACATACGCATATGCTAGTATAGGTGGCCATGCACACCACTGCCCATATGCTCAAACAGAGCTGTTTCAATGGGCTTTCTGAGTCGACAGCTGAGGGAAAAAAAATTGTGACCTGTTTTTTCTTTCCCCTCTGTAAGAAAGCCGGTAATCTTGTCAAAAAGGCAAAATTGCTTCCCTGCTTCACAAGTGCACTCCAAATCCTCTCTGTTCAAACCAGACAGAACCACAACTCCAATGCAAAATCCCTGCCCAGAGGCTATGGCTTAAATACATGGCATGACAGCTCCAAGGCCAATAATTTCAGATGCATTCACTGTACAGAGCGGCAGAGGTTATCCAATATTTTTGACTGAGATGTGTTTCTGGGGAGGAGTTGTGTGTTTACAGAAGCAAGGTAGCAAATTTGACCCACTTCTGTACACACACACACATACACACACCCTCCTGAGATAGCAGTAGCTGTGACCTTTGTATATTCTCCCCGCTTCTGAGGGAAAAAGGAATGATATGATGGATAGCAAGCAACCTTGAGCCTTTACATAAAAGATAAGAGGGCCAAACGTAGTTGTGTAAAATCATTCCAAAATCTGTTTTCCAATAATTGTACAGAACTCATGCCATGGTAGTACACAACCTTTTACACGGGAAAATAAACGATTCTGCTTGCTTATCCACATTAAAATTAATTATTTTGGTTGAGAGATGTACGTCTCTAAGACTATTATTGAAATTACATATTACTTTCAATAAACATACGTATTTTCAGAGAGATTCAGCGATCAAAAGACAGCATCAATGAGAAATATTTAAGCAGTGGCAATCATCGTTCTTCATAGCAGTACTTTTGTATGATTTACCATTACAGATTTGAATCCTAAACAAAAAGTTATGCACTGAAATGCGTCCAATCAAAAAACATTACACTGATTGCAGTTTATTATCTTTATTAATTATCCAAATAAGGTTCTAACAGTGCGATCATTAAATAGAGAATCAGGACATAAAGGCATAACAAATTAGATTAATTCTAAATATTGCATTTATGGTAGACTAATCTACTAAACTAATCTAATTTAAATTGCAGTCAATATCGGTGAACCACTAGGCCATTAAATTATCCAACATTTCTGTGTTTCCATTAAATTCAGATCACATACTTCCTATTGTTTTGTAATCAAAAATGAGGATTTAAAATGGTCAAGGACATTTTAATTAGAATAATTGCCAACATTAGCATTGGAGGCACATTATTCGGTTCCTCGCGTATAAAAAACAAACTTGCGGCCTTTTCCTGGGTATTCCTGGGTATTTATACAATGTTCATGAAACAAGAAAATAATGAGACAGAACAGGCAGCGGAATTTAAAAGCAAGAGTGCTTATTCAGACAGACAGACAGGCAAAAGGGCAGGCCTGCTATACTCTGTAAGAAGCTTCACCTCCAGAGCTAGGATAAAACCCAGGAGTTTTGGTGCGGCAAAGCGAGTTCACAATTTATCCTTTTCTAACCGCAGACAACCTACTACTATCACACGCTTTTGCGGCTTGTTACAGTTTAACAAATGACTTCCTGGATGGATGGCGACAAAGTTTCAACAACTGGCGACGCTCGATTCTTCCCGTGTGTTGTCTCTGCCGTACTTGCTGTTGAATGCAACATTTGAGTCTTGTCATGAGAAAGCAGCTTAATGCGGATGGGTTACACTTTTGCTGGTTTCCATGACAACGGCTAAGTGTGAACACTCTGTTTACCTGGACTACATTCACTCTGACAGTTTCATAAGGCGTCTCTCATAGTACTGCCTCTCCTCTCAGTGAACTGGTGACTGCCATTAAGAACATTCCAGCGAGGGCTCTGAGGTTATCAGAGTTTGAATTGAATTGAGTTACATTAGGCAGGTATCGATCAGGCATCGCTGCAGGCAGAGTGGGTGTATAAAAGCATCTCAAATTAAGTGTTGCTGGCACTCCCGTGTTTCGGCGAGGGCCCTGTCGTTTTACCCAGAGTGGCAGCCGGCCAATGCGGATGCGATGGCTTCCTGACAGCCTGGGTGTCTAATGAACTGCCTTGTTTTTGCTGCTTCTGTAACCCGATGATCATCTGAAACACGTCTCTTCATCGCATGGGATCATTACAGTAAACATGTCAAATGTGACCCCACTCCATACTGCAGCCTGTGAACCGTAGCACAGCCCCCACTCCAGGGCCCACCTCCTACTTTAGAATGTAGGCCACTCTAGCAAATGGCCTCCACTCTTGAAAATACCCCTGACTCCAGAAAATAGCCCACAATCCATAAAAGAGCCCCCACTCCAGAACATAACCCCACTCCAGAAAATAGCCCTCAATCTAGAATGTAGCCCCACTCATGAAAGTAGCCCCCACTCCAGAACACACTGAAATGTAATGTGTCTCTGAAAGCTAGTACTCACACTGGAGCATAGCCCAGAATGGCTAATACCCCTGTACTACAGAGCAGTAAGTATGACAGGAGTAACATTACCTACTTCTACTACCAGCAAACTGTTTTCATCTCTCCTTTAAATTCCTTGAAGGACAGTGAGCTATAAATACTGAATGAGAGAGGTGCCATATACTGTAAATGAAGCATTGTTTTTATTACAGTGTGTACTGTAAGAGGCTATTCTCTCAGATAACACTGTATATGACCACGGCAGTTAAAATGACAAAACGTACTTTCAAAATGCAATTTGTTGTTAGCAAAGCCTAATGTGACAGTAAATCAAGGGATTATTTTAAACAGGCTCATGAGGCCAGTCGAAATTGTTAGCTTTCGTCATAAACTAAGGCACAGTGCGATCGCTCTTTATCCGCTACCCTAAAGTCTGATTTATACGTCATCGCACACCCTTGTGTCGTATGACGAAAATGAAAGTGGCACACAACGATTCGCATTTATACCCAGCTTAGGTCTGCGATGACCGTTCTGTTGTCTCTATGGTAACAAGATGCCAAACAGCTGATGTTTTCATTTTTGAAAACACTAGCCTATACATGACAATACATTTCAGTGTTCAATCTGGCTGTCCTATCAACACTGGTCAGCATATGTCCATGAAAACAAAATTCTACAGGTGCGTGACACTGAAGCCTGATTTATACACTTGCGACAAGTGTTGTATGACAGAAATGACACATTTTCAAAAGATAAAAGTGTACTACAACACTTTTTCTCAGTGTTGCACACCTGTAGGATTGTGTTAAATTGCGGACACAGTCATAATTTGTCACTCAGTGTTGATTGGACAGCCAGATGGAACACTGAAATTCATTGCCATGGATAAGCTCCGCCACGTTTTCTAGAAATGTTTGGCATCTTGTTACCATAGAGACAACAGAACCGTCATCGCAGATGATGACGTCATTGCAAAACATTTGTACTTTGGTGAAGGTCATTTTCATTTTCTTTCATTTCCATCATTACAACACTTGTCGCAAGGTTGTGCGACAAAGTTTGAATCAGGCTTAAGATTTAGCGTTCGCTGACCTGCATCGAACACCGGGTCGTCTTCCAGGGCTCTGACGGCCGTTTCCACCGCGTCCAAGGCCGTCCCGCCCCTTTTCAGGACCTGGAACCCGCCCAGAGTGGCAGCCTTCACTCCACCCACGGACGACTCCGACATGCAGTCAGGAATGGCCCAAGCCCCCCCGTGCACAACGAGCACCGCTTTCATAGTCGACTGCCTGTGAAAAGAAAGGGGGAAAATAAAAAGACAAAATTCAACAGCCCGGATCTTTCCGTTTGACACCCTAAATGTGATGCGCGAAGAGCAAATCTGCGAAGGCCCGGTTATTTAAATGCAGAACAGCACCCTGGGTAAATGTTGCTTTCACAGTCGGTCTCCCCGAAGAGAGGGAGCGTGAAAACGCAGCGTTGTTTACGGGAAGAGGCCTGACAGCTCGCTGTCATGTTCGCTCATGTTCCATTAAGGAGAAGAGGAAGAGAGAGAGGAGCAGAGGAGGTGGAGAACTTCTATAAACTTAATCCTCAGCCGGGTTACACCGGCCTCCTCAGTGAGGTTACTCTAGCCCCCCTCCATGTTTTCATTGCACATTTACATTTGAGTCACTTAGCAGACGCTTCTAATCCAAAGCGACTTACAAGTGCAGAAGTTCCTCAACAAATGAAAAAGCATCAAATACATAAATAGCAGAAACAAGAGCAGGTTTTTGAAGCGCTCAGCCTTGCTCAAAGCCCACCAGGAATATAAATCTGCCGAGATTTGCGATAGCACAGTCAGCGTTACTGTTATATCATCAGTGCGAACACGGTCTTGTGACACATGTTCTCCGTTTCCCAATTAAATGAAACATCTCAACATCCCCTTTGGAAGCTTTTTCGTGTGCCTGAAGATTTTATGTCAGTTTTACGAGAGCTCAGTCAGTCGACTTCACAATTATGAACGTTGATGCCACGAAGTGTTTTCCAATTAAATGAAATCCCTCAACATTACCTTTTACTGCACAATTATTATGAAGACGCAACATTCTCTGAGCTCAAATGTATAAGCCGTCGTGTAGGAACAAGGTATAATTAAGATCACACAATTTAGTGTAATACATGTTCTGGTTTGGCTAAATGCTGTTCCCTGGCCTCCATGGAACTACCTGTGCTTGTGTTATTATTCAGCCAAGCCGATGGTGTCATAACAAATCAGTGGAACACAGCATGTCCGGAGTGGTTCAAAATGACGCATATCACACGTTGCTTATACACACTCAAAACAGCAATATTTTAAACTGCGAATCTCTTTACAATATATCAAGATCTGGTACCAAAACATACAGTAGGACGTTTTAGAATTGAACGCGTACAGCCACCTGTCTTCCTCTGTACAGAGGTGTTAAAAGAAAGCCCACACAGAAAAAAAAAATATTGTGATATACACTCACTGAGCACTTTATTAGGAACATTTTTACTTCATTACACCTACTTATTCATGCAATTATCTAATCAGCCAATTGTGTGGCAGCAGTGCAATGAATACAAACATGTAGATACGGGCCAGGAGCTTAATTTAATGTTCGCCTCAACCATCAGAAAGGGGAAAAAATGGGATCTAATTGACTTTGACGTTGGAATGATTTTTGGTGGCAGACAGGGTGGCTTGAGTATCTAAGAAACTGCTGATCGGTGTGAGTGTGTGTATGAATGGGTGAATAAGAAGCATCAATTGTACAGCGCTTTGGATAAAGGCACTACCATAAATGCCAACCATTTACCATTTACCCTGTCTGGCACTAACAATCATTCCATGGTCAAAGTCACTTACCTCAGATTTCTTCTGAAAAACAACTGAACCTCTTTGACCATGTCTGCATGCTTTTATGCATTTCATTGATTAAACATTTGCATTAACAAGCTGATGCACACGTCTACTTAATAAATTGGTCACTGAGTGTATATATAGAATTGTTTCTCCTGAATCCTGACACACAAAAGAGTTAAACACAAAAATTTGTCACTAGAAACAATTATTTTTGTATCGACTGCATATCTTGCAGCAGCACAGTGGTTTGAGACTAATTTGCCACCTTGGACCCTTGATGGCTTAAAGCCATTTAGCCAACAATTGTGTCCCATATCTGTATCAGCATAATTTACAGCTGAATCTAGTCCCACCCCCCAATTCCCACAGAGATCCATTCAAATGCAAAAAGTTTTAGTATTGCTTGTTGGACAACCTGAATATAAGATTTCAGACTCATATGTTGACAGGTCACAGACATCAGGAAGTCATGGCATGCAAAGCATATGCAACAAAATACTAAACATGACTACTTTCATTGACATAGCATTGCTGTGTCCAAAACATTATGGGGCCCTGAAATGGGGGCACTATGTATAAACACTGCTGTGATTTCTACATTCACCCCATGTATAAACATGATTATTACCCGTTTTGTTACACATAGATGCGTGCTGAATAATACTGGCTAGAGTGCCAATCAAGCTGCAACCATCACATTTTGCAACAACTTCCTCCGCCATTTTTAGATTGGAATGTTCAGACGCTTGGATAGACCGTACTGTCAGTCAGAGCACTCAGTGTGTTCTCTGAGTGCTCCCAGAGCACAGTGCTCTGAATTTTTGAACGGGGACGTTCTGAGCGCTCTGTATTTCCAAACGACCAGAGAGCACCCCGGGTGCACTACAAATGTTAGACATGGCTATGTACTTACAGACTTATTTCCAAAACCTAAAATATAAGCTAACACGACTTGTGTCTTCACCATGGAAACACAAACTGAACAAAACCAAAAGTAAGTGCTATATTCAAAGAAGAGCCTAGAATGTTGATCAGGAAAAGCCTAGAATGTTGATCAGGAAAAGCCTAGATTGTTGATCAGGAAAAGCCTAGAATGTTGATCAGGAAAAGCCTAGATTGTTGATAATACCGTACTTACAAATGGACTATATTTGCCAAGTAACTTTATTCGATCTTGAATGTACATATGGTGAAGACCTGTATCTGCATTAAAGCAGAACTCAAAGTCAAGCAGCAAATTCAAATAAATTATTTTATGGCATAACCATGGGGAGCCTAGAGACTGCCTTGATGTGCTTACAGTTTTTTTCGATTGCTTACACACTTGTTGCAGAATTTGGCTCACTGTGTCAAAACTCTACACACAAGCCAAGTAAGACACAACACTTGGAGATGAACATCTCACTTCTATGGAAAAAAATGAAACTTTGCAATCAAGACCAAAACAATCCTTTAGAACAAAAGTTGCCTTCCATCCTCAGGAGGTTGTAACACAGTAACATCAAAACTGTATTACATGTACTTCACAGCACTAAGCACTATACCTATTTTTCTGTTCACTGAGAAGCATAGACCTAATCTTGCAGGACAACAATGTATTGTACTGTGATGCAGAACGATGTGCAGCAATTACATAGGTACAGTCTAGTGTAGACAGACATAACTGCTCTCCAGTCTAAATGTCTGTATTGTAGCACTCTCTGCCCAGCTCATCATGATTCAAAACCAAAGTGGCCCTAATGTCTTTGAAAATATGTCTCCATCTATTGCTTGGTGCCTTTCTTTGTTCTTGTCTCTGTCCTCCCTCCTACTCCTCTCTACCTCAACCTGTACCTCTATCTCTATCTGCATCTCTATCTCAATTTCAATCTCAATCTCAAACTCTACCTCAACCTCTCACTGCCTCCATGTTTGCAAAGTTCTTGGAAAATAGGTGAGCTTACCTGTGATCTATTTATAGTGCTAAGGCTCAGACTGGTGTTCAATTAGTGTATAAGTGTTTTCGTGTGTGTGAGTGTTGCCAATTTCAGATATGTTTTATATTTTGAATAGCAGTGTTTGCCCAATGATTGAAAGACATTTCAATCTTCATTGCATGAAGTGTCTAATGTAAGAAACAATAGTGTAGTGTCGTGTAGTATGTAGTGTTTTGCAAGAAGTGTGTCGCAGAATTGCGCACAACGTGCAAAGCAGAAAATGTGTTTGTACTTTTGGTGCCTTTGTTTAAGGCATGGTTACAAAAGTTAAGGTTTTGATGCTTTTGTCTAAGCATTCACTTTCACTGTGTTAGCAATCGGCAAAAACTGTAATGCAATCTTTCCTTTTTTTCTAAGCTGACACTGTCTCTCCTCTTTACACACAGTTTCCTCGTTGCACATTCACGCAGCTGGTCAGCTCATTGAGAATGCATGAACAGAGTTGCTGAATAACACATTAACTGTAACAGTGAAAAGGCAGGCGAGGCAAGATTATGAGGGAGCGACAATAAGATTCGAAAACATCTTCACTAACTAAGAGTGAGAATGTTGCCTTGGCAACTGCAAGGAGTGAGAGGGCAGAGGTCACCTTTATTTATTTCAGAGGCGACTGGCACTTTTTCCACACAGGTCACTTTTCACTATTACAGTGTATCCAGAATGAGGTAAGATTTTGATTCTTTGCTAGCTAGGACCTCAAGAGTTCACCACCAACACAACATGAGAGTGTGAGTTTGCATGAGATGTATGCATTCGTGGCTGTGTGTATCTGTGTACATATATGTAACTCTGTGTGTATCCATGTTAATGTCCAAGAGTGTTTCTAAATTTGTGCCTCTGTGTATGTGTGTGTAAATTCATCAGCATGTGCGAGATTGCATGCACGTTAATGCATACGTATTTGGATGATTGTGCAAATGTGTTACGAGTGTGTGTGTGTGTGTGTATGCCTGCATGGAGTATGCTTTGTGTCCACGTGCGTGCATACGCATATGTGTGCGTGTGTGTGTGCATATGAATGTGTACACGCATGCGTGTGTGTATGTGTGCGCATGAAGGTGTGTGTGTGTGTGCACCTGTGTGTTCGTTGCAGTGGTTGTGCAGGGAAACGTAGTGTAAACAGCGGAGTCTCACGGTCACTGGGGACTGGAGGCAGGCTGTTACTGCTCCCACTGCGGCTGATGATGAATTAAAGCTTCATATTTCTCCGGTGGGCCTTATTTATCGATCCAAACGGCTCTTACACGTTTAAGAAGACATCGGGGAGGTCAAACACTTAAGCTATGGATTCTTTATTTAGATGTGGTTCCCGCTAATGAGGCTGGTAACACAATCTGGTGTCTGTTCGTAAGGAAAATGGCAGCACGTTTCCTCTGCAGCACTAAGAGCTCTCATACAAGTATTGAAACACAGCATGAACTATGAGTGTACATGTTTCACGTGTCAATCTCACTCCCCTTTCTGATTTAATCAAAGGTGTTGTTATTGTTGTCATTTTGAGAACAATAACTTATTTTGTTCTTTTCATGGCTGATCCAAGCACCTCACCTTAGTCCCCACAGTAACACAAAACCAAGCGAGCCACATGAGAAACAAAATCATGAAATTATAGAATTTAGCAAGGGAACTTGGTGTACAGATTTCAAAAATAATTTGTAGGTAGGCTCCGCCCATACTGTACAAAATAAAAAAACTACAGACCGATATGTATGAAAGTTATATATATTAATTAATTTATTTTATCAATATATTTAATAAAAATCTGAGAGTACAGTAGCTCACTGGTCACAAGGTTGGAAAAATATCCTATTCCCATTCTTATCGGAATACAACTTCCTCTGCCTGATGGTAGTTTGCCCACCAATCCTTTGTCTGTGCTGTTGACCAAGCCCACCCACACACTATAAAGATCAGCAGATGTAAGTTTATGCCAGATCAGATAAAGTTCATAAACAGCCACAGATTCAAATACTTACTGTACCTTTAACAACCTGTCAACAGAGGCCTACAGCCACTGACACAACACATTAAGTAGCTCTCACCTCCTGGCAGAATACCGCAGATAGACATTAAATAACTCTGAACTCAACCTCAAATGACTTTTCACACGTGTCGGTAGATTACTATGCTTCCCTCAAAACATCTCTGCGACATTAGTAATGGAGATCTGCATTCTTACATGAAGTGTAACGCAGCTCCGTCACCCTGGTACAGAACGTCCTCCTCTGGCTCTGCTGGCAGGCTGTGATCTCTTAAGCACAAATCAGCGGTGCCCTTTCACCCCTCTCCGCTTAACCGCACATGCTCTGTTTGAGCAGCCAGATGAATAGCTTGCCTTCCGCCAACTGATAAATCTTCCAGCTGCTTGTTGATAAACTATGACATTCACTCCCTCTCACTTTATATGGTGCGCGTCTGGCTGTAAATTGTCAGGTCAGATACACGCACGCACAAACACATGCGCACGAACAGACACATACACACGTGCATGCACACACACACACATACACACACACACATTGGTATGCAACGTTTGGGCAGACCTGGTCAGATTTCACGGGTTGGTTGATTTTGTAAGTGAAACATACACAACCTCTGCTGGGAAAAATTTAAACATGGCATATTTCTGTTAATTTTAATGCACAATTATAATTTTTTATTTGCTGGATGTAACAGAAGAAACTGTAAATGTGGCAAGTACAAAATTGGTCACCCTGTTATCCACGCCTACAATAGTAGCTTCCTTGGGCAGAAACCACAGTTTCTGCTTCAGCTTTACAATACACCCCCCCCCCCCCCCCCCATTTACCTTGCAGTTCAGAAATATTCTTCAATATTTTTGCATGTATTGCATATTTGAAATCTCCTCACATAATTATTTGAATAATATTCAAGTCTGGAGACTGCAAAGGCAATTCAAAAACTTTAATCTTTCATTCCTTTAAGTAGTTCATGGTTGATTTTGAGGTATGTTTTGGATCACTGTCTTGTTGAAACATCCAAACTCCCCTCAGCTTCAATTTCCTCACTGACTGGGACATTAGCTTCTAGGATTTGATTATATTCTGTCTAATCCATTCTCTCTTCCACCTGCACAATATTTCCGACTGCACTGGCTGCCACAAACCCCAAAGCATAATAGATCCTCCCCCATGTTTAACAGTTGGCAAGGTGTTCTTTTCTTCAGACGCTTCCCCTGTTTTTCTCCAAATGTATTTTTATTGGTTGTGGCCAAAGACTTTTTGTTCCAGCAGTCCACAGCACTTGGTTCCAAAAAGTCTTACATAAGTGTTGTGTTACGTGTTTCAGATTGTTGGAAATGTACGCTAGTATTTAGATTACGGGCTTCGAGACAGAAACAATATCATTGGAAACGCAAAAGCGCAATATTACATGTTTACCTGTAAGAATGGTAGCTGTTCACTCTGTCCCTCTCCCCATCCACAAATATCCAACATCACGGGGGCAATTGAAAGCCACACTGAGACCCTAGTCTATGCATACATACAATCTATAGTGTCTCCTTCCCTGGAAAATGTACCCGCCAAAAACATCCCAGGACACAAAACTATTTATTGTTTTGTCAGGGGACCAGTGTAGCACAAATAGACCTAAGGCTCATGGTTCCTTTTTCCATTTTAAGTTTGAATGCCAAATGTGACATTCGATTGAAATCATCCACTGGAAGTCTCAATGTCTATGCCTATGTCAGAAAACACACTAGGATGACACATTTAGTATGCCACAATAGTTTTTTGAATATTTAGAGTATGTCCAGAATCATAGTAAGTGAAAAATACCTGGATGTAATACTGCATTCGGTGAAATATTGAATGCATAAATGTTGAACTTTTGTTTTTTGCATACGACTGTTATCTCATAATCTCTGTTCCTGACCGGAGCAGAAGGCTGCTACTCTTCCATTTTTTTCCGAGGCTGCATAAACGACACTTTATTGAGTTATGTTGTGATTTGTTTTACTGTCTCACAAATCACATTTAAAAAGCTATATCACATTCGCTTCTCTCCTGAGGAACACAGGGCTTAATTTAGTTTCACAGACAAATAGGATTTTAATTTTCTGCCCAGAATTGGTTATCGTAAAGCTCTCTCTTCCAGATATGCAGCAGAATGTTATATAGCAGTCTTCCACTTTTGCCCCTTTGCCTGCCTTCTATAAGTGACATTTTATCGGGGCATCTGAAGCAAACAAAACATTTGAAAGTAATTTACAGTCACAAACATGTCACAAGTTGTCCGGACTGAATTCCACTCAGCTGGGAAGTTGTCACTTGGGAATGGTAAAAAGGAGATAAGATGCTGTTATTCAATAATACACTTTTTACGGCATTCATCATTTCAGCCATTTAGCTTCATCAAGATAGTCCTGAAAACGAGAAAATGGTGAAACAATAAATAAATAAAACAGTAACACTTTGCATTACATTACATTACATTGCAGGCATTTAGCATAGATCTGCTTCTTATCCAGAGCAATGTACAATGAAGTGCAAATTGAATACAGGGACAAGTGTGATGAGGACCCAAGAGGAAAGTCCAGTTCCGTGTCCTAGCGTGACCACATTTGAATACAATTTGATACAATATACAATTTGAACCCTTGAAGAAAACCTCAATTTACAAACTAGCATACCACAGTTGGCAGCTAGAATACCCTGAGTACAACAATAACTATATATAAGTGCCATTATACTCTATGGCATGCACAAGGCTAATCATGGTGGTGAGGTAGGGAGAGAAAGGTGCAGCCTAAAGAGTCTTCAGTCTACGCTTGAAAGTGGTCAAAGACTGTGCTGTCCTGACATCCACAGGAAGGTCATTCCATCACCATGGCGCCAGAACAGACAGCAGTGGTGACCGAGAAGTGCAGGTGGGGCTAGGGGGAGGTGCCAGGCGTTCTGAAGTAGCGGAACAGGGGGGTCTGACATGTAGGGGTATGACATTCCATGACCAGAAATAACAGGGCCAAGGGATCTGGTGTAAATGGAGAAGAGGAGGGGACCGAGGACTGAGCCCTGGGGGACTCCTGTAACAAGGGGACGAGGGGTTGATATTCTATCAGCCCAGGTCACCTGGGAGGACCGGCCAGAGAGATAGGATTTAATCCAGTCTGGGGCTGTGCCACAGATCCCTGTAGATGCCAGGGAGGCTAGGAGGATGGAGTGGTTGACCATGTCAAAGGCCAGGTCTGAAGCCAGACAAGTGGGGGTCCAGCAGGTGATTCTGTGAGAAGAAGGAAGAGAGTTGGTTAGAGGCAGCTTGCTCAATTTATTTGGATAGGAAAGGTAGGAGGGACGGTAGTTCTGTATGCAGGGGGGTCCAGAGTGGGCTTCTTCAGGAGTGGGGTGATGTAGGCCCTCTTGAAGGATGACGGAAAGCATCCAGAAGGCAGGGAGGAGTTCACAAGGGAGGTGACAAATTGGAGGATGTCAAGTGTGATTGCCTGAAGGAGGTTTGAGGGGATAGGGTCGAGAGCACAAGTAGTAGGGCGATGGGAGGGCAGGAGTTGAGACACACCAGCATCTGTGAGGGGAGAGAAAATGGAGAAACAGGGGGCAGGCACAGAAAGGGAGGCAGGCACAGAGTGGTGGTGGTCGTGAAGGTGCTGCGGGTATCTGTGACCTTCTCGTCGAAGAACACTGTGTAGTCATCAGCAGTGAGGGAGGATTGACGTGGTGGGGGAGGTGTGCTGAAGAGAGAGGAAAAAATGGAGAACAGTTCCAAAAAGGTTCCATGAATTGGCATGAACTAATGTAGTTGTTAACAAACTACTAAGAAGTTAATCTATACAGCTCTGTTAATGTATTATTAATTCATGTTCACAACTACATTAGTTATTGCCAATTCATATTGGAATGAAAAGGTAAATTTATGTATTTGTTAACGGTTAACGAATATATAAATATCATGTAACAAATACATTAGCTGTTAACAATTGCATTAACTAAGTTGCTTAATTAATGTATTTGTCCACCATTAATTCATGTTAACAACAACATTAGTTAATGCCAATTCATGAACCTTATTGTAAAGTGTGACCATTAAAACTTTGTTCAATCCTGTGAAAGGATGTACAGCTATTTTGTGCAAGCTCGGTCAGAAGTCCAATTAGTTGCTAAAGTGTTCTCCAAATGCTGTGATGATGCTGAGGAGGATGATGATGATTATTATTACTGTTGGTATTGTTATTAGTATCATTATTATTATTATTATTAGGCTGTTGCTGAAATCACAGGGTTCAGGGCTCAATGGGGCTGCTTGATGTCACTGTTGTTTACAGTCAGGCTTAGGTTTACTAAGCAATTAAAAGCCTTCACAGGAATGAAAACAACCACACCTCTTAAGATTTATTTTTGTTGTTTACTTTCCAATTAAATTCTTAAGCAGATTGCTTACAAAAATAAACAAGCTCTTTTTAACAAGAGAATACATTATCTTTTAGGTCAAACAAACATTGAGCGCTGAAAACCAGATAAAATATATATTTTTAATATACACTCACTGAGCACTTTATTAGGAACATATTTACACATATTAATTAATGTGATTATCTAATCAGCCAATTGTGTGGCAGCAGTGCAATATAAACAATCATGCAGATACGGGTCAGAAGCTTCAGTTAATTTTCACATCAACCATCAGAATGGAGAAGAAATTTCATCTAAGCGCTTTTGACCGAGGAATGATTGTTGGTGCCAGGCAGTATCGCAGAAATTTGGATTCTCCTGGGATTTTCATGCACAACAGTGTTTGCAGAGAATGGTATGCGAAAAGCAAGAAACATCTAGTGATCAGCAGTTCTGTGGGCAGAAACACCTTGTTAATGAGAGAGGTCAGAGGAGAAGGGCCAGACTGGTCAAAGCTGACAGGAAGATGACAGTATTACAACAGTGGTATGCAGAAGAGCATCTCTGAACATGCAACACATCAAACCTCTAAGCGGATAGGTTACAGTAGCAGAAGTGTAAAAAATATGTATAATAAAAACCTAATAAAGTGCTCACTGTGTGTATATCATTGTCATTTTTATTCAATTGAGTTTTGACTGGAATTTATTTCTGCATTGAAATGAAATGGTGGACCATAAAAATTGGAATTAGACGTCGGTTAATATGAAAGTCTAAAAATATGCATTTCAAATATTCACTATGAGATCTATCATACCGGGGTTTTTGTTCCTTCTCCTACCAGAGGCATTAATTAAGCTCTGGGCCTATTAAAGCCTTTGTGTGGAATCATTTGCATGTGGGGAAGATCATTTTCTTGTCTGAATACTGCAAGTCTGTACTCTGGGATGGATTGAGAAATTATTTGGACAGGGAAAATATATGAGAAAGCAATCCCAACCAACACACACGCACACACACATACCCAAACTCTATGGCCCCAGGACCGGCTAGTACCCAGAAACGCTTTCCCTATTAGACCCTTACCATAGCTGCACCCCTGCCAGTACTTATAAGGAACTAGCCATGCCAATGGATAGCAGGCCACAATGAATACTTAAATGTGGATGTCTCTTTATTTCGTAAATGTACATTGAATGTAGTGGCAAATCTTGACACCGAATCTGCTTGCGCTTACCGATGTTACTGGGAATGATTATTCTCTAAATAAAGAGAAATCCACAAGAAAACATTAAAGTATTTCTTTTCGCTTTTCCAAACCAATGCGTGTGTGGTTAAAAAAATCATCTTTCCCTCCTTCTACATGCACCTGCCGATATAAAAACTGTTAGAGACAAGTCAGAAGTAACAAGGCGAGGCAGAGAGGTGAACAACAGGTAAACGAGGGTATGGGGACAAAACAAAACCAAAACCAAAAAATAAATAATGCTAACATAATATAAACGGATCCCAAAGTAAGTTAAGCTTGTGATTCCATCCACACAAGCCCTAGCCCCCACATAGCCTGGCCTGCAGTGACAGTCGCACCGCTTTGATATTTCCTGCTCTGGGAAAAAGTATACCCCCCAGAAATAACTGGCAGAAACATGGCCGACATCAGAGAGCAGCACCAAGGTACATTAATGCCCTCCTTCAGACCAGGATTTACACATAAGCAGAAGGGGCATTTTGGCTTGACTTGACTGATGCGGTTTGATTTTAACAATGAAATGGTTCCTCAGTTTCCTTCATTTCCCTTTAAATTATTCTGCATTGCTTTTAGCTTGTGTAACACTTCTCAGTGAAAACTGAGCAAGCAGACTCCACACTCAAAATGAATGTAAGCTGTCTTTACTATTGGCATTGTAGCCAATCAATTGATCATTGACACAATTAATTTAGTCAATTAATCACAAATGATTTGCTACAGCCCATACAGGCTTACTGTATAATATCAAGAAGCACTTGGTGCTCCACAGTGAATTGAAAAAGTAGAACAAAAAATGAAGGGATTTTTGAGGAGAAATAGAAGTATGTCCCTTTCCTCAGGGAAAAGAAACGGGGTCGCAGGACACCCCGGAAAACTGCAGAAAACAAGATATAAAGAGGAACTGAAACTCAAAGAAAGTTTACAAATGAACATATCAGGTCAGCAAATAAACACAGAGGTCCTTCTCTGGTATCTGAACGGAGGGCCTACCATGCCCTGTGGCTGGCCAAGACAAACATCCGACGCTAACGTTACGCTAATGTTGCTCTAATCATAACCCCTTCTGGCCTTCAGGGCCTCGGCGAATAGCAGAAAGCGGGACGGCGGGGACTTCTCTGTCAGGCTGCGTGGCCGGGGGCTAGACTCCGCTAATGGGGCGTATATCACACGGCGAGCGCGACCTATCGATTCTGCCTCTTAACCTTCGGAGAAATCGGCCCGCGGACCAGGCGGCGTCCTGAAAAACGGGAGCCCGGCCAATGTTTGTCTCGTATCCTGCCATTTCCCCTTTGTCCGCGCAGACCTTCTGTAGGGAATTTGTTATACATTTCTCAAAACATCGTTGTATGCATGAATCAATATTATGAGGGGGCAGCTTGATTACCGGGATGCTAACAGCATCACATTAAAATCAATTAGGCCTCGGTAATGGATTCCCCGATAGAAATACCTCTTCGATTTAGCTCTCCCCTGGACGTTATACAGTACAGCATAAGAAATATGGAGCTGATATGAGATTTGGTGAAACAGGAGCCGTACGCGAACAATAGTAATCGCCGGAACTGTCTTTTATCAGTGCACTTCAGCGAAATGCTCTTGTCCAAATTTGCTTGATACATGATCTGAAATGCATAATATCCAATGATTTGATAGCAAGATTAAATGAAAAACTATTGGAACAGTGACACATGTCTTATTGTTTTGGCTCGGTACTCCAGCACATTGGATTTTAAATGAAGCAGTGAAGCATGAGGTTAAAGTGCAGACTGTCATATCTAATCTGAAAGTATTTACATCCATATCAGGTGATCAGTGTAGGAATTACATAAGTAATTTTACAGTACTTGCACAGTACCTGTACTATACTGTATATGCCAAGTTGGAAATAATCATTGTGCAATTGCAAGCATTGTGACTACTGAGAGTGTAGACAGTGTTCTCTTAGCCAAACGCCTGCTGGGGGATTTCTTTTTCAATTGCAGTCAGATGAAAATTTACATGCAAATGATTTGGGATTGAATCAAATTTTCTCTCCACCTTAAAATCTTTATTTGTAACAGCTACGGCTGCAAACCTGATGGATACAGTTGCAGGTCTGTGTATAGCTAACAATGTCATGTCATTGGAAATGAAAAGACATTTCATCACTCAATCAATACAATTTAATCATTTTTAACCTGGCTCCACCTGTCAGTCAAAGCAGTTGTCAAGCTGTCCTTCAGTAATGACATCGTCCTGTAGAGGGTGATAGCGAACCAGAGCGAACACTGCAGGATGAGGGCACAAGGCAAATTCACATTCCAGACACAACAACATTTCAGGATGTAAACAATCACACAGAGCACAGTCTAGGAGAGGAGCAACAGATAAAACAAAGTGCAGTGTGTTATTACAATTTCCTTTCTTTGAGAATTATGATGGCTTCACTTCGATCAGTTAAATTTTTGTGCTCATTTGCTTCAAACTTGTGAAACGTTATCAGAATGTCCTTTAAAGGCAGCCTGCTAAACGTGCTACAACCTCATTTACATGAAATGTGTGAAAAAGCACTTTTGTTAAGAGCACAATAGCAAATCAAATCACAAATGAACCGAGTGATTCATTGATTGCCCTAGTCCCTTGTTTTAGAGGCTGAACAGTAATTTGCAGAATTGAAAAAAGGAGCTACGCAGGGAGTGACATGATTGGCTGATCCGTCGCCGAGCGAAGTGGACCAGGTCCTGGAGAGGCACGCGACAGAGGACCAACACAAGATGGGCGCCACAAAGACAGAGAGCGGCCTACAAAAATAGCTACACACTCCCAGAAAAGTGCAGGAGGGTATAAAAATGTTATCAATAAAATAAGATGAAGATGAAATAAAATAAAACAGTAAAAGTAGCACAGAAGGATAAAGACACACTGGGGCCCCTGGAGCCAGATAGATGCAGAGGAGAATGCATTTTCTCCCAGATTGAGGTCCTAATATCCCCTTTCCACCACTAAACAGAGCTGCTTAATAATTCACGCTGAGGGCTATTGCATTTCCACAGTCTAGGACTTAGCTAAAATAACACATCCATCATCTCCTCGTTTGGTACACTCACACAGGGTCTCGATGCCCTCTTAAGTTGTACCAACCATGAGAGAAAGCAAAACATGCGTGCAGCCAAATATTTCAGGTTTTTTTTTACACCTCACACTGTGTTTTTCTGTCTTTTTGGCAGAAATTGCAGAGGGGGACGAAATTACATTTGTCGATCAACAATTTTTTGGAGCTGAATATCCTTCAGTCGTAGCTGGATAATCTTGTTAGTAAAGTGCTCAATGATACAGAGTCCATTTTCAGCAAGCAGCTCCTTAAAGCAAATCTTTAATGCATTGAGATTGAGATGGAGAACATCTTGAAACTTGGCAGGAAGTTGAGGCGCTATAGCATCTTTAGAAATCTCATACGGGAAAATGCTGTTTTTCCTCAACAGCTTTCAAAACACCAGTCTAATCATCCAGAGCGGTTTTGAATCCTCCATGCAATAAAAAAAGCCAGAGACAAGCTCATCTTATCCTCTGCGGTTCCTTAATATATGGCAGTTTACGATTTTGTTTTCATCTGAGATGAAACATGAGCTCTTGATGTTTGTTCACTAATTAAAACAAAGGGGTGTGTGTCTGTGTGTGTGTCTGCATTCACCGGTAAAAAAAATGTCACGTGGTAGCTTGTTTCCAGGAAAATATTTATATACAGTATTATATTATCTGTGTTTCCCCGAATACATGTAATTCCATCTTGAAAACAACTCATTTCTGGCCGCCACGAGCACACAATGTTAAAATTATTTCACTCTCCCAAAAAAGTAGCAAAGCATTGTGTAGTGGTCCATAATTATTTTGACACCATAGATATCCTATACCAGTGATCCATTAAAGAATAGTACCTTGTGAGACTGACCTGACTGTACATTTTGCTGTTTTATGTTTGGCCACTAGAGAGCTGCAAGAACCCATTCCAGAGCAGTGGTACCTTAATGAAGGGAATACTATTTTCATTGCAGGGTATGGGAGGAGGGACGACAGAGCCAGATCCTATGTCTTATTTAGTCACTTTCTGATCGATGACAGCAGCCTCTGGTTCCTTAAATCACTGTTAAAATCACTGTTAAACCATTAGAATTTTACAAAGAGGCTCTTTCAGGTGTCATGGTTGACCAGCACCAGAAGTCATGGTTGACCAAAAGGGAACATTCATTTTTCATAAGGATCAAGCTATACCTTCTCAATATGATCTGGCACCCCTTTTTTTCCATGTCGTAGTGCTTGTCATTTGCGGTCCTCTAAAATCCCTCAATACTTTTACTGAAAAGGATTTATGCACACAGAAAAACAATAATTAATTATTCATGTTCAAAACAGCAAAAAAAAAACCACATTATCTTTGTCTATTTACAACCTCTACAACTTTGTATACAGTATACGCTCACCATAGGAATTGGTAACCTTCACCGTCCTCTATGAGTTATTAATCAAAAAACCCTTTTCTTTTACCGAGCCGCGGTGTTGACCCGTACTTGTTATTGGATTTTACAGAAATCCTATTGCATCGAGGTCACAAGATCCCTGTAATAACATGGCTGACATGCCCATCCGATTCTGTTGAAGCTGCTTTTTGATCCGAGGAGACACACTGTACACCGCATTGCCTTTTAGCATTTAGCAGACGCTCTCGTCCACAGCGATTAGCACATTTTTACATACAATCCATTAATAGCACTGGATATTTTTACAGAAGCAATTTACGCTAGGCACAGTCCTCAAGGGCACGCCAACATTACCCCAGATCGGACCGAAACCAATAACCTTTGAATTACAAGTCCGGTTCCCTAGCCATTATACCCCACTGCCACCCTTTTAATACACTGGCATATGGCCAAAAAAGGACTGCAAAATAAATATATTTATCTATTTAGCACTGGAAGGACTAAGGGTTATGAATAAAGATGCATGCTCCATTTTCCTTCCCAGAAAGTAGATTTTTCTTTATGCATATTATGTGCTATTTTTCACCAAATGCACAGCGTGCATTTATTCCGATTATGACAAAAATGTAACAAAACCTTCGAATGGGTCCTCCAGGATTGAGGATGTCAGTATGTCTTTTTGACAAAAGTGATCATTTATGAGGAGATATTGCGCATCAGAAAGCATGCTGGAGGTGAATTAAACAGTGTTATTAGATTGGGAATCATTTATCAATGACCCTCATCTCTAAAGTAACCTGGAGGACAAGGGGAGGGGGAGCATTTAGACTGTAAATATGCTCCAGGTACAGTAATACCAAGATCAACACCATCAGATCCGTTTTGATGAAGGCACCAGTTGGTTTTAATGGTTTATTTACTGTACTCAACAATATCATTTTAATCGAGGCTGTTAGCATTTATTTGAAAGCATAATTTGATAAGTGTGTACTATAAATATGTTTATCAGCTAAGCTTAGTAAAGTAAATATTCTGGAGTAGCCTCTCTGTTCTGTACATTATGCTTGTACTGTACTGTGTGTCAAAAATAAATAATTAAATACTGTCGGTCCAGAATGAAAAAAACACATGTCCTTATGATCATAAAGAAAGGCGAGATTTGATTTAACCAAGTTACGGTTAAAGTTCCCACTCACAAAGCTAAATGCCACCATTTTACAGCACACCAAAACATCAGTCTGAAGTGTTGGGCTTGGACACGTTCAGAAGGCGAGACTGAGCATGTGTTAGCGAGAATCTCACACGCCATCTCCACTACACATCAGTGTGCAGAAACACAGTCAAAACAACTCTCCCGCTAATAGACTTTGACAGGGAAAGCTGTACTCCAGGGTCTTTAATTGAGGGCTTTTATTTCATTATTTATCTTTTTTTTATGTTGGCTGAGACTGGAGGAAGCAGCCTGAGAAACGATTAAATTTCTTACTCCCTCACTCTGTTACTGAGTCACTCACTTATTTGATGACTCACTCTCTCATTCACTCAGTGGCACACTCTCTCATTCACTCAGTGACACACTCTCTCATTCACTCAGTGACTCACTCTCTCATTCGTTCAGTGACACACTCTCTCATTCACTCAGTGACACACTCTCTCATTCACTGTGACACTCTCTCATTCACTCAGTGACACACTCTCTCATTCACTTAGTGAAACACTCTCTCATTCACTCAGTGACTCACTCTCTGATTCACTCAGTGACTCACTCTCTGATTCACTCAGTGACTCACTCTCTCATTCACTAAGTGACTCACTCTCTCATTCACGCAATGATTAAACTCTCTCATTCACTCAGTGAACGACTCACTCATTCACTCAGTGACTCACTCTCTCATTCACTCAGTGACACACTCTCTCATTCATTCAGTGACCAACTCACTCATTCAATCAGTGACTGACTCACCCATTAACTCAGTGGCTGATTCACACATTCACTCAGTGACTGATTCACACATTCACTCAGTGACTGATTCACACATTAACTCAGTGGCTGATTCACACATTCACTCAGTGACTGATTCACACATTAACTCAGTGACTGATTCACTGATTCACTCAGTGACTGATTCACTCATTCAGTTGCTGTGATACATCCAAATAATAATACATAATAAGTGGCAGGTGACAGTAATAGAGATTTTTGCATGAACTATATGAACAGATGAGATGATAAAGCAGAAGCTATGCAACAGACATGATAATGGACATCAGTAATACGACAACCATAATGGAGAAGACCTTTTGCCAGGTAATAAAATCTGATACAACTGATGGCCATGTCATTTAAACCCTTTGATGGACATGCGGCCTGAGAGACATGTGGAGGGGAATATTCAATAGTCTGGTAATGCTGCCACTCCCAAGAGTGGAGAACCAGAAAGTTGCGTAATGGAGAATGCCTGGCTATTTGTGACATGCGTGTTTCAGATGTCAATTTGCAACAGAGATTTTTTTAAAAAGTGTGATATATTACCTCCATGTTAAATCCGTCACATCACCGGACATTCGAGGCGGTTTATTATCTGAAAATGAAAACCTGGGAGATCGTCTGTATCGATTGCTGTAGCACCACGTTTGACTCAGATGAAATCGGAGGGACTTGAGTCACCTGACCCTCTAACAGACGAAGGCTTTATCCTCTCTCTCAACGCCCCGACAGGCTTTTGAGGTCGAGCGCGTTTCTGCTCTTAGACGGAACTGCGGCAGGAGGTGGTGTGCATGGTAATTTGACGGCCGATCGTATTGCGTGAGAGATCTGGATTGTTTTCCCCACTGTCCCACTTGGAAGAAGCTTTGGTTTTAATAAATCGATAGAAGAGCCGTGCCTCTCACCCCTCCATCACTCCATCTTCTCATTTGTGAAGATGAGAACATAACAGGGTTGCCAATAAGATGCTGCAAATGAAATACGATAACTGGAAAATAAAGCGAAAAACACTTTTCATAATGGTGGGGTCGCGTCAACTTAAGACCAAATGCTTTTCTAATGTTGAGATCACATGACACCACCGAACCGACACTGATCCTACCAACATGGATGATGGTAATCCCATACAGAGAGATGCCATTGACCCACTAGTGTGCATACTCTGCTATACTCACAAACCACAAGTGCTTCTTGCATTTTTTATATGGTGAAATTACACAAACAGACTGGCACTTGGATAATGACTTGGGATATATCATCTAGTCCACATACAAGGTGAGTCATACTATATCTGGCTTAAAATATCATCAGTATGTCAATCAGAAATTATTTTATTTTAAAGACACAGTAGGTACAGTACCGTATTAATCAGATTCCTGGATTCCATTGAAGCCCATAAACCTGTTTTAGAGAAAATAATATTCCCCAGCACACATACAGCACACTGTAACACAGTTGTTCATGAAGTAATTCAGACAAAATGTCAAATTCGTTTACAGGAAAAGGTCACCTTGCTGTGATATACTTTAAAAATATACTAGGCTACTTCGGTTTCTTAATGTTAATTTGGTCTCTTTTTTAGGCATTAGCATGCCAGGAGCAAATTATTAAATGTTACAATTAATATTTTTACATTTTGTTAAATAAAGTAATACATTAAGTAATAGTCTTTTCAGATAAAAAAATTGATTGAGGCTGTCTAGGATTACCTGGAGATCCAGAAGCAAGCAAGACAGCCAAGCGTCATTGCTTTACGGATTGCTTTTACACAGTATTGTAGTTCTATATTCATCTTGAAATGAAATAATTAAAGGGTGTGCAAATGTGTATGTTTCTGGATTAATCAAAAAATGAATGTTGGGTCGACATATTTACATGAACCCACCATCCAATCTAATGAAAAAAAATATTTTTTAACAATTTTTACCCAATGTGGGCAATTCAATTCCCACTGTCATTTGGAATGTTCAACCTGCAACCATAGCTGCAAACCCCACTGCCGATTCGGAAGAGTTTAGACAAACACAGCACTCCAAAAAACAAGTTTTCGCAAGCTAACTAAAGACTAGCCGGGGTTGAGCGAGGGTCCCTGAACAGTGATAAAACGTGGACCCCTAACCGACTGAGCCCTCCCAAACCCTGGGAGATGCTATCTCCAACTGCGCATCACCCTACGGAGCTACCATCCACAGCTGGCAAGGTCTACATCTGATCCGATGCCATGAGGCTCATCCATCCTCCACAGTGTGGTGCCTTAACCATCCAATAAAATCCTAATCAAAATGGAGGACCCACTTTCATACAGCGCCACATGCCGTCTGTGCAGAGTTGAAATCTCACTTTTTTTGAGGCCTCACAGTAGTAAAGGTTCATCTGACGACAACAACCATGGATACCGCTGTGAATGTCTTCTACACATTTATTTGTACTGTTTCCAGTAACAACACTTCATTTTAAGTGTTATTGGCAACACTTTCATTTAAAACAGTGATGGTGAGTGCCTGCCAAGAACAAAAGGTGATTTGATGGTGTTATAGGAGAATGACACTTGGGGTGAATTGGGATTAAGGGGTGGTGAGGAGGATCTGAACAAGGATGATCTCATATTAAATAATAATTAAGCAAGGCTCAAACCATTAGATGCCTGATGAGGATACTACTAATACTACTACTAAGTAAAACCACTTGAAGGAAACTTTGTTTTTGTTCATTGTAAGTTTATCATGATTACTCAGTTATTCATCTCAATCTCAATCACTATTTATGAAGAATCTAACTGTACTGTGTGCTGTTGCTATCACAGATCAGCCAAATCCACAGTGCTGTTGCAGCTTGTTATCCATTGACAAATAGAGTTATGCTTATCAGAAAGCATATGTATTATTAAAGCCTAAACAAAGAATGTTCATTATCAGTGCATAGCATCTACAATTCAATCATCGGCAATTGTGCCAGATTTCTTGTGAAGACAGAATCATTATTATAACATATTATATCAATCACATTGATTAGTTAATTAAGTCTTACATATTTGACAGTACGGTACATTTGGCTATAGATTTTACTGTGTCACATGACAACATACAGCATATTTTCAAATAAAAAAAACAGGATTGTTTGTTGTGTTACAATTAATCAAGATATGCCACCATTCCTGAAATAAACACTGATGATCTCCACTGCTGTTCGTTGTTCGTAGAGAATCTGCCAAATGATTGTAAAGTACCCTTACAAGACTTTGGCAAACTGTTCCAACATAACATCAAACAAAACACAATCATACAACAAGAAAATGTAAGTACTAGACGGTTGTTTGGCTTGTGAGTGTTTACTACGTACCGCAGACCAAAGTAAAAATCTATTCTACAAACAGACGGTGGGCTACAGGATGTATAATTTGTGGCAAGACCTGCGAATGCTTCGTGGTCGTGTTTTCAAGCAGGGTTCTTTTTCCCCTGCGTCAAATGAAAACATATTGATGCATTGGTTGTGAAAATAACTTGCAGGGTGTCCAGTATTAGAGTGCAGTTGGTGGGTCTCATTCAGAGCAGGGATCGAATGGAGCCTGCAGGATCAACCAGTAAAATTACCTGGAAAAGCTTCCAGTTGAATGGAAGGCCTATGGCAGGGGTCGGCAACCCTGGTCCTGGAGAGCCGCAGGGTGTACTGGCTTTCGTCTCCACCTTAAAATAAGCAACCAATTCAGACCCAAGAAACCAGGTGAGGTGAGTTAACTGTGCAATCAACAGCTTTCATTGATCAATTAATGCCAAGTAACAACGAAAGCCAGCACACCCTGCGGCTCTCCAGGACCAGGGTTGCCGACCCCTGGCCTATGGCATGGTGCAGGATGCATTAGGTGTTGATTATGGAAGTGAAATGTGAACAGACACATTGTTATCGTGAAAGTAGTTTAATTAGCTTGATGAAAGTACTAGCTACAATTACACCTAACTTTTCTCTCTGTAAAGGGATTGAGGTGAGGTTGAATGAGAGGTTAGGTTTTTGTTAAATAATTGATATTGTGGATTTGTAAACATTAGTTGATTGAAATTTCATGAAGCATTGTTCAAGAATATACACTCAGTGAGCACTTAATTAGGTATTTATTAGACTCATTAGACTTTTTTTTTTTTTTTTTTGCAGTTTCTGAGATACTCAACCCACCCTGTCTGGCACCAACAATCATTCCATTGTCACTTCAATCACATTTCTTCGGCCTTCGGCACGGTTAAAACGCCAGGTCACACTGTCAATGACATTTAAACAAGGGTCTGCTCCACGGTCGCTATTAAGACTCCCATGCATAAACGATCGATATTGGAAGCAAACACACGAAACAAAATATATGCAAGTAAATGTAATACGATTATCTCTCTGCGCGCAGTCATTTTATGTGACACCAGGACTGCAGATGTTTGCCAACAGGTCTGTAATCCATTCAGTCAGTAATTAGGGGCAAGCTGTCCGGGGTGCTGCGGCTGAATCTCGCATTGGCTGCCGCTACGGTCTAATCCATTTTGGCAAGCCGGGGCATGCTACAAATCTATTGATTAGCATTCATCCTCATGCCAACCTGAGCGCGTCTCAAACTCACTCAGATCCTAATAAACCCCCACCCAATTTCTTCTTAATCCTTGGTCATTTATCACGGGATTCAATGGCTTTGACATTCAACATGTACAACTTGGATGCATATAAATTATGCATATTTCAAAATAGGGTTCAGGTGGCTCAATCTTTGTGTTGTGAATATCGCTAAAAGCTCCGATCGTCTCAAACGCTACGCCTAGGATTTTTGGCTTCGGGGATATAAATAAATCATCCACTGTAGCCTAGTCTGTACCCATCACTGCTGCAACTACACAGAGAAAAAAGGTGCTCATAGGAAGTATTCTTAAACAAGAGTGATTTTTATACTAGGCTATTTCGGATATTTTCCTGGTGAACGGCTTAACCGTTTTCTTGGAGTTTCAGACTTCAGTACAATTTCAGTAGAAATAGTAGTTCTCGGTCCGTAAATTTGGTTTTCAGATACGCTTATTTTAATCTGCTGTAGCCAGCAGTTTTTGTTGTTGTACGTGCTTACCAAACAAACGTTAAACAATGTTTACGGTAGAGCTGCTGCCATATAACCCAATATATAATATTTCATCTTATTATAAACCAATGGATGAAATATTAGCCTAATAACACACATTGAAAGCGAATTCCTTGCAAAGAGGAAACGGTGACACTGTAATCGCTGGCCTGCTATCAATTTTACGGGGGTGGTTCGTGTCTGCGCCTTCGTACTTCATTAGCCTTGCAGTTCTGGCTTCACCGTTCCGTTCCCCACGTGTAAATAACATTCAGAACCACGGACAGCAACCTAGAGGCGGAAAATATTCTGTGTCAATCTCGTTATTTTAGCGGGGAAGGGACCATGTGTGGTTTGCGAACTGTCCGTGATGGGCTGCGACCAATCACGTTAAAGGGGCGGGTGGGCACCACGCAGTGCATCGGTAGCTAAGGTGGGAGCTGCTGTAGGAGAGATTCGTGATTGAGCTCCAGAGATGGGCTTCGGGCTCTGAATTCTTCCACATAACAGCGCAGCGCTCGTTTGGCGAAATTCGTTACGGCTTTTCTCGCAGTGGCTGTTAAGATAACCAAGCGGAGACCAAGGCTCATATTCCGAGAAGCACCACTTTTTTTCGTCTCACCTGCACAAGCGGTGAACAGGAGGAGAGCAGAAATGGATCAAGACAAATACTTACCGGAGCTGATGGCCGAAAAAGATAGCCTGGACCCTTCGTTTGTTCATGCAATGCGCCTTTTGGCTGAAGGTAAGGTACAATTATGTTTGTTTGGTATGCTTACACTTCTCATATCGTTTTATAGCGTGTCATTAGTCTGTGAGGACAGAGCGTTTCAGCAGAACATATGCAGCTAAAATGCATAGTCTGCCTTTTCTCCCTATAAAATAAGTGGCTCCGTGGCTTTCGTACTACTACTACTACTTTGATTTTTTTACAGACTAAACAATCTCGGACAATAGAATATATTCGTAATATATCGGAAGGTGCGTGGAACATCTGTGACTAGTGTCTAGCATTGTATGCGTACGCACTTCGGCAGTGTGAGACCCGAAGGTGTCCCTGGCGTTGTTAGTTTCTGATAACAAGTAACGCAGGATACTTTCCCCGCTCCCCACTGGGTTTATCGGAATACTGTAAGAGCGAATGTGGTAGGCGCCCAAAGGAACTTAGGAAGGAACGAAATATAAGTGTAATAAAATTTCCCAGTCAATTGCATTCATTTCGTTAAAGAGTAGCTTACATTAGGCTAGAGATCGTGTGGTTCTACCGGGGCGAATCTGAAATGCACGGTGGCCAATGCTATGCACAGAACATAACGTCACACGAGCGTTGCAGATTATCAAAAAAAGTGCATCACCCACCTGATTAGAACGTCCTTCTACTTATCTGTAGGAATACATATTTTAGACTACACTAAAAAATACCTTTCCTCCCAATGCATTTGGCTTGTAATAAAAATAATAATCCAATATTTTGTCTCCCGGTCCCAACCAAAACAGTGGGAACAGTTGGTCTATGCGTATCAAGGGCAAATGGTGAAAAGCCATTTAAACAAACGACTGTCTTGAGCTTTTTCTCCCAATTTCTAATTCAGATACTTCTAAAGGACTGGCACAAAGCCACCGTATTTATAATACGAATAGCAATTTCCCACTGAGGTGGGCTACTTTTCAAAACTACAAAGAGAGAGTCGTGTACCCTAAAACCACGTGAAGCCAAAATATTTCTCCCAATCATTTCCCCAAAATCACTGGTAAAATACATCCTAAATGAAAGAATGAATGTATCTTCCTTGATTAGTTAACAAAATCGAACCGTTTTTAGGCAAAGCGTAAATACGTCAAGTAACCCATAACAAAACAAAAATTCCCTCTGAACCTTATAGACTACCTCACAGACTCAACAAACAGTAATCTCTTGGCGACTTCGATGAAATGATCATAGTGTTCACATAAGTCACAAATCACATAGTTTGTTTAAACATAATAGGAGTGTTGAGAAGACCATGAAACGAAGTTACTCCGAGCAGCACGCATCTTAATAATATCTGGATGACGAAGCGTTTGGGGTAGCCGTAGGCGACAGTTTTTTCGCGGAAAGGTGAACGGAACCTACACCTACAAGTCCACAAATAGCTTTTACATCCTTTGCGTCGAGCTAGTCCACGCTTTTCCCACCGAAAGCGGGCTAACAATCAAAGAGATGCGGTGTGTACCGCTCAGTCGGCGAGCCTCCAGATCCGGTAAATCTGTGCGTTACACTGTGCCCACGGATGATTTAACCTGTACTCACAGCACGAACGTATACATCCATTTAAAAAAACACAAACAAGATCTGTCTTTTCGATATTTGAGACCAAGATATTCCATAGTTTTCTCTTTTTTTTTAAATTACGTAAACGGGTTGTTTGTTTAAATGCTGATGCATCTACAGGTTTACCCAGATCCTTTAAATGATCATGAAATATATTTTCAGAGTTGGTGAGAAAATGTTGTTGAAATGGGGCTATGCATAGGGAAAAGTAGGGCAGAGAAGGGCAGGGGTAAACCAACGAAATATGGAAACAGTTTACCTAATCATTGCTTTCTGCTTGGGATCATTTGAATTGATTGAGGACAAATATCTCAAATTACCCACACTTAGCAAAACCTGAAACCTGCACCTCCTTAACTTTTGTACTCTTCCCAAATCTGAGCATTTGGCGGAGGTCATAAAAGGAAGTGGTTGCCATGGGGTTTATCAAAAACCCCCTCTCGTGTCCTTTCACCATCTTTTGTCCTCGCGCCATCCCTTCTTCAATGCCTTTATCCCAAATTCATATTTAATAATCCCCCAACAGCACGGGGTTGTCATCACCAGTTTGAGTAGATACTGTGTGTGTGGCACAAGTATGTTATAAAACATTTTTTTTTTGGTGTGCTATACTTCCGAGTATCCTTTGTGTGAATAAGTATAATCACAAACACTCAGTGAGCACTTTATTAGGTATTATTAGACTACTGCTGTAGCCTGTCCACTTAGTGGTTTGCTGTGTTGTGTGTTCAAAGATTCTCTTCTGCATACCACTGTTGTAATGTTTGGTTATTTGCGTTGCTGTATCTTCCTGTCAACTTGGACCAGCTTCTCCACTGACCGCTTTCATTAACAACACATTTTTGCCCGCATAACTGCTGCTCACTTGATGCTTTTGGGTTTTTGCACCATTCTCTGCAAACTCTAGAGACTGTTATGTGTGAAAATCCCAGGAGATCAGCAGTTTCTGAGATACTCAAACCATCCTGTCTGGCGCCAACAAGCATTCCACGTAGATCACATTTCTTCCCCATTCTGACATTTGGTCTGGATAAAATGCAGCTATAGTTGCTTTTATGCATTTCATTGCTACTACATGATTGGCTGATTCAATATTTGCATTAACAAGCTGGTGTACAGGTCTACCTAATAAAGTGCTCAGTATGTGGTCCAACCTGAACTTTCCACTGTCTATAGAGCTCCCTCTCTTATACAGTCCATTTTCATAACAGCGGGGGAAAAGTCTCCATTTAGTTTCATGAAAGACTGCAAGAAGAGACTGCATTAGGGAAAGCTAATTTTTGAATGGTTTTCAGACATCTCCGGACAGTAGCAGACATGACAGGTTATCATTATTATTAAATAATGTAGTGTAGATTGGACGAACGTTCAAGTCATTTTCAACTGATGCAGTCCCCTGAACACCAGAGGGGCAAGTTAAGTAAAACTGTGTTAGTGCCTCAGTACCACTCAAGACATGTGCTGTCAGCTACAGAATACAGACCATTCCCAGCTGTTTCACATCTGGAACAAAATCATGCTCACACACTGAAAATGTATGTAGCACAAAGAGTATATCACATACTGGTGCATGACATGTGGATGGTACAACGGTAAAATTATCTAATGTCGTTTTGTTACTGCCTAATGCAAATCGTTTCTCACTTATATTGGTTTAATTTCTGCCAGAGGATGACATTCGTTTGGAGGATGAAATGCTTTGTAAAGAAGTAGTGTTGAAGCTGAGGTTCTGGTTGTTGCACTCAGGAATTTGTAAGAGACAGGTGTTTGTGAGTGATGTGGTGAGCTAGCAGGTCTGTCTCACCTCTTTTTATGTCGCTGAAAGTATCAGTACTCAGCATGTATATTCTCCATTAATTCTGAACTGCTTTTTATGTTTTCAATTTGCACTGGATAAGGGAATCTAGATTTTTAAGGACAAACATGACTTGGTGTAATAAATATGTTGTTTATAGGGCACTAAATATGTGGGTGAAGCTTTACACAAAAATACTGCTTAGAAGTGTGAAAAAATGCTCAATTTAAAAGCTTGTATCTGCTTGGAGCCCATTCACTTTGGTATCTTTGAAGTTCAATATCTCAAAACCATTCAGAACACAGATAGAACCTCATAATTCCAAGGTCATGATATTATTATTATTAAATCATTATTAATGACAGCATTGCATTATCATTATTTTTGACTACCGTGATCCAGAAACAATGGCAGGAAAGTGTGGCATGTTATTAGTTCTGTGTTGTGACAGGGTGAGAAAGAACAGTGTACAGTATATGTGGGCATAATTCAAACATAATTCAAACAGGAGCAGAACTGTGCGGCTCACATTAGCATAGCTTTCATAAAAGCCCAATCTGGGTGAGACGGGGGGGGTGTATAATGTAGCCCCCTGTGTTTCTGCTCTGCAGACATCGCTGTGCTAGAGCTCCATAGAGACCGCACAAAAAAGGACCGTGTACAAAATGAGTGCCAGGACAGAACACCCAGCGGGCGTGTGAAGAGAGGGAATAAAAGGAAGGAATGTTCTCCCCGTTCCACACGCTAGAGGAGGGAAAATAGGGAAAAACTCAGGTGTGGCCAATCACTCGCTCGCTTCTATTAATTAAAAAAATAATTTGCGGGCTCTAATGGTAGTGTGCAGCGACCGAGATCGTATCGGGTTTTCTACGTTAATGGGAGAGATGCTACAAAGGGGCTAATCAGGCATCTGCAGGGCTCCAATTAAAATTAATTAAATTGGTGATGAGAAAATAAGCCCCGACAATACGTCACTACAGCTAATATGGAATATGGAAGTGTATATACAGGTCAGTCTTTAAGTAATTGGACAGTTGGTACCAGTTCTGTTCTTTTGGTTCTGTACTCCAGCACATTAGATTTAGATGAATATAATGTTAAAGTGCACTGTCACCTTTAATTTGATGGCATTTATATCCACATCAGGTGATCTGTATAGGGAGCCATAATATTTTGCAGAAATTGTTTGACAGGTGTTTCTTATTCGCTATGTGTTCAATCACTTCCTTAGTGCAGGTATACGAGAGCTTACAGATGTAAAAGAAAACTACATCTAGTCTATATTCTAGGTTTTTGATTGCCTTTGGAGTCAAATGCCAATTGAAAGTCAAGGAAGCCATTATGAGGCTGATAAAAAATACAATTATGTAAAAACACAGTCAGAGACATGGGCTAAACAATACCAAATTACCAAAATAAATGGCTTGGGACAACATTAAGAAGAAAAAGAACATGAGTGCAAGTTTGGGATCATTGCCTTGCTGTGAGATGATGCATACCTTCCAATGAGAATTTGGTTGAACCTTAAGTAGATACTGTAAGATGCTTCTACACACTTTCTAATAATGTTACAAATAATGTTTATTTTGATAAGTCTATTGTTTGCCTATGTCTCTGACTCTGCTTGACTTTCATCAGCACCACAAAAAGTCAATAACAGACTCAAATTCAAAAGCCTTGAATCGAGACTGGACACTGTGAGCTCTCTTACACCTGCTCTAAGTACACCACATACGAAACACCTGTGAAACCATTTGTCCCAAATATTATGACGCCACAAAATTGGGGCGCTATGTATAAAAACGGATGTAATTCCTAGAAGGATCCCGAAATATGGATGTAATACCTTAACATTATAGGGGACAGTCTGCACTCTAAGCCCAGAGTCATTGTTTCATTTCAAATCCAATGTGCCAAAACTGAGAAATTGCACCACAGTCTAAATACGGACTGATGATAATGTTGGAGAGCTGCATACAGGACGTCCATGGGGTACCAAACGGGGGCAGTCAAGTTTCGGCTTGTTTATTTATCATAGATTTTTGTATTTTTTGTATTTTTATTTGTCATTGAGAGGCGGAGACTGGTGTTCCGCTGAGCAGAGACGAGTTACCAGGCCCCAGGGAAACACGTGGGTCGCTGGATACCTGCCAGGTGTTATTTACTCCCCGCTGTATCCTTATTCATCTTTCCTGGGGCCCTCCTACTCGCATTCAAGCACCTAATCACAGGCTCACAGTGAAACCTGCGCTTCCCAAGAGAGGTTGGTGGGCTCAGCTGACACTGGTGCTCTTCGTGAGGATATACACCTTTACTGAGACTCTGCTACTGTAGCGGAGGTTAGCGCGGCTAGTTCGCTAATGAAGCATGGCGAATGAGTGTGGGTTTTAGTCTGGATAGTCAAGTCCCGAATCCCCTTCAGATATGGTGCACTAATCTGTCGTAAAAAACACTCCATTGAACCGAGCAGGGTTTTGACTCTTCATATTCCCCAAAATGTCCAATGTGTGTGTGACATGACAAAGAGGTAGAAATCTGACACTCCACTGCACCTTTTCTGAAATATTTTCATCCAAATATATTTGCATTCATAGTGGCTGACATACTACTGGTAGAGACTTTTTACCAATGGAGGCTTCATTAACAATGTCAGACCCAGCTACTGTGACTTGAATATGCAATAGCTAATGCCATTAAATGTAATAGTGAAAATAACCTAAGTAGGTAGGTTGCAGTGAAGTACTTGTTGGTTGAGTATGCTAGTCTGCTGTATCGGTGAACATAATGAAGAGGCTGCTTGAGACCCTGAAGTATGCATCACATTGAGTTCTATAAATACTGCATAAAGAAGACTTACAGTTCACAATTAGTCATTTGGCAGTTGCTTATAACCGAAGCAAAGTATGTTTTACATGCTCAGCAAACACCACAATAGCTAGAGATACACTCAAAGTCATAATCATATAAGTGCCACCATCAAGGCACATGTTTCCAGGCCTACTGTATGGGAAAGAGAGGTGAATATGCTTTCCTGATAAATAATGTGTTAGTATTAGACATATGTGACATTTATGAGTTTATATTTTCCTCGTATGAATGTCACAGATCTACATACAGAAGCTGGAGTGAGGATAAAGATGTTCTCATACAGCACGTAAAGTTTCAGCGCATTGTCATAGGGGAGCATTAGGTGAATAATTTAATTAACTCAGAATTAGCTCCTGCAATGTTTGGGGTTTATTTTGGGTTTGCAGAATCCCCACATGGCCTGGGACTCAGACGCAGTACACTTATTAAACGAGACAGAAAATTAATACTTTCGGATGTACTTTGGAAGACATTTTGCTGTTGATTCATACCCTTTATCCTAGTTTAAGTTTACAGCATTGGGTACAATAAAAAATCATATTACAGAAAGAGATGTGGGCTGTGTTGATACAGGCCTTTTAATCCGTTCAGCTCTGAGTTATTTCCCTCCGCTCTTGAACTAATGCCCAGGTAAGTACAACTGTGGAGAGTTATTTTTATTGCGTTTGTTTTGCTGTAAGTTATGGAACAGAAAAAGTCACCTGGGAAATCCCGTGCGATTTATTTTTCAGTCTGTTTCCTGAGATGAGGTGACCAGGGTCTTAGCCGTTCTTTCACCTGAGTAATCAACCACTTAATTAGTCTTATTATCCCATTGTGTCCCCGTGAATCTCTCCTCACAGACCTACACAGAGGAGTACTTTTTTTTTAACCGCATGACGATAAGCGGGCAAAGCATAACATTCATTTTATTACGAGTAGGCCTATACATCATATATTATTTAAATGTTATACATGTATATTACATACAGTATGTCATATAAACAAGTTTCAGCAGATCAGACACTGACCCGAGCGCCTTGCTGGTTTGAAATATTTTCCTGGCAGAGAAAAGACGTGCATAATTTATTTCGAAGACAAAGCCGGTAGATTGGTAGCGCTGTACCCGGGCGGTATGGAAGATTACACGGAGAGCGAGACAGTGTCGTTCGCAGGGCCACCGGTGTCTCTCTCAGCAGCGAAACTGCAACAGCCTTTGCTAAAATGTTTCCAGAACCGAAGCACGTGTTGGGAAGGGCGCCTGGCTCCTTTGTTTTCACGTTCGCAAAAGGAGCTACGGGTCGGAAATGAATTTTCGGAATAATTTCCCTTCTCTGTCAGAGCGGACTTTATAAGTAGAATCCTGCAGGATTGAATTCCTCCCATACGGCCCCCTGAGCCTCACCAGAGGTAGGGAGGGAATATAAATGGCTCATAAGTGTCACTGGCATGAACAGGTTTTATAGGAAACTTAGACATATGGCTCGAATCTATTTTGTTAATTGAAAGGTAAGGTAGAGGTCTTGGGTCAAAATGCACAGCGAGCTTGAAGAGGCTGAATATTTACCATTGTAAAAACACGTGCAGTTCAAAAAGGGAACTGAAAAACCTTTGTGTGAATAATGTAGTTAAATATTCTCCATTTAATCAAAGGGTCACATTCCTGTGCTCTAGACAAAATAAGCTCAGTTTCTCGGTTTCATAGATTTTTTAAATATGTTTTTCCCTCATTAACAGTGGTAGGCTATTGGAGAAAACAAGCTGTCCAAGCTGAGGCCTTTCACATTTGCGGACCTTTTAAACATACCCTTCTGCTGTGTTTATTTATTCATTTTTATTCATGCTTTGCTTAAAGTTAAGCTTTTTTTTGTGGAATGGAATGCCTGCATTAGAATTACTTATTTTAAAAGCTGATTAGAACATTTGGAACAAGGAAAAATTACTGTTAAAATAATGCTTTATGTTTGCCAGTGTGTGTAAATGTTAACTGTGTTTATACACCGTCTATTTCAGCCTCTTCCAAAATATTTATGATTTAATCATTTTGGTTTCAGCACACAATTTGCATTTACAACAGCACTGAGTATTACGCTATGAAACAATTTACAGGGTCAGTTCACTGTAATGAAAGACTTTACACTTGATTATTTCTCCAAAAGTTTAGGAGAGGTTGATATTTTAGACTCTGCATCTTGTAAATGTCTGCATTTATATACCGCCTTTATCCAAAGCACTGTACAATTGATGCCTCTCATTCACCCATTCACACACACACACACACACACACACACACACACCAATGGTGTTTGGCTGCCAGGGACACTTCGACATACCCAGAGCGTGATCGAACCGGCTACCCTCCGACTGCCAGATGGCTGCCCGTCCAGAGCCAATGTCGAATTTTAACCAAAAGTCCAATAATGCCTTATTTAAAACAAAAAATATTCAAGTCAAGTCTGTGTATATTGGAGTCAGGCATTTCTTCTCTAAATATTTACTCTGTCCTCTCCAAGTACAGGGACTGTTATAAGGAGACACTTTGAAATGTTTCTCTTGCCAGAGGGAACTTCTTCAGTCACAACTGCATAAGCCATTGCTATTTTTGTCATATATAATTCATATAAGAACTTTATTGTTCTCAGCCACTGTGGGTACCAACTATTTCCTATCTACCCACTGTGCCATTATTATCCTAGCACATCAGTCGATTTGGATTAAAATCTTAATTAAAAGCTTCTAAATGCCTAAAATATAGAAGAAATGTAAATGTTATTGAAGATGACTGGCTGACTTTGTCTGGAGCTTGTGTACCAGAGAGCACTACCTAACTGCCATGCTCTGCACTAGAGCTGAATGGTCTTCAGAACAGAACAGAACAGAACATAGCATGCATTACTACACTTGCCAATTCAGCATCTTTAACGCTACATTAGACTGCCATCAAAAGCTGACCATGAGTCTGGCTGCTTCAGGCTTTTAATGGTTGGACTTTAACAACAAAATCCATGCAACCATCAATGGATAATAACTCAAGAATATCTGTCTATCAATCTATATATCTATCCATCTACAGTATATAAAGTATTTACACTCACCGAGCACTTTATTAGGAACATTTTTACTTTATTACACCTTCGTATTCATGCGGTTATTTAATCAGCCAATTGTGTGGCAGCAGTGCAAGGCATATAATCATGTAGATATGGATCAGGAGCTTCAGTTAATGTTCACATGAACCATCAGAATGGCGAAAAAATGTGATCGAAGTGACTTGGACCGTGGAATGATTGTTGGTGGCAGACAGGGTGGTTTGAGTATCTCAGAAACTGCTGATCTCATGGGATTTTGACGCACACTATTCTCTAGACTTTGCAAAGAATGGTGCAAAAAAAAAACCAGTGAGCAGCATTCCGCAGACAGAAACGCCTTGTTAATGAGTGATGTCAGAGGAAAATGGCCAGACTGGTCAAAGCTGACAGGAAGGTGACAGTAACACAAATAACCACACATTACAACAGTGGTATACAGAAGAGCATCTCTGAACACACAATGCATCATAACTCTAAGTGGATAGGTTACAGCAGTAGAAGTCTAAAAAATAAGTCTAATAAATACCTAATAAAGTGCTAACTGTGTGTATAGGTACATAGTATAATGCCACAGTGTATTTATTGTACTGAATATTGACCCAATTCTTTTGATTTTATCTGGCACTAAGCATGTATTCCATTTAATTGCATACAAAATACTACAGTAAAATATTTACCGTCTGCAGTGAGCTGGAACTGAAAAGCACGGATCAGTTTCTCAAACTTCCTTCATGTTTAGAAAAGAAACGGTTCTTATTCACGATGGAACCTGCTGGGATGAGTGGAAGGGAGCAGGAGAGCTCCGGAGGAGATGAGAGGGAACCTGTGGGAAAAAACAAGGAGCTGACACTAATCCCACAGTATTGCACAACAGACCCGGATCCTCGCTGTACGCGTTGCCTACCATACAGTAATTAACTGCTATTTGTGTCATTGTCTGCGGATAGCAGCTATTGAATTGAGAGGCAGTGGGTTCATGGTTGAAAGTGATTGTTAAGCAGCAGTATTGTGAAATGAATGCCTGCCTTGTTTAAGTATTGGGGGTGTGGGGTGATACGTTGTAGAGGCTGTCTTGGTGGTTTAAGAAGAAATATTACATAGTCTTCAGTGAAGACTGTCTGTAACAAAACCTACAAAGCCTTGAATACTGTGCTTGTGTGTGTGTGTGTGTGTGTGTGTATGTTAACTGTTTATGCCCGAATGAAAGAATTGTAATATGCATGACTACAGGAAGGTTTGGGGTACTGTATTATAGGTAAGTGTAGATGGAAGGTTTGGGGTAATATATTATGGATAAGTATTGGAGGAAGGTTTGGGGTACTGTATTCTGGGTAAGTGTTGGCAGAAGGTTTGGGGAACTGTATTTTGGGTAAGTGTTGGCAGAAGTGCCTGTGGCAGTGGGCAGGGGACCCTGGCAGGGGATGAGAGGCTGACCCCAGCTTAAAACCTCTAATTTCCATCTCTAGTTTAACATAGCAGTGTGACGGTACCGACAGGGGTAACATCCTGCAAGCCTCCCATCCAGCTTCTGTATAGCGGTAATAAGGGGCTGCAAGCTATGAGTAAAGCAGCTAACTGATCCTACAATAGACTGAACTGATGCTCCTGTAGAGCTGACTTAAGCAGTGCCCACTGACACACATACATGCATGCAGACACACACAGACACACATACACACACATACAAATATTTTTAAGAAGTAACTGTTAGACCACACCTAATATACTGTTTTATTGATGAATCAGGCCAGCAGCATAGCCCGATAATTGCTAAAAGTGGCTGAAGCTAGCTGTCTGTATCAGAAAGAGAAACAACACGCATTATGGGTACGGTGAGGTCAGGAGGAAATGCAAGCTATGTTAGGAGTATTCGTTAAGTGCTACATTTGCACAGACCGCCAATGTGCCCGTTAAAATCTAGCCGCCCAACCGACAGAACAAAATGGTGCCATAGTCCTCAATTAATCTTTCATTGAGCACACTTCTGGATGCAGTCAAACTTTGCCCACGTCTCCTGCTGATGAATGAACGTGTTTCTTTTTAGGATCAAAGACCCTCTGTGCTCTCACGGAGAGAGTGGTGCTGTGGAAGAGGGATCATTATCTCCGGTGCTGGTTTTTGTGCTGAAAAGGACAACTTTTAATTTGCAAGATAAGCATTTTCCCGAAGAGCCATAACTAATAAACAATGTATAATGAGGGAAAAATAAATATAAAATGCACAACCTTTACCCGATCCGAGGTTAATGTACAACCTTCTTTTCCACACAAGTAAAAGTTCCTCTCTTCTCATTTTGGGGATTACTGAACTGCACTTAAAAGTGTTTGCATGCTGGTATTTAGCTGTGAAAGCGTGTGAATATTGATGAAGACGAGGTGAAATATTTTGGCCTACGACTGCTTTCACTCTTTCATGCGATGCCAACCCACTGCTGAATCTCAGACCACACCTCTGGTCACATGACTTCAGACCTGGCCTCCTATGCTGTCTGACTCACATTTACCCATTTCTGCTATAGCGGAGATACGTTTACATTTTACATACGTTTTAGCCGAGAAGTTTAGTCCTTAAGCTGGTGTAGCATTTGTCAATACGTGGGCGGTTGTGTTGCTTTTTTGAACAGAAGGCCCAGGTGTACAAGCAGAGTAGCTGAGAGTAGGCGTTGTGATTCCAGCCCCAGCAACACTTAAATGTGGTATAATTCCAGCTCTCTCACTACACCGTGCGCTCACTCAAATGCGCATTAAGACTGAACACATTGCGCACCACCTCCAGCGTTCTGCGCAAAGCAATTACGCCACGGAGCCTCCTGTATCACGGCAACTGCACCTAATGACTGCAGTGTCCCCCCATCACTCCAGCCATCGATTACATGCTCAATATCGTCTGACCTACTTCTATCAATACCAGAGCTGATTTTTAAATTTTATTTTCATTTATTTACTTTAAATTCCAAGAAGGCAGCACACCGGCCTCTGTCTCTCTGGCACTCAGTATCTGGCTGTAGCAAGTCAGTCTTCGTTTGTGGCAAGTTTGTTATGACTGAAGTTTTTTGTTGCTTTGAATCAGCCGTTATCTACCTTTTGACTGCACATATTTATGTTTCTGATTTTATTTCGCTCTCGCATCCCGTCTCTGTCATGCTCTCTCACACTTGCTCTGCTTATATGATTTTGTGTTCTACTTATGGTTTTATGGTTTTATATTGTCTGTAGCTTTATGTGCTACTACCTTCTTGGCCAGGTCTTCCTTAGAAAATAGATTTTTGAATCTCAACGGGACTAACCTGGTCAAATAAAGGTTAATGAGGTTAACTAATAAATAAAAATAAAGAAATAAATGATAATAATAATACGCAATGCAAAAACCATTCCTTGCATCAATCTGGCTGTCCTACCCACGACCGGTCAGGGAAAGAACAGACTTCATAAGGCTTTAGCGGCGATCATCCACCCTGTTTGTTTTCCCCGCTGTTCTAATGATCGGGGAGGTGTTTTGAGTGCTTGTAAGGCGCGGTGGTTGTATCAGATAAGAATCAGGGCACACGCTCGGTGCCGAGCGCGTTCTTCCCCCCGCGACTGTTAAATAAATAATGTCGCTGCAAGGTTAGATGAAGCGCATCGAAATCACACGAGAATAGGAACGGAACAGTCGTCCGCGGAGAGGGACTCCACACTGCGAACCGATACTGTGGCTAAAAGAAATGTGAAATGAATCGCGAGGCTTTCTGCCAAGGTATCGGTAATGCACTTCACCAATCAGAGGCAGAAGCATCCCTGGCAAAAAGTACCCTCCACCCACGTATTCAAGCTCTCCAAATAGTGTCAATAACATTACTAATGTGCCATTATCTCTTGTTCTCCAGATGAGATGGTGTGTATGCACACTTTTCAGTTCTACCTTAATTTTATGTTGAACTAAAATCAATTACAACAACAACAACTAAAATGTATACTAAAATGACTGCTCAACTAACCTTCACATGAGGTCAGTAGCATCAAGCTGTTGAAAGGGGCAGATCTTGCATCAGATCTTTTCACATGCCATACTGTCCTGGTGTTCACTATCAGACAGGAAACAGTTACATACTCCTTATCAATGTGCGTTCCTACCATCCTGTTGCACAGTGAAATTTCATTTATAAATTAAAAATCAATAAAAACAAAAACAACAGTCGTAATAATGATAGTACATAGTCCCAGCTTCCATATGTAAGCAGGAGATCTGGGGAGTCCAGGCTGTTTTATATCTGATTGAATCCCAAATGTGACCTCTGTGTAAAAATGCACAACATCCGTAAGACAAGTCCCCCCGGAGTCCAGACTAAAGTCAGAGGGAATTTGGGACATTTTCTCATGCGGCAGATGGGATCTTTCAACTGCAGATGGGAAAAAACCTTATCTTAACAATTCTATTTCAGTTTGCCTAACGTGGGTTTCAGCTAAATCCCAGTCAATAAAGTCATGAAACACGGTTTCTGTATTATTATTATTATTATTATTATTATTATTATTATTATTATTATTATCATTATTATCAAAATGTACTCATGAATATGTAAATACAGTATATTAATGTTCAGTTAGTTTGTTTCCCGCTAAAAAAAACTGCTTCCTGACATTTCTTTTTTATTATAAATTGTCCAGGGATGAGATCAAATTACTGGCTATATGTACATATGTGCATAGCCAATATTCAATGACATGTATTCAAATTAATGTATATATTTGTAGGTTTTGAATTAATCTTGCATTTACATACCTTAAGTACTATTATTAACCCCATATCATATAATATTATAGCACTGTCGTTGATTTAATGGCTGTACATGGACATTTATTAAATGCCAACTCTTTCAGTCCAATAAGCCATCAGTATGACTACTGTGAAAGACAGACATTTATGAAAGGCATAAATGTCGCTGGTTTGAAAGAATATTACCTTTCCACTGCCAAATTCCAATTGTAGTTTTAACGTGTGAAGCCTGTCATTCCTATTTGCCTGCCCTAAAATGCACTCCATCACATTTTAATTGAACTGGAGCATAGTGTTTCAATTAAATCTTGAACCTGCCCCAACCACCAAACAAACTCTTTAAATGTTTAATTTTTGGTGACAAGGGAGCTGTAAAATGTAAGAGATCACAGCAGAATGGTCGTAACTCACTGGAATGGTGCCTGGTTCCAGAGAGAGAAGGGTGAGCACAGAGGCCTTCAGAGGGACAGGCGCACATTCGACAGCACCGCATTTTCTCTTCAATGTTTCTCTTTCACAACAGCACGGGGGGTTAGCGACAGAAATATAAAGAGAGAAACAGCACTCAAGGAAATATTTTTTGCTTACTTCACAGCTCAGTTCAAGGAGCAGTGGTCATACACTGTTAGTAATCAGTCATTGTGATTTTTAGATAGGGAGCTCTTTGCTTGGTTCAGACGAGTACAAAAATGACTGGTTGTTGCTCCGCCTCCACTACATGAAAACTCACATCACCACTGTTTGGCCCAGCTTCTGATTTCAGATCAGTGCGGCTATGTGCTTATGCTAATAAACAGCTGGAGGAGAATTCTATCTTGCTGAAGCGGACTGAACAGTGGACTTCAGTCTAAACATGAATATTCATAAAGCACATTACATATGCTCACCTGATTTCCCCCTACGCTTACCTAGATTGGCCAAATTAGCTATCCTTCCGCCATTATCAAGAACCTAAAAGGCCGTAGAATTACATGTTTCCATTTTAAATCAGGCCTTTTAATAGAACAACTCACTTATAAAATCCCTAATTCTACCTGCGACTTGACAGAGATTTTCTAGGGATTATCTCTGTGTGTTTAGCGAGAGAAGCTCGGCGACATCCGGAATCCTGGTTTGCCACAGCATATATTTTGCAATAATAATAATATTCCAACCCACTTCAGTGCATTTCAGTGAATAGTCTCAGGAACCAGGGAGAGAGAGAGAAAAAAAAGAAACCTCCCCTTAGTCTAACAGCATTTATTTCATATCGATGACACAGTTTGATAGATTATATAATGACCGAATTAATGAAAATATCGCCAGGGACCTTTTCCAAAACCGCCTTTAGAAAATTCTCTTGCAAGTGCTTACTCCCCTGACTTAATTAACGTCAGTCAATTTCCCAATTTAGTCACGGCCACCCCTGTGGCTGGGGGACCCCACTGGGTCGACATCTGTCCGCTGGCGAGCTCGAGACGCCTCTCGTCTATCCTCGGGTTGTCATTTGGACACCGGGAAACAGACAGAACGAGCTCTTAGCCTCGCATTAGGACAGCTTGGGTCCAGCTAATAGGTTGGATGTCCTTCATGGTGCGGAGGTTAAAACAGGAAGTCGGACCTCATCACAGGAACTCAGAGATGGGAAGATATCTCTGGGTATGTCTTATGGCTAGAACTATAGCGCATGGGGTACCTGTACCAATGCTCATTGCCCCCTGCAGTGTGTGCGTGGTTGTGAATCTGACTGTCTGTGTGTGTGTGTGTGTGTGTGTGTGTGTGCACATATCTGTGTATGTATGTGTGTGCGTGTATATGTGTGTCTGAACCTGTATCCATGTCTGCGTGTGTGTGTGTATGACTGCGTGTTTGTCTGTGTGTGTTTGGGTGTGTGCATGCGTACATACAGAATGTGTCGTGTATGTGTGTGTGTGTGTCTGTGTGCGTGTATGTACCTATGTACATCTATGTGTCTCCATGTGTGTGTGTTTCTGTGTAAAGTATGTGTCTGTGTCTGTATACGTGTGTGTGTGTGTGTAATACATGGAGGCCAGTGTGTGTGCGTGTGTGTGATACATGGAGGCCATTGTGTGTGTGTCTGTGTGCCTGTGTGTGTGTGATACATTGAGGCCTGTATGTATGTAAGTGTGTGTGTGTGCGTGTGTGTGTGTGTGATACATGGAGGGTAGTATGAGCACTAATCTCTGGGGTCAATGGCATCGATTCAGTAATGTGCCCGGAGACGCTCGCCATAATAAAAAAAATTACCTCCGATACGAAGCAGAGATGCAGTAAAGATAAGGCGCTTTAATACTCCGCGCATTGCAAGCGAACGGAACACAGCTCCTCTGAAGCAGATATGAGAAATAAATATTCACGGCCGTCGGGAGACGACTGTTTAAACACGGGGCAGATTTCTCAGGGAGCAGCCAATACCCTCTCCTCTTCTTCTCTTCCATTCCCCTATCCTCCGCTCAAATCCTGGCAGGGGGCCTATCTTCCTCGCTTTTGAGATTTTTTTAGAAATGCGCGTCCCAGGTCATTTAGCAGAGAATAGGAATGCGGCCGGGTGCTAGCTCGGTGGTGTCGGGGAAGATGTGAAACATCTTGAAAGAGCCTGAGGTGAATGTTCGGCAGGCCCGCGCCTCACCGGTGTCACGTCCCCCAGCTGCCCCTTCCTGTCAGAAATATTTTGCTACGGCTCTGGCTGTATTGCAGCCTTCATTGATTTGCTGAGTTTAGGTCAACAAAAGACAAGTCTTTTCACTGCAAGACCAGCGCAGGAAGGCAGCAGCGTTATTAAAGAGCCTCTGGTTCGCTGATTTCCAGGGGTGGAAAAACACATATGGTGAATATTCGGGTGGGATGTTAGACCGACGTCCTGACTCACCGTGATCGTTAAAGATCCCACGATGCTCTTTTCAAAGTGTGGGGGGTTCTTTGGCTTTGTACACAACCTGGCTTTCTCGACCTGCCACCTAATCATCCCCTGATTTAATCGGCTAAAAACCTCCCCCTCTCCACCTCAGCTGGTGTGTGGTGAGTGTTCTGCCACAAAATGGCAGCCGTTGCATCACCCAGGTGGGTGCTGCATATTGGTTGTGGTTGAGGCGAGTTTCGTCTCATCACTGTAAAGCGTTTTAAGTGTGCAAAACGTGCTATATAAATGCAAATAAATAAAAAAAGAGATCATGTACCATCACGGTGGCCCTGTGTCTTTTCAGCAGTTACTGCTGTAACTTTTTTGGGGGGATTTTTTCAAATAGTGAAATGTAAAACCCCAACACCAGTCCTCTGTATATTCTAGCTGCCGGCACATATAAGAAACAGCATCTGTATGAAGGTGGGCTACAGGAGCTGTAATAACAGGCTGAGGGTATCAGAGACACCCTGCAGCAGTTCCCTGTGGGCTAGCCTCCACTGCTCCTAAAGGAGAACACAGGACCACAGTGCAAGTTCTGGCCAGAAATAAATGTATAAATTCTGCAATAAAAAAGCCAGAGCTCCCATATAATGGAAATGCCATTATATAAAAGGTTTAGTTCATGTTCACTCATATTGTACCTTTGTTAATGAATCCCAGTAGACTGACAGAAAAAGCAGTAATTTCCATGTCTGTATCTGCAGTATCTAGCACATTAGTGGTGCTTGAGGCAAACTACTCCTCATCACTGTAAAGCCGTTATTGTCCGCATTGTATCTTTTGGCAGAGAGGTAGAGAATTTGTATGAAGAGTTTCTTTCTAAAAATCAACAATAAAGTTGGCCATGGTCCCATGTTGAAGGCAACACTGAATATGTCTGCTCGCTCTTATCATATATTAAATTAAAAGATACATTAAATGAATCCTATACATATTCATGCATGCTTGCGTAACTGCACTCGAACGATGTTCACAGTTTGTACGCAGTGTTATTAAATTAGAAAAGCCGCGATGAGTTCCTTATGTTCGCAGAGCGGCGGAGTTGAAATCCTCTTTGAATATAAAACTCCAGTGTCTGTACAGTAGCATACTTGAAAAGCCGGTTTAACCCAACCTGATACTCTAACCCCGTGTCTTGCGTTTGATTCTTCCACAGCATAGTCTTAAGCGAACCGCTCATTGAATCTTGTTTCTGTGTTGACCTTGCTGTGGTACAGAGTGAGAATAAGATACAAGATACATCTCTGCCTGCTATCCACCTTTCTGATGTTGATGGGATGTCATAGTTCTGTGCATGGTTCTATGTACACCGGTTCCTTTGACACAGTGAATCTATAAGAAAATAATGCGTGAAAATATAAGAGCGCAAATCTAAATAATCACCAGAAAGTGAACATCAGTACCACGTCTAATTTAATTTATACTTCCATTTGCTTTATTGTCAGCTACATGAAAGGCTTTTTTCTCTCAGCAGTGGGAGATAAAAAGAGGCTTGAACAAGTAATTTCCATATATTGAAGGTAGACTGTCATTGAATCACAATAAATACATGCATTCTCATGCATATGCTTTTTCATAAAACATGTTCTTCATATCTTTACAAAAGATGGGAAAAACCCGATATTAAGATGTAAAAGAGGGAAAAGCAAACCAGCACAGTGTTCAGAAATTGTGCAGTGAGATTGTGAGCTGCTCCTGAAAATGAGTGGGCAGGGAAGACAGTCCAATTCAGACTACAACTCCAAAGAAGGAGAATAGTTTTCAAAAGACTATACCAAGGCTATAATTTTATCCAAAAAAAAAGGGATAATCGCTTTTTAAATGCTTGAAATGTTGCATCTCCAGTTGGTTTCACCCTATGTTCCAGACCTTAGGAAGCTAATTACCTGACTGAACAAAATTACTCAGTTTTACACCCATTGCAGTGCTGTAAATAACTTTGGTCTTGTAGCGGTACTTGGAATCGTCTGTGCATTTTGACTCACAGGTGTTCCACCTACACACGGTTCTCCAAGTGCACCTGGCCTAGCAGCACCTGCAGCTAAAGCACTTCACACTCACTCGCCTATGGAGGTTTTATTCCTTAACATCCACAAAGAACTGCTGGGCAATCTAGTATCACTCTCATGCATCTCTAGTATCTTCATCTAGCACATTAATGTTGCACTAGTGTCTTCATCCCGACTTTGTAGCTCTTCAACATGTCTCTTGCAGTCATCCCTCATTTCCAGTTACGGCATAATTTTACTGATTTAGTCTATGCTGACCTAGATTAGATGTTCATGGCTATGGATAACTGATATTTTATGGGAATTGTACCTTATTTGTACCCTGTGTTCTGTAGTTGTTCCAATGACTGTTATGCGTGTATTGTTCATCGCTTGGGATAAAAGCGTCTGCCAAAGAAATGTAAGGCAATATAAGCTAGTGCAGTTAGCACCAGTAACATCAATATCTGTGCCCCAACATTCACTGCAAAGAAATAGTCACTGGTTAAATCAAACTGTGCTCATTATAAAAAGTAATTTGGAGAAATTAAACAAAAACAAAATGTTGGTATTCTTGGAATCATTGCTATCCTACCAAAAATTAATAAATTATGATCTTATTTAGAATACTCTTGCGTAACCAGATGAGGAACATTTGTTGTTTGCCTGATTTTCTGTTAAATGTTGCGATTTAATGTGACATGATTTAATGCTGCTTTCTTGGCTAGATCTCTGTGATTTCTAATTGCATCGAGACTAACCTAGATAAATAAAACTTTCATAAAAAAAATCTATAAAACAAGATGTTATATCTGATTGTAAATGCAGTGCTGGTTTCAGTTTAAATCAATCAGCACATCTACAATAGACATTCATTCATTCATGTCTATTAACTGTGACCCGACTGTTTTTTAATTAGCTTTTCATCATTCCAAGGATATGCTAAGAGCAGATGAGTTGTACCTTTTTTCAGTGGAAATAAGGTATCAGATAATTGCACTTGGATGCTTCCAGCAATTGTCAAATCATTGCATCACCATCCAGTATGATAAAATTACAAATGTAATAAAGTCTTGTCATTTTCTCCTGATGCAAGAGTCATCTGGATGTTTTCGGGCAAATAGCTGTCTCTTTTTCCCAGCGTTTTATATTGAATATATGAATTTTGAAAGTGTGTCTCATTTGCGAGACTGATTAATAATGTAACCAGCAGCTGAATTATGCAGTGGTAAGGTTCCTGCCTTCCAAAATGTTTTGACTACTTTGTAAAAAGTAAAAAAAATAAATAGAAAAAAGTATTTTTCCTCCTGAAAGCTATGAAAGTTCTATATTATAAAAACAGACATTTGCCCTGTCTGCTTTTCATTTTCTTCAGATAAAAGACAGACCGTGTTTCATGAAGCAGCCGTAATATTTTTAATGGGGACAAAGAAGATGGAAAATCCTGAATCTTGGGCTCACAGCAGTGAAAATGGACACAAAAAGTAATGTGTTCAGTGGGAGGGTGAAGCCAACAATGAAAGATGATGGATTCGCAGAAAAAGACATTTACCCCAAGAAAATGAACGTAGATACTATGAACCTGTAAAACGTACCCAGATAAATAAGTAATGATTGTGAAATCGAACGCTAGCTATGTAACTGATGAGTCAAACAATTAAACAGGTCAGGTTGGTGATTTTTTTCTTTGTCAGAACATCATCCACAGTATTACAACATCTCCAGACCAGGACAGCGGAAGACACTGGATAGAAACTAGTTGTTGAAGTACCAACTACTTTGCGATGAACAGACTCAATGTACTTGCACCAATCAATGTCTAATAACGTAGTGCATGACAATGGTACTGAATTCAATAATATGGATCCATTTTCATTTTGGGAATTATCCTTGTATAGAAAATGTATAACCACCCCCTATACCCTCCGAATAACAACTAAATAAAATACATATTATTATTGTTATTATTATCACATATACAGTAAATAATAACACTTCTTCTAATTCCAGAAAAATGTGCACTGCCCCAAATAAGTGCAGTCCCTTAGTGGACACCTTTATATTAAAGACCTGATAAAGAGATTTGCTTTGGAGAGCATGTTACCAATTGTAAAACACAGAGTCCAAAAAAAACCAGGCAGAGATCAAAACAGAAAAATCAGAAAACAGCAATACCAGACAGAAGGCATGGGGTAGAGGAGGATAGAACCAGGGTAGGGAACACAAGGGCAGAACTTGGAAACAGGAAGAGACAAACTAGCAATGAGAAACTGAAACGGACAGGTTTAAATACACAACTAACAAGCACAAAATGAGTAACAGGTGGAATGAATGACAGGGGACGGGAAGGACGTACATATAAGGAGTGGGAGGCGGAGACACAAAATAGAGCACAGGTGAAACAAATGAATGAAGGTGAATGAAACAGAAAAGTGACTACAGTAAGCACAGAGGGTAAAAATAAACCAAAACACTAAGGACTTAGACAAAAAAAAAATGGAGAACAGAAAAACTGATGGCAAAAGGGCACAGACGTGACACATTTCATGTTGTTCAGAATGTTTTAAAATCATCAGTGTGCCGTGAATCAAGTCAATATGAATGTAATCTGACTATCATAAGTATGCAGTCAATCAGGTGATTATTAATGTACAGTACTGTGACTATCACCAGTGTGCAGTCAATCAGGTGAATATCAATGTACATTACTTTGACTATTTTTATTTTATTGATTTTTCTGGTTCCTCAGAATGTGCACACTGCCAAGTGACTGCGTTCATGGTTATGATTTTTAATTAATCCTTCATGGTATAATTAGTCACACACCTGTGCTGCGCTTAAATCATTTTCAATCTTAGCCTGAAATCTATAATTATTTCTGAGATTGTTACTTGAGCATAAGTGTTGATCACTGGTCACATGCATCTTAAATGTGCAACCCCTACCCTTACACATGTCTTTATCTATTTTTAAACATATTCCCATAAGGTTTTTCTCCCTTGCTGGCATCGAGTATAAAAGGTGTTGCGGAAATCTGTCATGGTCTCTTTCAGAGTGCTATGCAAATCCAGTCCTTGAGCTATGTGCATATCCTCCTAATTAAATCCGGGATTATTTGTTTGCTACAGTAGAATATGTATATTCACTAAATTTCCATTTCACAACGAGGCCACAAGTCCTAAAATTAATACAATCAGACAGATAGCCAGGCAATGTCACATGCAAATATTAACATACTATAGCAATGTATTATTAATATTAGTATTAGCAGTAGTAGTATAATTAGAGGTAGCAGTACCAGTAGAATTAGAAGTAGTAGTAGTAGTAGCAGTAACAGTAGCAGCAGCAGCAGTAGCAGCAGTAGTAGTAGTAGTTGTAGTAGAAGTAGAAGTAGAAGTAGCAGTAGTAGTAGTAGTAGTAGTAGCAGCAGCAGCAGTTAACTATTTTTTTGGGTTTTTTTTTTAAATCGTATGAACTACATAAAATACTACTTTTACATGATGCTAAGCCTCTCTATTTCCGGTTTGTCCTCTGATTTCAAAAGCTGCCAAAATTTAGCAACGAGCATGTCCGGGCCCAACCCGTGCGCAGCTGTGCTCGGTTGACCACAGCCCAATCCCCGGAGAGGGATCGTTTCCACAGCGAGAGTGAGAACATACGAGAGCGATCATTTCTGCAGAGAGAGAGACAGAGAGAACATATGCACTCAGCAGAAGCCGGGATTAAGGGGTCAGAGAAAATGAGAGGTGGGGAGGGAGGGGGGGTTATGGTCCCAGACTGGAGGCTGTTGTGGCAGGAATGAGGAACTCAGTGATTTAGGGAAGGCTGCTGACCAGTTCACTGTTCCCTCTCCAAACTCTCTGCTGCAGAAACTAATAAAGACTTTTTTAGGACACCCTTTTTCAGAACACCCTTTGCTGCCCTGTTCCTCAAATCCATGGGATCTGCTGGTTTTCCACCCTCCCTTTGCCTGGGACCAGTCTGGCCATTCAGTGGCACTAATTACTCTGGTTAATTACCTCAGAGGAAATAAAACCAGGGTGGGATTTGAGGATCGCTGCTTTACTGGATTCTTCACTTTCTATGAATCTGAATGACATGGACTAAAGACACAGTCCGTGGCGGTTAATACACACAACCATTTTCTCTGGAAGCACACCAGTGGTGTACGTAAGAAAGCTGTATTCCACCATAGAGACATTATTTAACTACATCTGAGGTTTTGCAACAGAGATTTTTTTCTGCATTTTTAGATTGCACTAAATACAAACCCAGGGAAAGGATCTGCTTAGACACAACAATCAAATATATAATTCAGCCATGCGCAACAAAACTATCAATTGCTCTGTAAGCATCTGGCAGTATGTGACACATTCAAACAGTATGACAACAACAAACAATCCCACGACATTGAGAAAAGGTATATAAGGACACGCTAACAGGGAAACCAGGTTGCGCGGCGCGATGTTAACTCTTTCAATGGTGTGAATCGGAGGGTGGGATTCCTCACTCATCTCTCACATCAGAGTTTAAACTCCTAGCGGCATTCCATACTGTCACAGGTCAGCTAACTCAGCCTGTAGCGTAGCGGTTAAGGTGCATGACTGGGACTGGGTCAGTGGTTCGATCCCCGGTGTAGCCATAATAAGATCCGCACAGCCGTTGGGCCCTTAAGCAAGGCCCTTAACCCTGCATTGCTCCAGGGGAGGATTGCCTCCTGCTTAGTCTAATCAACTGTACGTCGCTCTGGATAAGAGTGTCTGCCAAATGCCATTAATGTAATGTAACTCCAGATTTTACCCAAGCCTCCAAAATCCTGCTCAAGTGCAAACAGACCTGGGTCAAATGCATAATTGTTTTGGATTCAGATACTTTTCTGTGCTTGATTGATCTTGCCTGGTGCAATTGAGCCAACCAAGAGGACGAGAAGGAAGGATTTTCACTTTTTGAGTGGATATTATCTGTTCCAAAACACCAGACAAGCTCAGTAAAGGATATAAAAGTATTTGAATCCAAAACAGTTATGCATTTAACCCAGGCATGACTGCAAATGTGCAACCATTCTTTATTCAAGTACAGTTGGTGATATTAATATTAATATCAATTCATGCGTACAGGAACATCGACAGACAGAGACATTTATACACTCCATTAAATGTAACATTTCCTTTCCAAGAGTCATATGCCGTACATGTAATTATACACATTTCAGTCTCTCAGCCATATTCAAAAGTAGATTAAATTGTAGTAGTCAGGTTAAATTGGAAGGCCAAACTGTATTCATGGGCTCAATCTCATCACAATAAAAGCCCAACCTTTTCCGGAGAATTCCTTGCTCCGAGGCACATTTCACCAGCTGCCACTTCCCTTCAGTCACATCGTGGCGTCGGAGGAAGGCGTTCACGCAGAGCGGCCCCAGGTCCAGTCATTCAGAGGAGCCACTTTCGCTCAGTAGCAGGAAAACAATCCCAGCAAGATTGCGAAAAGCAGCCCTTCTTCCTCAGCGACGGAGCGCCCAATTCCACAGCACCCTGGAGAATGTGATACCAGCCTTGAAAAAGTTCTGCCAAACAGTTTCAATCTCGCGCCGGTGTAAAACTCTGAAGCAATTATTTGGCGAGGTAGCAATTCTATATATATTTAAGGTCAGGCCGCAAACCCACCCCCCAGTACCTTCCCGCCAGACAAATATTGGAAAAAACATGTAGCTGTCACACAGTAGAAAGAAGACCTCTTTGTGCGCTCTAAAAATGGGTCTAAAAAGATTTTTTTGGGGGGGAAAAGTGGAACGTAAATGTCAGACGGCACAGCACACTCTCGAAATACCGCATCAGGAAGAAACAGAGGCGACAGTTTTTACACTTAAATTGGACAGGTAAAGGCATTTTTTACCATCACTGGAGACCCCCCGCCTCGCTGCAACAGTCCCACAAGCCAACAGCGTCCACTGTGGGAGGCACCTTTTGTACTAGCGTGCTTTTGAGCTCGGTATGAGTGGCTTTGTGCGTGTGCAGTGGAGAGGGGTACGCACTGCGCGGAGTGTCCCAGCCCAAACTCCCGAGCCCTCGTACCGCTGCCGCAGACAAAGCCCTCCTGTCGCGTGTGACAGAACGCCGCTGCGTCCGTCTCCGTGAACCTCAGCAGCGGGTTACCAAGGCGCTGGCATTCTCGTTCATCATCGCTGGAATTATGTTTGCCAAAAAAAAAACAAAGACAAAACCCGTTTCAGAATTCAAATATAGCTCAGCCCTTTGTGTTATTTTATACAATCTTTTTTCATACTTATGAAGTGTGTGACCATTTTGAAAAGCGATTCAGCGTTCGGTTGGTCACAACTACAGTAGCAGATGGGTCCTCATATTTGCATTCTACCATAAGTGATAACAGGACTATAATTAAATACAAGTGGACCGAATATATAAACAGATATGTTGGCATAATGCTTAATTGTATTCCTGTCTAACACAGTTCAGTAAAATAGGAAATATGAATCATGCTACAGAAATGCTATCACAGAACTGTAATTACTGTATGACAATGATAATTCTGAACTTTATAATATTAAAATTGTTTTAACCACACCACACCTTTCCTGCATTAACCTGCAACCATTAAGCGCAACCTACCATGCTGTGCTTATCTGACAATAAATAATTGGTATGCATTTGCAAATGGCATGAAGAGCAACACTCACCCACACCCACTGCTGTCAGCATTAGCATTTCCATTTCCACTGCGTTCAGACAGGGGTGTCAGGCATCTCATTTTTTGGGGGGGCCCACACAAAAATCTGAGTACAACCCACTCCCCCAGACACACTTGGAACAAGCCAATAGCTATACCCTACCAAATTCTGCATTGGTTCAGCCCCATTTTTTGAGAAAATGATTTGTGCATGCTGCAATTATATTTTTTTCATGCAAACATGCCGCCTCAGTTTGAATAGGCATGACGCCAGTGTGTTCAGTTCACAAGAGCAGAACCATGCATTTGTTAGAACAGGCCATTTAGAACATTGTTCTTTCCATCCATTCCCTTCAAACTAGGAAGCAGAGAGAGACCTAGCTCAGGAAGCAACAGCGTTGTCTGACAGTCAGAAAGTTGGTTTGATCCCTCGCCATGGCGTGTCAAAGTGTCCCTGAGCAAGACACCAAACCCACAATTCCTCCCGACGAGCTGATTGGTACCTTACATCGCAGCCTATCCCTGTTGGTGTGTGAGTGTGTGTGTGTGTGTGTGTGTGTGTGTGTTTGTGAATGGGTAAATGAGAGAATGAGTGAATGGGTAAATTGTAAAGCGCTTTGGATAAAATTGCTATTTAAATGCAGTTTATTTACCATTTACTCACTTCAAGAACAGTAAACTTGCAAGGGAATATTTAAAGATGGCCTCTTTTTGATTTTATGGATTTAATTGTCCAATCTATTTGATTATAGTTAGATTTCACATTTCAGTTACACATTTAATGTAATTTCGAAGACTTGATTCAATTAACTGAACTCAATTAAGCTCCGCTGAGTGCCATAGCTTAATTATTTTTGAACATTTCTTACTTTTCAACACTGTTTTTGTTATTATTAATCTCTTTATTTTTAAATGGTTGTCAGTGAGTTTTGTCTCAATGTTGCCAGCTGTGAGAATCATGTGAAACTGCAGCATTCTCAGCTGACTTTCTGAAAGCAAAGCTAAAATATGCACTGTAACCTCATTTGTCAAAATTGATTTTTTTAAAGCTTCACATCTACAAAATGAGCAGGAATGTGAGAGACAGCCCAAAGTTGGGGAGGTGTAATTGAAATGAGATATACTGCAGGAAGTTTCTTTCTCTGACTCAGCAGAAATTATAGGATGGCAGTATAATGCACTGCTAAATCTACATTTTATTTTCACACTCATATGCATTATATTCTTAAATTATTACTTGCTCTTTTTATTACTATATTGTTTATGTGACATAAACTGACAAACCAGGCATTTGTCAATTGACTTGGCTGGGTGCATCCAGCTTCTAATTTTCATATTTTAATTCCAATGTGAAATATACACTCAGTGAGTACTTTATTAGGTACTTATTTTTTAGATTAGTCTTCTGCTGATGTAACCTATTCACTTAGAGGTTTGATGCATTGTGTGTTCAGAGATGCTCTTCTGCATATCACTGTTGTATGCTGTGGTTATTTGCATTACTTACACCTTGCTGTTAGCTTCAATGAGTCTTGCCATTCTCCTCTGACGTCTCTCATTAACAACACATTTTTACCAACAGAAGTGCTGCTCACTGGATGTTTTTAGTTTTTCGCACTATTCTCTGCAAACTCTAGAGACTGCTGTGTGTGAAAATCCCAGGAGATCAGCAGTTCCTGAGATACTCAAACTACTCAGACTGTGGAATGATTGTTGGTGCCAGACAAAGTCACTTAGATAAAATTTCTTCTCCATTCTGACACTTGGTCTGAGAAACAGCTGAACCTCTTGACCAGTTGCTGCCACATGATTGGCTGATTAAATATTTGCATTAACAAGCTGGTGTACAAGTCTACCTAATAAAGTGATCACTGAGTGTATATGGGTTAGTAGGTGCAGAAGGTCATTATCTGTTCACAACTTTGACCGACAATATGAATACAAAAACGCTCCAGATCCAGTATAACACCCTTTCAATCCAGTGATAACATTACAGGCCCAAGATAACAGGAACACGGAGTAGTCATCATGTTCAAACTCATCTTAGATTTACAGTTGCACATTCTTCTTGAGCCGGACCTTTCTGGAAGTGAAAGCGACCCAGCAGGCCAGTAGAGAACCAACCCCAAAGCACTGCAGGCAGACTACAGTTCAAGGGTCCCAAAACAAACACGGTGGGGCCACAAATTCACACTTTGCACACTTGCTTGCACACTTTGCAAAATGGCTGCAGCTAAATAAATAAATAATGTTATTTTTATCCCAGCAACACAGTTTCGGATATTGGTCACATTAAATGTAATGGCTTGAAAAACCTAATGTGCACAGTAACTCTGGCAAATGGGCTTTCAATGCATGGATGCAATATTCTTTACGCAGCCTACTTAGATAATGACCACTATCACGGTAATCATCACGATAACCTTAGCAAACAAAATGGGGTTCTTTGGAAAATCTAAATGATTACTGCATTTCAGGGGACTCCAGAGAGCTGAAGATTTCCACAGAGCAAATCCACATAACTGCCATGACTGGTTTCAGCTGGAAATCTAGGTCTCATTTGCAAGGGACAAGCAAAACACTAACTCACACACACACACACACACACACACACACACACACGCAATCTCTCTCACACACAGATGCACATAGCAGACACATATAATCTCTTTCACACACACACACATATGCACACAATGTCTCCCTCTCCCTCTCTCCTTCTACCTCTCTCTCCCTCTCTCACACACACGCACACGCAATCTCTTTCTCTCACACACACAAAATCTCTCACACACACATACACAATCTCACTCTCTCTCTATCTCTCACACACACACAATCTCTCTCTCCCTCTCTCACACACACACGCACACAATGCCTCTCACTCTCTCACACATACACACACACACACACACACATACAATCTCTCTCAAACACACACACACATGCACACAATATCGCTCTCTCTCACACACATACACATACACAATCTCTCTCACACACACACATGCACACAATGTCGCTCTCTCTCTCTCTCTCTCTCTCTCTCACACACACACACATACACACACACAATCTCTCTTACACACACACACACAGCACACTTCGGTCAGGCACTGCTGTTAGAATTTGTCACGGCCGGACACATTTTATTCCTGCTCCTGCCTGGTACGCGTTGAGGGGAGCTGTGTGATTTTCTACAAATACGGACTGCAGAGAGGGCTTCATTAGAAGTGAAAGATTACAGGTTCCTCGCTGCTGAGCTCCTCGTGTGTACCTCTCTCACTCCCTCTATCTCTCTCCCTCTCTCTTACTCTCCCTCGGTCCCTCTCTACCCATGCTCCCTCTGTTCCCTCTCGTGTATTGTTCTACGAGACTGCAGTGGGGTCATAATTCTTAATTCTTCCCGGCATTAATTTTCCGGTGACAGCGGAATTCCCCCAGGACCCTGGCAGGACAGTTTTATTCCCAGACCCCTTAATGTTTTGTGGCTGTATGGTTTTGATTCAATTCTCCCATGTGCTATAAAATTTGTCAAGCAAAGAAAATATCAGTGTTCCGGAATACACAGAGGGCAGCGGAGATAACGAAGCTCAACGCTTCATTTCGCCAAAACAGCTCCTTGCTTCGCCTGGATTAGTCAAAAACACTACACAGATGTTGAGAGAATATATCGATCCGCTCCCTGAAATGGCTTTTCGAGGTAAATACATGCGAGGCATCGGCCGTTGTTTTAAGGTGTAAAACATAGCCCAGGAGCAGGGACAGTGGGGCGATCTATAATGGAGGACCCGCAGCATATAGCATATGGAGGTTTCATTTCACATCTGCCAGGGAGGGTCTCTGCATAATTAAGATTCAGATCCACCCCTGTGTGGGCAGAGGGAGCAAAGCATCGTGCCACTGTTCAGTGTGTAAAATAATATCAAGCCATTTGGCCTGCAAAACACCCCAACCAAGGGCCAAGCCACCGTCAGTAGTGTTCCCAGTGGCAGCAAAGTAATCTCCTGAATGAGAGTAATTTAAAACCATTTTCATATAAAGCCCGATTTATACTTTGTTGCACACCCTTGCGACAAGTGTCATAGGACAAAAACTATGTATTTTCTACTGACAAAAGTGTTGTATGTTATGTCGTGAAAACACAGTCATATTTTGTCACGCAGTGTTAATTGGACAGCCAGATGGAACGATGAAAGCCATTGTCACGGGTAGGCTATGCCCGGATCTTCATTGGCTTAAAAAATGTAAACGCCAGCTGTTTGGTACCTTGTCACCACAGAGACAACAGAACCGGCATCGCAGGCCTTTGCCGTACAGTACAGTATAAATGCTAAATGTTGTGCGACACTTTTGTTTTCGTCATAAGTCTCAGACGACAAAGTATAAATCTGCCTTTTTCGCTGTTTGGAACACAAGCCCATTTCATCGCTTAGGACACGTGTTTAAAATGGCTGACTAGGGGAGAGATGCAACACACATGTACAGTAGTTAATTTAGTGAAATTGATCGACAGTTCCTGAACACAGTGACTGATGGTAACCCAAGCTCTGCTTCTCGGTGGACTGAAAGACCTTTTGTTGACATGGCACTTTTTTCACCCCACTCAAATGTACAGTCGTAGCTTGAAACCAGGATAAGTTATAGAATTGATTGATATTATGAATTCATGAATGTAGATCAATAAACAAGCAGGTTTTTCGGTGCAAAGTACCAGCACATGACTGCAGAAGTGAAATAAGTGGGAGAGGATGTGTTGTGGCGCAGCTCAAATCTGTATGCAAGAGGCCATTTAATTGAAAGGCGCCGAATTCTGCATGTTGTTGCCTTTGGGAATATGCATTTGCATTAAAGAAAAAAACAGTCCATCAGATTAAATAGGGCAGCAGCATAATGGGAATGGGAAATAAAAGGTACCCATTCCTGCAGAGTTTGGGGTTTGGGGGGGGGGGGGGGGGGGGGTGGTCATGGGGGTCAGAATCCCTGGAGGTACGGGTGGTCTCACCTTTCCAGCCACTTGTGCTAGCGTGTGCAGCAGCTACACACTGCCCTCTGAAATCCGCAGGGTGCGTCCCGATACTCGAAAAACGCATCCCCCTTTCGCTCACTCGGCCGCTCCCCCCATACTTCCAAACAGGAGATGAGTACAGGAAAGGGGGATGCGTTTTTTGGAGTGTTGGGACACCCCCACACACACCCAATTCCATTTTCATTATGCAATTTTGTTTAGATACTTTGGGGGAAATTGGTGATTTCTTCCCCCTAAGGTATTGATTTGGGGTGGATACCGAGGCACCAAAGCAGGTTTCATTTGATCCAACACTAATCAGGAGGCACCTACATACACCCGTTGATTGCACACCCTTCTCCTTTCCACGCACATTCAACTGATAACACTTCTCCCAAGAAACATCGCTGTTGAGAATATTTCGAACACTGCTTCAAACATTCAGGTGAAGCAATATTTCTTTCCTTACCTTTGCCTGCTTTCTTGCGTGTCCTCTGTATGTACCTAGCCTTCACCCGTTGTGATCGGTTCTGAAGGCACACGTCTAACACAGGCCTCCCCATTGGCTCTCTCGCAGAGATCGAGAAGTACGGAGGCGAGGACCTGAGGAAGGATGGAGACGTGCAGAAATATTTGGACGTCATCAGCAACAAGAACATCAAGCTGTGTGAGAGAGTCCTAATCCCTGTGCAGCAGTATCCCAAGGTAAAAGCCACCTCCTTCACCTCAACCTCCTCATCTCCACCGGCTCTCATTATTCAGTCATATAAGCAGTGGCATTTAACTCTCTCCGGTGGGTAAACATTTCCCTGACCTTTAATTATTCTACATTTATATCTTTATTTTTGTCCCTGCCATATGGACTGATGGGCTCAGCTATCCTTCTGAACTATGAGAGAAACCAATCTGTGGAATTATGCTGCGGTACTAGGAAAATAAGGAATTGCTGTGATTACAATGTAATGAACAATTATGAATGTTCTATGTTTGGATAGAACATAGTTTGGATAGTTCCTGTTTGAAAATGTGTGCTTTATTGTACACAAATATACACTCAGTAAGCATTTCTATTTTTTTTACTTATGCTGCTGTAGCCTATCCAGAGGTTTGACGCGTTGTGTGCTCAGAGATGCTCCTCTGCATACCACTATTGTAATGCGTGGTTATTTGCATTAGTGCTTAGATGCATGCTTTTATGCATTTAGTTGCTAACACATTATCGGCTGATTAAATATTTGGTTTAATAAGCTGGTGTACACTGAGTGTACAGTGACGTGATGTTTATACACACACATATTCCATATGAAATATTCAAGAATTCTATAACATCGGTTATATAAACACTTTATTACAATACCCATAACTCAAACAAGCCAGCATTCAGTTAATGCTGAGTCATACTGTATATGCAAACTGTATTCATAATTTTCCTCTTATTCTGAAATAAATCCACACCTGTAAATTGGACTGGAACATTATGCCAGAATTGGCTCTCTAGCTAGCAGTCATATCAAACTTAAAGAGCTTTTCTGAAGAAGTGTGACTTTGGTCCATCAGTAGACAGACACAAATGTTCTAGATTTAAAAGAAAAAAACTGAAACAAGAAAAAACATTCTGGGAAGGTATTAAGAAGAACTACCCTTTGCAATACTACATTTGGAAAAGTGAGGGGGAAAAAGGATTTTCGCACAATCCTTTCCAAGACTATTTGTGGGATACAGTACTTTGATGGCCATGTATATAAAAATAGACATTGTATTTCATGGTGCATGTGAACAGTTTAATATAACACAGTGATCAGGATGAAGGCCATAATCCAGAATACTGTGTGTATGGAAACAGATATTGGCAGTTAAGACAATACTGTTCAAAGTATAAAAGGAAAATGAAATTGAAACACATACTGTTATAAGCATAACATCCGATCAGTTTGTAATGCAACTACCACTGCAATAAACAATGGAGAAGTCATTTTAAAATAAATGCCAATTGTATCAATAAGCTGGGCAGGCAAAAAATAAATCCAATTTAAAAAATCTCACTGACTGGATATGATGATCATTACAAACAATTTCTCTCATTCCATTGTCATGTTTGAGAGCTTTGTGTTCTGGCAACGCCAGCGCAACTGCTCCTTCCTCCAATAAACTTTCCAACACAACAGAAAAATAACACTGTACATTCAATCATTTTTCCCTGCAGTTAAAGAGAAAGTAATTTCAGCAGCCAACGCTTTCAATTCAGCATCCTGTTATTGTCACTTACAAGTGTACCGATACTGTCTGTAGAGTCTTGTAGTGCACTAATACTTTCTTTAGGTTCTCTTGCCTCTGCTGCGGTGTGCAGCAGCTGAAAAACAGTGTTTTTCTCAAGGCAAAGATCAAAGCTAGTCTTAGAAGTTGCCATTCATTTCAACACTGTGATCCCATATACATGAGCAAATTCTTTTAATCAACCGACAGCAATATGGTACTTCAGAGAGAAGTGGGGGGAGGTGGAGTGGGAGATAACTAACAATAGCATGTTGCTCTGCTTTGCTGTTCTTGCACTCAGATGGTTGTTGGATCTACTTATTCCAGTGCTATAATTCTATAGCTAATTAGAGGCTGTCCCTTTGTGATTTATCGATTCCCTTCTAAAGATCAAAACACTGTATAAGTCCATTGCAAGATTTGGTATTACTTTACAATAAGGTTACATGAATTGGCATTCACTAATGTACAGTACTTGTTAACCAGGTAACTACTGAGAAATTAATCTGTAGCTGTGTCAATGTGTACACCAATAATTTATGTTAACTACATTAGTTCATGTCAATTGATACTGCAATGAAAAAAACAGTTGGTGTATTTGTTAATGGCTATCCTATGGTTTGTTAATGTATAGATATTCATGGAAATGATACGTTAGTTGGTAAATACATGATTTAATATTGAAAGATATTTGTTAATGATATCATTCATTAATGATTAACACCTAGTTTAGTTAATGCTTAAATACCCTTATTGTAAAGTATGACCCAAGATCGCATATCAGAATCAACAGCAAAGGTGAGGGCACAAATGATTAATTAAGTGAATAAAGTGCCAAGCTGAAAAGGAGGCTGGGGCCTGATTTTGTTGTTTACTTCCATGCTGTGCATTAAAATAACCCAAAAACAGCTGCTAGGTAGTGCATCCTCCTAAAATAACGTTCCAGGTTGTGGATGCGGCCCCACACTGACCGTGCCAATGCTAACTTCTGCCAGCTGCCCAGCAGGGCTGCGTATAATCAGCTGTGGCATCATTGAGGGAGGGCGGGTAGGTTTGGGCTTCTGGCTGCTTGGGCAGGCCTGGGGAGGGGCAGTGCAGTGCAGTGCCTGGTGTGCGCTCTTCTAAAGCAGCGACCACAGAGCTCAGCGAGCACACTGCACCCAGAAAAAACACCACAGCTGGTGTAACACACCCTGGAGGAGAGAGTGTGTGTGTGTGTGTGTGTGTGTGTGTGTAAGACAGACTGCGTGTGTGATGGAGAGAGAGAGTATGTGTGATGGAGAGTGTGTGGAGTGTGTATCTGATGGAGACTGTGTGTGTGTGTGTGTGTGTGTGTGTGTGATGGAGAGAGTGTGTGTGGGAGTGTGTGTGTTTGATGGAGTGAGAGTGTGTGATGGAGAGAGTGTGTCAGTGAAGTCCTGGATGACACCGACCAATTACAACAAAAAAAGAAAGATGTTCATCGTTTTAATTTTTCTTTTTAAATAAAAGGCTATATTGAGTGTATTGTACCACCCAATCTGTTCAAATGTCTAATTGCCCATTTAAACTGCAATTTGCCCATTCAACATATTGCTCAGCAGCACAATTAGCCAGTGACCGATGAAAACTGAAAGCATCTTAGTAAGCACTGGGTATAAAGTCGGCTTAACGTATCATCCATACTTAACGGGGACCTGTGGCCTCTTCAGACATCCATCCCACCAAAAGGCTACAGAGCAGGGATCATCAAATCCAGCCCTGGTTTTCCTTTCCCCTGGTTAATTAACTGACCAAATAGTTCCACATATTGGCAAAATAACAAATTATACGTATAATTATAAGTAGCTGAACAAATAGTGCTACTGATTGGCCAGACGGTCTTCACACCTGACTTCCCCGGCAAAGTGAGGGTGGAAACCCAGGAGCTCTCAGCCGTGTAGGACCGAGATTTGATGATCCCTGCAACAGAGAGCAGCTTGCCAGGATGGAGGAGATACGAGCATACTGAGTATAAGCGGCTGCTCGATTTTTCTGTTGCAAACTGGCCAACCTTGCAGTTCACATCAGGACACTGGTGAGTTCCCGACACACCACCTTTGCGTGACAGTAGCCAAAGGCACTTAGGGCGAAACTGTCAGAGCCCATCCAGAAACACCTGCTTGTTTTGTTAAAGGAAACGCGGGAACCATTCTCATCCGACCTAGCGTGGCATCCAATGAGAGAGCTGGCGGCAGGCTGAGCGTATCCCGTAAACAATCCCAGAGGCCGCTGGGAAGCCAAGGAGCCCGGGGCAAAAAAAATGTAGAGACAAACATTTGTTCTTTTCATAGCAACAGGTAGAGAAGTGGCAGGGTGGCAGGGAGGGAACAGAATGCCGTGAGCATGCGACAGGTCCCTGAAACTACACTCTGGTTCCAGAAGGAACCTTGCGATTCCATAGAAGAGCCCCATCTAGTTCAAGAGTTGTTAGTCAGGCAAATGTTTTTTTTTCTGGGAACTTTCACACCTATGATAGTGGGTTCCATAAATAGTTAAAAGGGGTTCCTCTATGGCAAGAAACCCTATGATTTCATAGAAGAACCTTATCTAATTCAAGGATTGTTTGACAGGCAAAATAGCTCTTTGTCTTGGAGCTTTTACACTTCACATGTGCGATCGAGGGTTCCATAAATAATTTATATTCTATGACAGGGATGAGCAACTTGCCATCTTCAAGGGCCAAGAACTGTTGGTTTCAACCCTCCCTTTACCTGGGAGTCAGGTGTGAAGACAGCCTGGCCAATTGGTAGCGCTAATTACCCGGGAGGAAAAAACCAGGACTGGTTTTGGGTTCAAGGGCCAGAGTTGATGATTCCTGCTCTATGGAGACAAGCCAGAGATTGTACTACAGCTGAGTAGCTGCATGATCCCCCAATCAGCCTCTGTCAGGTTCAAGTAATGTTGGTCACCGATCAAAGTTTTCTGCATCGTCACTGGCCATCGGTGTTACCTGTGAGGCCAGAGTTTATGACAACCTTTCGCATTGGTTTCTGTGCAACATACGAGAAAGGCTTTTGAACGCCAATATGACTGCATGCTCTTGTGTCACCTCATTTAGAAAACATTGATTTTACATGGCATTGCAGGTCTTGTTGAATTGGAATTACAGGCCTGATACCAGGCTTAAAAAGATACAGTAAGTAGATCAATACCTCCCAGGACAGTCTGTTGGAGAGGGACACAGTCCTCGACCGTCCAAGGGTATCAGGACTGTGCTGATGCGATTTATTGATTGATTGACTGGTCTTTAAGGGAAAGAGAATTAATTAGCTGAATCAATCATTACACAGTAAACAAAGTGACAATAGAATTTGGTCGGCAATACAATAACACAGTGCGGTAGCCAAGGAGATAATATTGCTGAGAAACCAGTGAGACAGCAAAAAGCCGCAGCCAATGCAGAGTTACAATAATCAACAAGATAACTGAACAGAGAAAGTGAACAGACGACAGTCAGCTGTCTATGAAATCCAAGAGTTGTGCCATTCTCGACGAACAATGCATTACCATTTCTGAAAGTTTTGATAAATAAATAAGTAAATACCAGCAAACAAACAAATAAATAAATATTGTGCGCATGTGTTTGTGCATGCAGTCATAGGCGGCAGGCAATTCACCGTTTTATTCCTTAGACTGGCCCTGAGAGAAGAGAAGTTTGCACATCCCTGTCTCTAAGCTGCTCCAGGCACACTGTGCACACATAATGAGTTATAGCAGCAATCTAGCTTTGCATGGCCCTAGGGTGTCTGAGTGCTGGAGAAAGTCTTTGTATGTGAGAATATCCTCAAAAATGTACTGAACAGCTCCTCAGAGCACTTCCCTCAGGGTTACTGCAGGAACACCCAGTACACAGAGAGTGGGAGTGTGTGTGTGTGTGTGTGTGTGTGGGTGGGGGGGGCACTGCTTTCTGACCAGCTGCTGAAATGAAACCACCCACTCAACCCTCTTTATTTCCTGTGTAAATTTGTTCATTACCAGTACTGTGCCATTGAACCCCTCGTATATCACCAAAACTTATACCATAATACCTACTGCCCCTCATACTACATATTGTGCCTACATGTCTATCCGATTGTACATTTATCTGGCTAATGCTGCTCAACTTCTCATATCTAACAGACATGCACGCACCCACATTTTATATATGCTGTATAATAGAGCTTAACAATTTACTCACGTAGTAATCAAATGATAATTTCAAGCAGAACTAATTCCATGTAGTAATCAGTTAATTGACCATTGTCGAATCTCTCAATGTATAAATGGATTTCAGGAGGGCGGTAGCCATTACAGGCTAATTATTGCTGTTTTTTTTTTCTTAAATTAGTTTCAGCCGAAAATCAGCTAATTCAGCTCAAAGTGCTCGTTATCGCCATATATTCAAATGAAGCAGAATGAGGCTGGTTGGAGAGAGGGACAACACTGGAAACCTATCCTTTATTTGCTTGTTGCTGTATTGTGGATAAAGGCCCACCATGCTACACCTATGACATCTAAGGGCCAGCTGTCTTCAAATGTCAGCCATGTCTGTTGTGTCTGCGTATGTCAGTTCAACTGTCAAGACTTTCCAGATGAGCGAACTTCGAAATAGAGGAAGAGGTGCTTCCCCTCACAATAACTCAAAAGCATGTGGCAGAAAGGTTCCCTTAATGCCTGACCCGGGGACACGGAACAAAGCCGGACCGAGAGAGAGCTGCAAATGGTGCCCAGGGAGACAGAAATGCCAGAGTCTTTCTAAGTTTCTCACTTTTATTTTTTATCCAGGTTCTATCTGTATTCACAGGGGAGCTGCATCTAATGCAATAAAAAAAAGTAGTGTCCATATTTGCAAGCTAATATATTTTTTATTGGCCCCGTTCGTGTGTCCGCAGAGCTCAGAAGAAACGAGAGAGGAACACTTGATAAACGAGCGACCGTTGCTGTATCCGCGGAAACGGAGCACTTTGCTTTACTGCCGCCAATGTAGTCTTAGCTATCAGACTTTTTCGGGTCTTGTTCTAAACTCACGGAGTTTGTGAAAATTAAACCAACAGACTTTTCTGCATTTTTGTTTCCCAGTTCAGGGACTTGTCTTTCCTTAGCCTATGTGTCCAAACACAAACTTGGGAGTCGTTCTATCAGACGGCTGTTGCAGCAGCTGGGCACCATGTAGGATAGTACACCCTACTGTAAAATCCAACTATGCCAGCTCAATTTTCATGCTGGCGAAACTGGTCCATTGGTATATGAGCTGCTCAACCAACTAGTGCTGGCAGCTTGCTTGAGAAAACCTAGTCTGGTCTGAACTGGTCAACCAGCTACCAGTTGTTTCAAAACATAGCTTGAGCTGTTTTTTTTTCCCAGCAGGGCGGTACATCAAAGGGGTTGAAACAACCACCTCCATCCCTGCCACACCTGGCAGGAATCTTTGAGAAGCGAAAGTTAACATGGATATGATTTGATTGTATAGCCTTGCCAAGGAAATTACTCAAGCTAGATTCTGAAACAGCTGGTAGCTGGTCGACCAGTTCAGACCAGCTCCCAGCTCGACATGGTTTGATCAGCTTAAGCTATGTTTTGAAACTGAAACCAGCTACCAGCACTAGCTGGTTGACCAGCTGATACCCAGCTAGAACAGCTTATGACCAGCTTGGCCAGCTCAAAGGATTTTACAGCAGGGAGTACGTCAAAGGCGTTCAGTGGCCTCCGTCCCTACCACACCCAATATGACTCATACCCAGCAGTGATCTCTGGGAAGCGAAAGCTAAGAGGAATATTTTGTGTTCTTGTCATCCCTTTACCCTGGGAAGGCAAGCTGAAGTGTGGCTCATCTGTATGTGGTGCAGGGTGTGTGTTTCCCCACACTGGAAAGCGATGTACACGGCCAGCGCGGGTGCAGCTCGATATGTTTAATTACTTCACAGCCGACCTCCGTAATGAGGGGAAGCACATTTTATGGGGCGACATCATGAATGTCCTGCCATTGCTGTAACTCAACCAGCTGCCAGACGTGCCGGGTTAATGCAGAAAAATGCACACCTTCCAAACTATGAAACAGGAATGTGGCCAATAAAATATTTTCTTTATTAAACAGAAGCCCCTTATTAGTATTAGCAATAATAATAAGAACAGCAGTAGTAGTATGAGTTGTAGAAGTTGGAGCAGCAGTAGTAGCAGTAGCAGCAGTAGCAATAGCAGCAGTAGAAGTAGCAGTAGTAGCAGTCATAGTAGTAGCAGTAGAAGTAGCAGTTGCAGTAGTAGTAGTATTAGCTGTATTAGTAGCAGCAGTGATAGCAGCATCAGCAGTAGGGGTAGCAGTAGAATAACTTGTTACAGTAGGAGGAGTTGCATTATGATTCTGTTCTTTTGCTGTCAAGTGCTACCTGACAGCGAAGAGTGATGCTATCACGTTGGGATCATGGGATGTAGGTGGGAGGAGCATGGGATGTAGGTGGGAGAGGGTGAGACCCTGCGGTTTCTCTGAGATAAGTGGAACCGCAAGACAGCAGCAGGAGTAGAAGTGGTGGGGGTGTGGGGAGGTGGGTGTGGGGGTGCCACCAAGCTTTATAGCTGGACCAGTCTATCGCGCCAAGAGGCTGGACGCAGTTCAATTTTCTGCAGTATAATTCAGGGAACTGGGAGAATAAAAGCATATTACAAATCACATTTTCAGTATTTTACAATAAAAACTTGAGGCATAGAAAGAGTGGTATTACAGTAAAATTTTACAATTAAAATTGAAACATATTTCAATTTGTCTTCCTTATCATCGGTTAAATCCTTATAATTAAAATTGTCATTCCTTGAGAGTTCTTTGCATGTAATGAATAGAAAGTTTTGCCTATTTAAGTTGAAATTTGGATTGTCAGGAACCAACTTGGCCATCGTATATGACGTCTTCAAATATGAGAATGTATGTGAAAACTTCTCAAAACAACTTTGGCTTGAATCTCCAGCCTGTGTTTCCCAGAAGGTAGCGCTCAAACTCCACCCCTGACCACCTGAATGCAGAGACTGGTTTATGGACGGCTAGCCTGAGCAATATGAGTTGAGGTAGAGGACAAGCTTTTCGATTTTGACAAAGAAATACAACCTTACAGTTTTGAATCAGAATTTACAGAGGACGAATTGCGTGAGCGAGAGAGACAGACAGCGGAGGACAAAGCAGCCAAAGCTAACCAAGAGGATTAATTGGAAGAAGTATCCACAGCCAAGGGTTCCAGGAGGGAAACTAAGCGACGAGTAAGTAAATATCTAGCAAACAAGCTGTATCAAAACATTGGTTGTGGATACTTCAATGAATCCTCTATGTTAGGTTCGGCTGCCTTGTCCTCTGATCTCGGTCTCTCTCAATCACACAATTCTTCCTCTGTAAATTCCAATTGAAAAATTGTAAGGTTGTATTTCTTCGTCAAAATCGAAAAGCTTGTCCTCTAACTTGGCAAAGTCAGAGTTGTCCGTCATATTGCTCAGGCTATTTTAATGCTAATGCGACCAGAGGAGTGTTACATGATTGTTTGCATGGGTGGCCATCCATAAACCAGTCTCTACATTCAAGGGTAGAGTTTGAGTGCCTGTTAGCTTCTGGAAAACACAGGCTGGAGATTCAAGCCCAACTGTGTTTGTTTTGAAAAATTCCGCCCCATATTTAGGCAAAGAACTGACTACACTGGCTACACTGACAGTGATCTTAAAAATGCCTACATACATAATTTAAGCATTTAATCCAAATAAGGTCAACTGAAATAAGCATGACAGTGCTCCTTTAATTGATCTGTTAAAGCCGTTAATTACACAGTTAACTCACCTCAACTGGTATCTTGGGTCTGAATTGGTTGCTGATATTAAAGCTAAAACAAAAACCGGCCACATCCTGCAGCTCTCCAAGACCAGGAGTACCACTGACCTATACCCTGATTAGGCCATTCATTCAAAATAAATAATTTAATGTAATTGAAAGCTGCCAAGAAAATGATTGGCTTCTGTATTGCACAAACAATACTGTGATTGCTGTGTGGAAATATATATTTTATTTACCTTGAGATTTTACGCGAGCTCTTGCATGCGTAGTCTATTCACAGGCAATGCACATATTCATTTTCATCCATTCCTTTGAGAGAAACTATCTATAGACAGCAGAACTAATGGTGACATGGGGCGAGGGGTACCTTCATTACCTTTTAGGAATAAAACCTCTCTCTACCCTTGGAATGATAAGGAACCGACCCCCCACTGCAGAGACACACACTACCTTGGTTGAGTGACGGATGTTTGAGATTTTTGGTCAGATTCAGTGATTTGTGTTGAGGGGTTACCGTAGCTCAGAGCTTCTGCAACTCCACGGCCGCTCCCAAAAAGAACAGACTACGCCCTGGAATAATCTGGGACTTGCCCTAGTGATGAAAAGGCAGTGCTGGTGCTGTGACTCACCTTTGCAACAAGGTAACCTTCTTTCCACTTCATTACTCACCGTGGAAGATTCATCGCAGGCCTGAGGTGAAGGCTCTCAGTGAGAGATATAAACCAGAACTCCTTCACGAGGAGGATGAACCAGAGTCGCCTTGGCGTGAGCATGAAACTCAAAGAAACGGCCTTGTCGTGTGGTCAGACAAAGGACAACAACTCCCACAATGCACCAGCAGGACCTTCAACCCAGCCTTTAGCCACAAATCCAGTATAACAACATCAGATCAAGGAGAATACACCGTAAATATAATTGTGTCAGTGTGTTGAAGAGCAGATGATCTAAGATGGAAACATGACTGAACCGAGCATCTGCAATGTGTGGCAAAGCAATCATGTGAACAAGAGAACTAAACAAACAATGGCCTTGATGCTTTACATCAACCTTATAAAACTAATGTTCCCACCTCTGTGTGCATGAACCATCTTGAGGATTGCTGCAGAAATGTAGCAAGAATGAACTTCCTGTTCAATAGTCACTTGAGGCATAACAGAATATTATGGGACATCTAGTGAATAGATACCCAAAGAGCTGACCTCAGAAGGAAAATAATGTGCGTTTGCGATCATTTTTAAAAAATGGACTAAAGAATTGCAGGACTATGTTACAATATAATGTTCTATCATAACAAAACTGTCAATAATGGACATTGTATAGTGAGTTAAAAAATCTTCCTGCCACCAGCCATTAGAGGCAGACTGTCTGTACCACTACAAAGACCCGTGATTCTGTATCCAGTAAGTCAGTGCAGATGGACATTGAGATGCAGCAGAGCTCGATTTCAGCAAATCAAAGATGAAAATGTTACAGCACTTTGCACTTGCAGAATCCCACTACCATTTGCATCTTACTCAACTTCAGCTGCAGTTCCATTTGCATTTGATTTGGCATTGATTAGCAGTGGCATTTAAATAGGTGTTTGTCTGAGTAGTATTGGCAATGTCGTGGCAGTGGTGTTTATATTTTATTGGGAACCTAGCAGTGGTTTTAATTGGCTACTGTGGTGGTTGCATTTCATTGGCTGCTTTTTTTTTTGCTTGTATCAGTCATTGTCATTAGTTATAAGCAAACATCCCTCTCTCACTCCATCTATTGTTACCATTTTTAAATGTATATATAAAAAATATGTTGAAAGGTGTAGACAAATACCCAGGCTACATGTGTAATTGATGCATTTAACACTTCCAATAATTTGAAGGCCTGTTACAATGAGTATTTTTACAAGTGACATTTTCACAAAGAAATAGCAGCATTGGGTTTAAATTGCACCAAACCACCTGCTGAAATGCAGTGTGTGATCTATTTAGTGTGCATCGCAGTGTCAAGCGATGGGAAGATGTGAAGATGGAATTCTGAGTTTAATTGGCATGGATAGGCAAGGCCAGTCACTGCTTGGTCTTCAGAAATATAATCATCAGCTGTTTGGCATCATGTTACCATAGAGACAACCTAACCCTTATCTCAGACCTTTGCCAAAGTATAAATTCAAAATGTTGTGCGACACTTTCATCTTTCTGCACAACATTTGTTGAAAAGGTTACATGACAAAGTATAAATTAGGCTTAAGTGTATATTTACCTGCTTTTTAAAGACAGTTCGACATTTTATCTCATTACCGATTTCATAAGAACAGTATGGGAAGAGCATACAAATTCTTAGTTGCATGCATGCATGTCCAGTAGAGAAAATACAATTCACCTAGGCCTATCATAATCCATGTGAACAAACTGATTGTTTATATTTGTATATGCCCTTCAGGAGTTTAGATTTACTGTTTTTATGAGTGGTAGTGTCCTACAGTTGCTTGGGAGAAGCCAATAATTCTGCTTTCCTGTCGGGATTGCATCTTCTCTTTATTTTTCTTGTAATTATCTGAACAAAAGTAATTGAATCTCTTGGAAGGGACCGTGTTCTACATTAGGGTCTCAAATCTCTAACAAGACCCGGCAAGCAAATTCCCTTGTGATGAAGAATCCAGTCATTACTCACTCTTAGTTTTAGGCACACTGTTGCTTTAATGTCCTAATTAAAATCACTAGATTTTAATTTGTTTATTTGCCTAAAAGCGTATTGTTGATTTTGTTGTCTGCCTGTTGTTTCCAAACAATGCCTCGCCATGTTTTTTTTTTTCATTCTTTCACCACTCCCAAGTGTTCCAATGAATGACTCAGGCACTCATTTACTATTGCAATTTTCAATTTTAATGACAAAAAGGTAATGCCTACCGATTGCCCAAGTTGAAGTGACAGATTATTGATTGCTTTAATGGTGCTGTGCCTTGAGCATGCCCTAAACCTTGCATTGCTCCAGGGGGTATTGTCCCCTGTTTAGTCTAATCAACTTTGGATAAAAGCATCAGCTAAATAACAAATTATGTCTCCATGGAATAATATGTCCCCTTGGGGATCAATAAAGTATCTATCAATGACATGGACTGAGAAAAGAGAGTGTTTTTAGTTTCTGTTAACGGTATTTTAACCTTTCAACACGGGATTGGCATGTTTGCATGTTTAGCGTGCAGCAAGTTAAAGATTTCCAACACTGATTTCAGATGCACTGGGGGAAAAATGGCAGAATTTCACATCAGCACCTGACAAGCACATTAAATTTGCATCATAGTTAGTCTGTAAACTCCAGCCAACAAAACAGATCAGGATAAACAATGTGCATGGCAAAGTGCCTTGCTTTTTGAAAGCACTCTGGTCTTATGAAAGGAGTTTATAATTACAGTTATCCACATTCCTCTGTAGTGATTCTTAATAACACTTGAGTGTGATATTTGCATACAACCCCTTGTAAAGCATGATAATTGATTCCTTCATTTACAAACTATATTAATACGTCCGACAGTATTATGGAAATTCAATGCAGTTAAATTTTTCTCCGCAAACCTGACTGGCAAAAACACCAAAAAAGGGCTGCCAATAAATATATTTTCCAAAATTCATAGAGGTCACCCTGTGGGAAAAGTGGAAATAAGCACTGTGTAGTGTACAAAACATGAATGATTTAAGATGTCCTCGTCTAAGACCCAATGACACACTGAAGCTTCCTTATCTATTGGTGAGACCAAAATTGTATGTACATGCTGCAAGTACAAACTTTCTCATCAGTGGAGCACAATGAGCTTGACATATCATACAGTGTGCTAAACAAAGCTTTGCCAGTGAACTTAGCATGTCAGAGCTAAGCACTGCTCCACACTTGCCGAGTTCAGCTGGGGTATGTTGGTCGACAATACATGCCAATTGTGCTAATCTAACTGTTATTGATTCATCGTGGTTTCATCAGTTCATCCGTCATTCTTGCTATTCGCCTTTACAACAACACCACAAGGGCATTTCATTTAACCAATTCAACAAAACAGCAGCATTCATTTTTACATATTTTAAATTTGCTATGAATATCATGAATAATCATGGACAAATGTGATTATCATAATCAATTGACAGTACTAAAAATATACAAGTAGACTCAGATAAAGAGCAGGGGACAGCCAATGAGAATTCTTGCTTATAGACTGAGGAAGATACTGAATCTGCCTTTCAAGGCAAGGTCATGGAGCCCTCTAGACATCACGGAACAATACGGTACAGATAGGAGAGATAGGGATGGGGAGGACTAGGAGGGCAATATGAGGGATGGTAATCGGTGGAGAGGAATGAATGCAGGTAGAAATGGGAGAGGAGGAGAGATGAAGGAGAACTGAGTATATTGAGGCAATAAGGAAAGGATGAAGGAAAGATGGATTTGGGGTTGAGGAGGGATACAAGAAATAGCCAACAGCTAAGCTTTAAAGCAGAAAAAAACAATACACATATATTCCCCACATCAATTTTAAAGCTGCAATGGATCGCAAGCTATCAACACGGCGGTGTTGAAAAAGTGAAAAATGAAAACAAGGGTGAATTCACATTTGGCCTTGTTTCAGAGACTCCCAGGGATCATCAAATCACAGTCCTCGAGGGCCGAGAACTGCTGGTTATCCACACTCCCTTTACCTGCGAGTCAGGTGTGAAGACAGTCTGACTAATCAGTAGCACTAACTGTTTATTCAATTACCCGAAGGGAAAGAAAACAAGGGCCGGATTTGGATTGGAGGGCCAGACTTGCTTAGCTCTGCTCTCAAGTCTTGTGAAGTCTTGTGAAGTTTCCTTCTGCAAAAAAACAGACCTCAAAATAGTATTAAAATATATACTTTTTTTTACAGGTCACCCTGTGCCATTTCACATTTTCAAATACACACAGCAACCTTTTCCAAATCTGCTGAGAGTTTTATTGTAGCTTTTAAATCTGCTTATCACGTTTGGATTCAGTGTACCTTTCTGAGTGTGCACAAAAAGGCCAGAGAGGTCATTATGCAATTTTATTTCACACATATATATTTTATTTTATTTCACACATATATATATATATATATATATATATATATATATGGCGAACAAAAGGAAAGCCGATGAACTCCCCCTGGTTTTGGCTTGGTTGGAAGCCTACCAGCACATAGCAGGCCTGGAACGGTCTGTAGACTATTCTAGATCTGGTCTGCTGATAAAGGGGCATACATATATAAGTCAACCAAAGCCCAGTCCAGAATGCCACAGATGAACAATGCTTTCAGTGCTACACTCTGTTAATGCCAAAGATACTGTTGCCATGGAAACAACTGAACTCAATTTTTATTTATTTTTAGAGGGTGATGTTTTTTGGCCATCGATCATCAGGGATCATTTTATTGTAGGGCTAGGATTAGGGTTAGGAGCACCATTTTTATTTATTTATTTACTTTTACTATGACCAAGTAAGTAGAAGCTCACAGAAGGCCTTTTCTTCCGTACCACAGAAGCTTCTGCTACTTAATGATGTTGGGGATTCCACCAGGAACCTTGAAGAAAATGACGTGGACCAGTTATATAATCAGAACAAGGTGTTGACCATTGGCCTTGTGGTACTCTTACCTCACTTGTAGGGTTTAGAAAGGTCAAGGATAGATGGAAGGCACTAAACAATACAAGCTGTAGAAAGCTGTGATTAAAAAAAAAACAAAGAAGAAAAAAAAGAAACCATCCATTTCTGCCATCAAATCAATACTCAGCAACACATGCAGATTGATTGCATCACCACAGAAATGCATTCATTAGTGCATATATTTCTGAGGATAATTGGGATGCTGGAAAGCAAAGGATCGAGTTTAGGTCCCTGTGGTACACCGCAGGAGCCTGGTGATGCGAAAGACTTTCAAACTCACAGTAATAAGGAGAAGAGAGGCATTATCTTTCTGCAGGGAAGCCAAAGGGACCGAGCGCTCAATCGACAGACAGGTGGCCAAGCGCAATTACCGCGTGAAGCAGTACCGGCAGCTCCAGGTGAAGGCACACCCCACACCAGAGCACACTAACCCTCTCTCACCCCACCACGGTTTCACCATCTTTTGTTATTAATGGTAAATGGTTGGCATTTATATAGCGCTTTTATCCAAAGCTATACAACAGGAGCATTTAGGGACATTTCGACACACCCCGGGCGGCAACCCTTCGACTGGCAGACAGCTGCCCTTAGCGCCTGAGCCAATGTCACCGCATTTCTTTATTAGTTTATTAGTTGATACCAGGGGAAGTCTCTCCAGAACATATTGAGAAATAAACAGATCGATAGCCTGCAGAAGGAGAGGTTCGGAGAGGAATGGAGCCTTGATGGGTTAAACACGTATGGCACATTACAAAGGAACGTTGCAGTGCCATTTTGAGAAAGAGAGTATAGTCATGTACATACAAATAATTCCCTCTTGGGAGAGGTGTCAACCTAATATATTACAGCTCTAAAGTAGGGGTATCCAATCTTATCTGGCAAGGGCCGATGTGGCTGCAAGTTTTTTTTCATGATCTTCGATCAAGACCTTGATAGAAGTACAATCAGCCATCTTAGCGTTGGGCTTAATGTCAGCCCTTTTTGGATAATGTAACCCAGGTTTAAAATGCATTAACCTGTAGAACTGCAAAGATTAAATAATATATAAAAATGATAGAAAAAGAAATAAAGATAATGGTTCATTACAATAAGATTGAACATCTATGCTCAAACGTGTTGAAATTATGACGTACGTCGAAGGTTAGTATGAGTATTGGCACAGTCACAGGTTACTGCTTAGACTGCTTCTTCCTCTTCCTCTGGTATTTAGCGGTGTGTACCTGTCCCAGCACTCTGCCACTTTTACCATTAGGGGGCGAGGGTGAGTCAAAGGAGAAAACTTTTTTTTTGTATCCTTTATTTAACCAGGGGAGATCCACTGAAAATGTGTTTTCGTTTGCAAGGATGCCCTGGGAGAAATGCCAGAGAGAACAGCTGTGCGGTGAGAGGGTTAGCAGTTTTTTTGGGTCAAGGGCCTTGCTCGAGGGACCCCACTTCATCTCTCCAGATGCAGGGTTTCAAACCAGCAACTCTACAGTACACCACCCCTCCCCAAACCTTAAACTTCACTCCCCAGCTTTCTAAGGATGATTGAGTGAAGCAGTTTAGAAGAGAACTAAAGGAAATAAATAATTTCTGCAGCTCACCCTCAACAACAACAAAAAAGTCAGATTTTTCATTACTCCCCTTGTTTGTGTGGTTCTGAAGACATGGTCTCAGGCAGCAAATATGTAGCCGAGGATACAGAGAAGAGAGTTTTCAGAAACACTTTTTGAAATTTCAGTTGACATTACAGACATTTTTCAATACACTCAAAAAACTGGGCGATGCATAAACTGTGTGGTTTATTGTGCACAGTTAGTCAATAAATACCATAATAAATATGCAAATTCAGTCACAATTCCAGACACAAATTTGAGTAAGCATACACCAGCTGTTTTCAGCTTATTTGAGAGGAAGAAAAAAAGATTTCTGAATTTTTTTTGTGAGTACTGGTAGCTCTGCAGTAGGAAAAGCAGTAATTTGTTGCTGTTGAAAAGAAGCTGCAAATTCTCCATCTCCAGCACGGATGACCTTGACATTCTTATTGACTCCAATGGGACTGACAGCATTATAAAGGGCCCTTCACAACCAAATGAGCCTCGCTGTAGCTACATGCTGATTCCTATCTATCCGCCAGAAGAAATGAATATTATAATACCGCATTACAACGCCTCGTGTTATGTTACCGCCGTTCTTTATGAATTTATTTAATGTTAAACCATACTGCTTTCCAAGTGCAGTTTGACTCTTCAGTACTCCCACATTATAAAATGTGTTCGGTGGGAACCGACGTTTCCAGGAATTAAAATACGAAAGCGTGAATTATGCAGCGAGGAAGAAGTAAATAGCAGTAATTAAGATAATGAATGTCATGGGCTATCGCTAAATGCCATCGCACCCCGCCGATGAACATGGGACTTTGAGTGCTGACCTTGACCGTTCCTCATCTAAATGTTGTTTTCTTCTGCTGCAGCTTTGCGAAGCCATTTGCAGAGTCCCTTCCCCAGTACATAACTCATTACGTACTTGGTGACATTTGGTTTTCTGGGCTCCGCAGTCCCCGTCTTATCGGGCTCTGGTTCCTCTGACCTTTCTGCGGAGGTCTAGGAAAGCACAGCTCACTGAATAATTCTATTGTTGTCTCGCCAAAGAAATATGTTGTCCCAAAAGTTGGACCAACCTTGTGGAAATGTGCTTTACATAGATAAGCTTCCGAATACAACCTCAGAACATAAAAGTATAATATTTTCGAAGACACTATCTGACCATGGTGTTGTGAAAGAGCGAGGTTTTGCGCTTTTCTCTCCTCATGATGCCCAGTTTGTAAACTTGATTTTGCTGTTTTACATCAACAAGTGCTTGGGGATTCACATTCAATAAAACTTTGCCAGGGAAGCTTGGAAGCTTGAGTGAATTAATGGAAATCAACAAACAGACTGTAGGGGTCTCTTGAGCTCTCAAGTCCCCCCCCCCAAAAAAAAACAAAACTCAGCTGACCATCTGTTTCTAGAAGTTTCACCTCCACCCCCAATCATTTTCAGACCCGCAGAACGGATCGACTAACACCCTCAGACAATATCACACAAAATAAAATCATTAGTATGCGAATATTATTTGTTTCACGCCCACTGACAGCTGGCAAAAAATAAAATTAAAAGTATTAAAAAATACGTTGATTTTCCCTCTCAGTTATTGCTACTATAGATCAGTAACCGAAAACATACTTCTGATTTCAAAGAAAGTTGGTGCCATAAAAACATGGGTATGTTCGTTCTGGTCTTTGCTTCTCCTTTGTCATCCATATGGATAATGGCAGTGGTAACCTGTCAGATTCCTCTCTTCGCAGGAGGTCTTAATGCCCTGTTTGTTTACTCAACATCTGCGCTGCCTGCCTCGCGTGCCAGAGGCTTGATGTGCGTTCATTAATTCTGCAGATTTATCGAGGGCTTTTCCTGGGATTCATGACGCTCGGCTGCTTCCTTTTTCAGGAGGAAACCGTCAAACATGTGTACATCTGTCACTCTGATGCTCCGTGTCCTTGTCTCAACACTTTGCTATTGTTTGGAGAAAAAAAGAAGGATGAGTTCTATGTTCGGTTATGGTATTGCTTGTGTTTTGTGCTTTGGTGTGTTATGCAAGTTTTGCCGTGTTTTTTGCTTTGGTGTGTTATGTTATGGTGTTCTGCATGGTCATGTGTGCTAGAGGATTGGCATTTCATCAGTATAAACCATGATTCAGTTTGTGACAGGATAGCACACCCAATATCAGCTCAATTGACTACTTTTCACAAGGCTATTGACTGCAATCATGCCAATTATTAGTATTACTGAATGGTGACCTTTAAGAAAGCACTTTCAGCACCTCATTTTGCAAGTCGCTTTGGACAAATGTGTCTGTACGACTGCAATGTAATGTCATCGGACATTTTGTTCACTTCTGGCTCGCTCAATTAATCTCTCAATGGCTCCGCTAAAGCCCAGTGTTCGTCCATTCGCTGCGCGCTTCGGTAATCTCGGGGACAGCCTCCGTCTCGACGGGGAACGGCACAGAAATAAAACTGTTCGTCTCTGATGCCCGGTGCGCCACGTCTTGCACGAGGGAGGATGGAATCTGTGTGTTGGTGGCACTGCGGACAAACCCAGGTCTTTATCCTCGCCTGCTGAATAACCCTCAGTGTCATTTTCCACGAAGTGGCGTGGCACCCAGCTCTTTAAATTCCACTTATGAGATTGTATTCTCGTTCGCCACCAGATAAAGTACTTTTACCACCCCTATGACACAGAGCTACGGCCAGTAGCGCATGGCCAAACTGTTTAGCCACAATGCTACATTCACTTAGTGCCTACAATTAATGAATTATTCATTGCACTGCAGTGCCAGTACATGCTGCTTTTTTAAAACTTTTATTTTATTTTATTTGTTTCTGAGCTTGTGAAAGCAGTATGTTACCCATTGTTCTGAGTGAAGTTCATTAAAAAGAGGCCAGCCACAGGGGGTCAGAGATCAGATGGGTTAGACAGCCCCTGCTGTGTTTCAACACCTCAGGATTAAATCGATGCTGAAACATTTTTTTTTTTTTTTTTTAAACCTTTTCCTAAAGCGGTGATTTACTCTGCTCTGTTTGCACACAGGCATGGCCTAACACAGTGAAACAGAAAAAAAACGAACACATCTCCCAATAAAAGGTTCTTGTTACAAAAACAAGCTACTTTACTTCATCAACCACCCTCCAAGCCTTGGCCCCCGAACCCCACTTAGCAGCAGGCTTTGATGCAGCCTTTATGGCCAGCATAGCTATTGCCCTGGACACTTTATAGTCAAGTCATCTCTGGACAGCCATTAGATGTGAAATTGTGCCACCGTTTATAATCCTCCTATCAGCCAGAACCTTCCCCAAACCACAGCCCCAGTGCTACCCCTGGGGGGGCAGCAGGCCAGGCCGGTAGGGCCTGACATCTATGGGTGCTCTGGGCTCAGGCACAGATAAAGGCCAATGGGGTAGCTCTTGGCCAGGACTGAGGCACAGCTGTAGGCCTCACTGTAGAGATTATACAATAGCAGCCATTTTGTTTCTTTTTGTGGGGGAGGGGTGGGATGGTGGCTGAGTTTACATCAAAACAGTAATAGTGTTTACATGGCACAACAGTCCTATCTGAAGCTGGCCATAGGGTCTAGAGGGCTTGGGGGTGGATGGGGTGGGGGGGTGTTTGGCTGGCCTGCAGGGATAGCGGATTTTGATTCGCGTTAATCCCTCAGTGCAATTCAGACAAAAAGAAGGAGGGGTTTTTTTTAAACAAAATCTCATTACAATTAAACCCAGATACAGGCTAGTATAAATAACCACGGGTACCCATACTTTTGAAGTGTGGATTCATGAAGTGGTTCTTTCTCTTTTTAAGAGCAGCCCCATTTTGTGATCTCTAATCCGTCGTAAAGGTACTGTCGGCAACAGACAGGAATTCAAGCAAAACACATTGGAGTGACCCAGATCTTGGAGAAGGCAAGGCAAAATGATTTTGTTTCCCCTCACTCGCAAAGACTGATGCCACCCACAGTGGGTGAAGAGCGAGAAAGCTCAAGTCAAGCTCTTCAAGTTGGGGCCAGACAAGCTCTTCAACAGGAATTTGCAAGTGTTCGGAGGGCTATGATAGAATAACAATTTGATTGATTTTGACCATTCTGTTTTTCAGCTGAAGTGCAAATTTGAAGCACACTCCCCTTCTGCTACTTTAAATTTAACTGTGGGTGAAAAGGACTCCACTTCAGGTTGTTCACTACAGGAGTGACAGACATCGTTTGCTCATGTTCTTTAATGTTGCCTTGGGAACAGTGCCGGGAATGACGGGTAATTGTCTTTCCCGCTCTCTCACTGGACAGAGTGCATCGTGTGTCGTCTGAAAAGAAAAGCAACCAGCGCACCATTCACACATTTGTACATCAACCCAAACAATGGTGACTTCTTCTGTTGTTGTTTGGAAGCATGCAATTTATTTTCCGACCTTTGTCCCTCTCTCGCGCTGGGCGAAATGTACATCATTTGGCGGAGTAAACACAGCTGAGAGAGCGTAATTTGCATTAATAGGAGAGCGGAGAGGTGGGGACGGGGTGACGGAAAGAGGAACGGGGAGCCCGGGCCGCTCAGAGAGCATTAAACGCTCCCAAATAAAGCAGAGCATTTGAATGCAAATGGGACGTAATGCATTTCAAATTGTTCCAGTATGGAGCGCCGGTGTGAAGAGGGGAATCCGGCACATTGAAAGCCCAAATAAATTACCGCCGAACCAAGTCCTCTGGTGAGCTTTGTCATACAAATAATACTTAACAGGAAACCCGTCTGTTCAGGGATGGCACGGCTGTGGTGTGTGTGTGTCTGCTTCTGTGTGTGTGTGAGTGTATGCGTGCCCGTGTGTGTATGTGTGCGTGTGTCTGTGTCTGTGTGTGTCTGCATGTGTGTGTGTGCGAGTGTGTGTGTATGTGTGTGGTCTGTGTGTGTGTGTGTATGTGTGTGGTCTGTGTGTGCGAGTGTGTGGTGTCTGTGTGTGCGAGTGTGTGTGCGAGTGTGTGTACGTGTGTGATGTGTGTGTGTGGAAGAGGGGGGATTTTGGCTCTGAATACTGGAGACTTTTTTTAGTGGTATTGAAATGCCAAGCGTATTCTCTCTGGGGTTACACAACGCCTGGATGTCGATGTTAAGGCCTTATCACTCCGTGTTTCTGCGCTCGGTCGCTCAGTCTCTCAGGTCATCTTCTTTCAAGGCCCTGCGCTGGCTTAACACGGGCTGTAATAAAACGCACAAATCTATCTTTATTACAGTATGGCAGGTGGTTTTGACTTCTGCTGCAGCGATGACTTAATCAATGCACTGCACCCGCGCTCAGTCTCTAAAGGTGAGCACAAAGACTGGAGCGAGTATTCCGCTTCCCTTTGAACGGCGTGTCATATCGAGCTGGGACTTGAATAATTTGAAAAAGAAACAGCCGCACACAAAATATAATTTATTACACCTTGACTCATGAGGTTTCTTCCACATAGATATTCAATTGTCTAAACGCATCATTACGGAGTTGATTGATAATGGTCGACTGCATTATGGGGTGATATTTTGATTCGGGAACAGCGTAATTATCTCCGTAGACAATACAGCATAAATCTGGCATGAATAAATGAACAATACTTTCCTTCTTACACTTGGTGAATTAATTAGTCTAATTGTGTTCAGACTTCAGACACGGGGAGAGAGAAAGAGATAGGGTTGGAGATAAAGGAAAAGAGAGGGGGGAGACGGAGTAGGAGAGAGAAGACAAAGGAAAACGGGTGGAGAGTGTGAATGAAGTACAGAGAAAGAAAGGGAGAGAAAGAAGGGTCTTCTGGGACGTCAGCTATGTTGGACCCTGAGAGTGAACGAACAGAATCAATTAGATGAATTTCAAAGCAAATTTAGCATGAACACATGTTAATGTGTTGTAATGGATTTCTGGGAGGACGGTGGCCATTCGGGCTCAAATGGACCGCAGTGTGTGTGGAGTGGACAGAATGGATTGTGTGAGAGTGGTGGGGGGGGAATAAAAAGAGAAAGAAAAATCGATAAAGCCAGTTACAGAGAGAGGCTCGCTGAGGAGCAGATCACGGTCGGAGGGAAGGGTGTGGGAAAGATATTTGTTCAGTCATCCGACGGGAAGTGGAGGCACAGGAACGCAGTCTAAACGGAGACACGCTTGGAGATTTATTAAAGCGACAGGACCAGCGCTCACCGCTTGACAAGGGGCAACAGCGGGGCTCCGTTTTTGTGCCGGGAGTGATCTTTTTCAAAAGATGCAAACAGCACAAGCTATATATTTAGAAATCTATTTTATTGATTTGTTTGGCACAGATGCTCCTATTTACCGTGATTTACATTCTGGACACAGTTAATGTTTACCAGAAGTGTGGAAGTAAGAGGCCTTAGCAACATCAGTCACATATGTCCACCATTCCAGTGTCACTCCATACAATACTTATGCTTTAAAAAAAAAGAAAAGAAGCTCTCAGAAGGACCAGTAATATTTCTGGGGCTGTCATATTGCTATACAGTGTTTTATCAGTTTTTTATCAGAGCTGGAGAGTATATCTGAATATTCGTATCCTCGGAAACTAGGGCTGCCAGTTTATTGCGTAATTATTTTGGATTCAAATACTTTTCTACTCTTTACTGAGCTAGTCTAGTATATCGGAACCTATTAAAATACTCTGAAAAATGGCAAGGCCCACCTTCTAGTTCTCTCAATTGGCTCAGTTGCACAAGGCTCGATCAATCAAGCACAGAACAGTATTTGAATCCAAACAATTACCTATTTGACCCAGGTCTGGTTGCCATACATCAGGTTTACAAATTATTTGTACAGGTGTAGCTTCTGGCCCCGACAATGTTGTGTGCCATGCCAATTCATTAGTGTCTAATGAATTGGCATGGCATTGACTCCCCGGTCCATCAGACCGCCAGTCTGACATTGGTTCCGAGGGGGACACCCTCTCGTCCACTAGCTGCCAACCTCATTTGCAATTACGCTTCCATGTTGTCTGGTTTTGATAAATGCTAAATCTGGCAACCCAGCCTATCAGTATCTGATCTGGGGAGACCAGGGGTAGCCAAGGGCCAAGAGGAGCCTTTCTTGAGGTGGGGAAGAGGGTACAGTCTCCCTCCCTCACTGGGTGACTTTACGGTGTACTACACACTGGGCGATTACACTGGCAACAGGTAGACACACAGCTAGAACTCAACCCTCGACTGTTTGCAATGCTGCTTATCATGTCACTTCAGCATCAGAGCAGACAGTCACCTTAATCAGTATACACTGACTGTATTTATTTCTGCGCAGTACTGTTGATAGTGCTCATAACATTTTGGGATGCGTTTCTGTTTTGTAAGGGTCTTTTTATCTTCGGAAAAAGATAAACGTGACTAAACAAGTGTTGAGAGCTGGGATTTCTGGGATGCTCGGAGCATCAAAGGAGGTTTCGGATCCCATGAAACTGGGACACAAGATGTCAGGAGGGAACCAGATGGAGAAAGTGTGTTCGGCTCGTGTTTCCGTGCACCTGTGGGGACTTGTAGTCCTGTGTGAATTAAATGTGTTACCCACTTCTGGACACAGTGATGTATGAAACAGGAATATTTTTCATCTTGCGCTGATTACATGTGTAGACAGAATTCAATACGGCACAGTTTTGGTCGAGATGTTGTACTTCATTATACAGATACACATTTGTTTGTTGGTCACATGGGGTACTACTTCCGCACAACTGAGGATTCAAGTAGGAATATCCACAGAGCAAGAACAGTGTGTTTGAGCACATGTGTTTTTTCTTTATGTGAATTTTCATCCATGCATTTCTGCATTCTTGTGTCCATGTGCCTTTATGGATATACAGATGTGTTTTTAATATGCGTTTACCCTTTGGCATCCTTAGTGCATATAAGTATCCACACTTATTTATCAATCCAATTGAATGTGTTTACATATATGCACCAGGTATTCAATAATTATTGTATGCCTTGACTGATTATTGTCAAGTCAAGTCATATTTATTTATAAAGCACATTTTAAATGACTACCATCAACCAAAGTGATGTACAATAACTAATTACTATATGTATATATGTAAAAAATAAGAACAGTGAGAAACTAAATCCACAGTACTGCAATAATAATACATAAAGATACAACAAAAAAACAACAACAATAAAGACAATTTTCATGTGGAATTAAAAGCCATTGAAAAGAAGTGAGAACCATGAACCATGGAGACAAGAACAAAATGATTTTAAAATCAAACCTAAAACTAACCGGGAGCCAGTGCAGGTGTGATGTGTTAAAACATTTTTGTACCAGTTAAAAGCAGCATTTTGCACTAGCTGCAGGCGGAGGAAGGATGTTTGGCTAAGACCAAAGTACAGGGAATTACAGTAATCAAGGAGAGATGATATAAATGCATTAAAAACTATTTCCAAGTTGTGAAATGAAAGGAAGGGCTTGACTTTGGCTGTGGCTCGGAGTTGAAAAAAAGCTGGTTTTAATGACAGAATGAATGTGTTTCTTTAACATTTTTCAAGGGCAGAATCAAAAATGACACCCAAAGTTTTTGGCATGGGGTTTAGTACAATGGGATAGAGGCCCTAGGTCAATACAGAGACCACTAAGAGAGTCAGGCAGACTGAACAGGGACACCTCCGTCTTACTTTCATTTAGCTGGAGAAAGTGTTTAGTTTCTTCAGCGAACACTTTGCATTTAAAGGGAGGTAAAGCTGAATATCGTCCGCATAACAGTGGCAAGAGATATTGTGTTTCTCTACAATAGAGCTGAGGGGGAGCATGTACAGTCAGAAAAGAATAAGGCCTAAAATTGAACCCTGGGGGAGTCCATATGGAATAGGAGCAGAGGAGGACAAGGAGCACTTGATGTTAATTGAGAAGGTCCTGTTCTTTAGATCAGAGGCAAACCATTTTAGGGCAGTGCCTTGAATGCCAACTGTATGCATAATCCGGTGAATTAGGATGTCATGGTTGACCCTGTCAAAAGCAGCACTAAGGTCCAACAAAACTAAAATAGAGCATTCTCCGGTGTCAGCTGTCAACAGTAAGTCATTTGACACTTTAAGGAGGGCAGATTCAGTACTGCGAAGGGCTCTGAAGCCAGACTGGAACTTTTGAAATATGTTATTTTGATTTTAAAATAATAAGTGTTGTGAAAGAGCTATTTTCCCAGGACTATTGGAGATGGAGCGGAATTTATTCAGAATGGTGGGATCAAGGTTTGGCTTTTTTCACAGAGGCTGAACCACAGCATGTTTAAAGCAGGATGGGACAATACCTGAAATCAGAGAGCTGTTTATAATAGACAGGATTCTGGGACCAATTGTGTCTAATACCATTTTTAAGGAGGTGTGAGTGTCAAGAGGGCAGGAAGTGGTCTTCATATGAGACACTATCTATCAGGAGAGAAAGACAGACAGGCTCAAACTGACTGAAGACAGCAGCATGCATAGGAAGGCTGGAAGGATCATGCGCAGGAGGTGGCATGTGAAATCTAATGTCATCAATCTTTGAAATAAAAAAATGTAAAAAACTAGCACAGGTTACAGAGGAAGCGTTGGTGCTGGCCATAACAGAAGGATTAACTACTGTATTAATTGTATTGAACCAAACTTTTATCTTACCAGAAAAATACCATGCTCCGGCTGCTTTAACTCCTTCCTGGAACTTAACCAGACATTTTCTCAGAATATCAAAGGATACGTGTTAGTTTTTTCATTTTCACTCAGCTTTTCTAATCCCGCCTAAGGGCTCGGGTAGAATCGTTTAGCCAGGGCTGAGTCTTAGATTTGGGTCGTTTGATTTTAAGAGCGGCTATGGAGTCAAGAATAGTTAAGCAGGTGGCATTGAATGAATTAACCAACTCCTCTGTACTCATAAGCAAAGCTATGTATTCATCTTAGAACTGTTTGGCGGTTGAAGAGTTAAAATAGCAAGTGCAGCAAACTGGAATGACAGGCCGGCAGATTGGCAACATTACAAACGAGAAGGCCAAAGGAAAACACAAGATCAAGGGTGTGACCCTGCTGGCGTGTTGGGCCATTAACCGACTGAACAAGATTGAACAAATCAACCAGCTGTAAAAACTCTTTAACCAAGGGCTTAGAGGGATACAGATATGAATATTAAAATCACCAAGGATCAAAATTCTTTCAGATCTTGACATGACTGATGACAAAAAATCAGCAATTTTTATTTGATTTGGATGGTCTGTATACAAGGGGCTGTTAGCACCGGATTGGACAGTTCCAATTTAATTAGTTGCACTTCAAAACTTGAATACGTTTCTAGGTGAATGTCTTGTTGGATAGCGACCTGGTGTTTACCAGAGCCATCTATGTATTCGCTGACCAACTACAGGGCACATTTCAGTGAGCGGAGGTTCTGGAGATCTGCTCCACTGCTGCGGCGGTGATGCAGCATCCAGGGAAGGTAGCAAAGGGAGAGACTGACGAATCCGGGACGATAGGCCGGAGCCAGGCGTGTCTCAGTTCCAGTAATGGCTGAGAGATGAAGAGGCAACAGCAGCCAAGCAGGAAAGATCGGTCGTTAGCACGAAGATACGCCCTGATCTTCAGCGAGACACCTCCTCACATCCCCCGTCTTCAACGGCGCTTCCCACGGTAGAGCATACATGGTGGGCGGCAAATGCCGGCTGCTATCGCCGAGAGTAGAGGAGGGGGGGTAAAGCTTCGGGCCAGCCAAATTCCCATTGCACAGAGCTTCAACGTACTTACAGAAATTCGATAAGGCTTGCTGATTGTATATTATGAAAGACGAGACATTGCCGTTGAACAGAGACACAAACAGAACAAGAATAATAGCACAGGTAGGAGACAGGCTTGCAAGCACACCCATGGCCGCACCCATAGACGCCATCTTCCCACCCCCAATGTGGGAAGCACTATTGACAGTTTAGTATAAAGCATCGTCTAGAGGATTGACACAAGTATTCCATAGAGTGCAATGACTAATATTTGATGTGATAGTGTGTGGAAGGTCCGTGGGCACAAATGTATGGTACAGAGTGAAGAATGATAGATAATTATAGATAAATCTTACACGGCAACATTTGACTGGTCCATAGTGATATCCCAGAAATTCATACGGCTTTGGTTATTTTTCCCCTCTATGGTCAAGTAATATCTGCTGTAAAAGCAGAAATATTTTGGGCAAATAATCTATTTATAACTGAGCACTTTATTAATTCATGGCTCATTTCTTCAGTCAACACTTCTGTATGCAAAGCACTGCTTTGTACTTGATTGCTGCATATACTGTACTTCAAACTGCAGTTTCTACTTTGTGCTTTCATCCAAAGTGAATGTGTCACACCATCTCGCCGTTAAAATAAATTTGAAATCTCAGAGGGACCACACGGCTAAATAAAGGATAAATAAAAATATGTCCACCAAGGCCCCAGAAGAGAGGCGGCAAGGTCTTTTGAATCTTACCACTCAGCACCTTTTCCTTCAGCTCCTGCTTTTCAACAATATCAGCTAAATGAATCCTTCTGTCATGGGTCCAAACAAGGTGTGTCATTTTGGCCTTCTACACAGCCATCTTATTCAGGACAGACGCATTCTATGAATCCCTGCAGATCCAAAGTAATCACGGTGTCAGCAAAGCCGAGCCAACAATTTTATTTAAAAAGAAATAGAGTATTGTGCCATGTTTCAACTAAACTTTAAATATTTATATGTAAATATCTTTTAAGTAATTATTGTAAGGTTTTTGCAATATCTCCTTGTTAATTATTGAGATGTATTCAATCAGGAAGGTCAACTGAAGGGCTATCTCAGTTGTCTAGCTCAGACCCTCATTATTAGTGCAGTTTTATGCTAAGCAGTTCAGACTGAATCCAGAGCATGCTAGTGCTAGCTGTGACCATGGGGAAATGCATAATTAGCCATGGAAGGGACAGCTGCATGGGGTTTAAGGGACAAACAAGCTACTGCACTCTCTCCAGAACTGACATTGCACGGATTAGAAAGGTCTACAACCGCAATAATAATTGGGCACAACTAATTGGGAGAGAGAATAAATATAGGACACAAAAAGGTTCTCAAATAAAAAGGACAGTCAGTTGAGGAGCCAAATCTACTTTGTAGTCATGAGCCAGAGATTTACAGTGGGCCAGAAGTTCTTGGGACTGTTTAGCCAATCAGCTGTGGGGAAGGATGGAAAATGACTCTTTCCATTAGTACCACTTATTAGGCCCTAGACCAAACCTGGCTTCCCCGTAAAATGTCTTCCGTTGAAGCCCTAATCAAGCCCAGCCCGAAGCCAAAGTAGTTAGAAGACTCTCAAGTCTTCCTATGAAAACCAAGAGCTGAATATCCAATCAAGCATATTAAAAAACCAAGAGGTCCACAATCTCAAAAATATATAAATAAAATACCATACATAATTACAAATGTGGTTGGCAATCAAGTCCTGGGGGTTAAGTGTTTTACTCCATGTATTGTTTTGTATTTTTCTTGAGGGAAAACTGCAGAGCAGTTAACAGAAAACAAACAGAGGGGCTGATGGGATAGCCCTAGAGCCCCTCCATTGGCCCTGAACTCCAAACACCGATGGGGTAATAACAGTTGAAATATGTCGGTAAACTGGCTTGATGTTTCCATAACAACAAAGTGAAAATTCTTGTTTGGGAGTAAATTCATACAGAAGACAAAGTCAATGTGAAGTTGAATTAATTTATTGATCGAATCATCAGGATTTTTCATGGATGGAAAAGGTGCATTTGCGTACAACATTACTTCTTAGAAAACTTGAAATGACCAAAACTGTAATGAATTAGACATACTTTTGTCATTTAGTATATACTTATGAATAGTATGCAGCAAAATTGCGGCAATCCCAAACGGGGTATTTTAAAAATGATTGCATTCAAAATAAATCGGAGCACTATAAACATTTGATAACTTTTGTCAAAATTATTCATTATAAATGTACAATCACTGAGCACTTATTAGGAACACCTGTACACCTACTGATTCATGTGATTATCTAATCAGCCAATCGTGTGGCAGCAGTGCAATGCATAAAATCATGCACATACAGGTCAGGAGTTTCAGTTAATGTTCCGATCGACCATCATAATAGGGAAAAATGTGATCTCAGTGATTTTGACCATGGCATGATTGTTGGTGCCAGACAGGCTGGTTCGAGTATTTCTGTAACTGCTGATCTTCATGCACAACAGACTCAGAATGGTGCGAAAAATTTAAAAACAGCCAGTTAGCGGCAGTTCTGCAGACAGAAATGCCTTGTTGATGAGAGGTCAAGAGGTCAAGGAGAATGACCGGTTTGAGCTGACAGAAAGGCTACGGTAACTCAGATATCCACACTGTACAATTTTGGCAAGCAGAAAAGCATCTCAGAATGCACAACACGTCAAACCTTGAGGCGGATGGGCTATAACAGCAGAAGACCACATCAGGTTCTACTTCTGTCAGCCACGAACAGAAAGCTGAGGCTACAGTGGGCACAGGTTCACCAAAACTGGAAGACAGGAAAAACGCAGCCTGGTCTGATGAATTTCAATTTCAGCAGGGCTGAATCCATGGATCCAACAGCATGAATCCATGGATCCAACCTGCATTGTGTCAACAGTCCAGGCTGGTGGCGGTGGTGTTATGGTGTGGGGGATGTTTTCTTGGCACACTTTTGGCCTGTTAATACCAAGCAATCACTGCTTGAATGCCACAGCCGATTTGAATATTGTTGCTGACCATGTGCATCCCTTCATGGCCACAAGGTACCCGTCTTCTAATTCTTCCAGCATGATAATGCACCATGTCTCAAAGCAAAACAGAACATCACAATGAGTTCTTCAGTGGCCTTCCCAGTATGCTTTCAACATCTTGTGGAATCCATGCCACAAAGAATTGAGGCAGGTTTGAGAGCAAAGGAAGGCCCTACCCAGTGTTGGTATAGTGTTCCGAATAAATGCTCTGAGTGTATATATTATTATAAATAGTTATACATTTCTGGAAAGCTCTGAAATGACAAATTTGTTTTTTCCTAAGCACATAAACGCAAGCCTAAAAATATACCATCATGAAGGAAGAATTCACACTTAACAAATTACCTCTCACACCTACTTTCACACATCACTGTGCCCATTTGGAAAAGCTGGATGCTATCTGCTAATGAGATTTCAAATCAATATTCTCACTTAGATCACTTGGCTTCTGTTCTGTACTAAGAGACACCTGTACAGAGGGGGGACAAAGACATGTGATCATTTCACATGTTATTCAGCTGTGATTTTAAATGCCTGTCAATAATGAACATGTATCTGGGATGATACTCATGACCTTGGAATTATATGGTTCTGTCTGCATTCTGAGTGGTTCTGAGCTTCAAGGATACCAAAGTTGTTTTAAATATTATTGGTTATTTCGTTACAGATGTCATAAAAGTTTTATATATATATATATATATATATATATATATATATACACACACACACACACACACACACACACACACACACTCACTGAGCACTTTATTACATATTTATTAGACTTCTACTGTTGTAGCCTATTCACTTAGAATTACGATGTGTTGTGTGTTCAGAGATGCTCTTCTGCTTACCACTGTTGGAATGTGTGGTTATTTGCATCACCTTCCTGTCAGTTTTGACCAGTCTGGCCATTCTCCTCTGATGTCTCTCATTAACAAGACATTTCTGTCTGCAGAACTGCTGCTCACAGGATTTTCTTTTGTTTTTTTGTACCATTCTTTGCAAACCCTAGAGACTAGTGTACATGAAAATCCCAGGAGACCAGCAGTTTCTGAGATACTCAAACCACCCTGTCTGCCACCAACAGTCATTCCACGATCAAAGCCAAATTTTTTCCCCATTCAGATGGTTGATGTGAACATTAACTGAAGCTCTTGACCCATATCTACATGAGTGTATGCATTGCACTGCTGCTGCACAATTGGCTGATGAGAGAATCTCATGAATAAGTAGGTGTAATAATGTAAATATTCCTAATAAATGTTCCTAATAAAGTGCCTGGTGACTGTATATTGCATATATGCATGTGTAATATTACCTTTCAGTTTTGTCATCCACCAGAACCCCCCCCCCCCACTCCCCCCTCCACCTTCCCCCCGTTACAAACCACGGATGACACGTGCCTGCCTGTCTGCTTTGGGGCAGGGCAGATTTCAGAGCTCATTTAACACTGAACCCTGCCCCCCTATAAAACCCAAATCGCCCAGCACAGGAGTGCGAAGTCACGGCGGATGTTCATTAGCTTAATGAAAACAGGCCTCTCACGAGCGACCGCCCAGCGAGCCCTGTTTTACAGTAGCAGGAGCGGCCATCTGCTCAAGGACTCTCAGACAGCTGTAGGATATTCCTCTCTGTCCAACCCCGCTGAGCAGAAAAAAAGAGAATCAAGCGAATTTCTGGCTCTAGCACAATACAAAACCACAGCCTCCACATTGGAGAAAAACTGGAGAGAGAGAGAGCGCTTTCCACATAAAACCTCAATACCCACTGCCCACAGCTGACATATTATGTAATTATATTTGACCATGAGAATACTGTCTGTTTTTTTAATCAATATTCAAATACTTTCAGACATTAATGAACAACAATGCAAAATTTTACCCAAGCCAACTAGCTAGATTAATAATGGTAATTAAAACACTCTTGGCAACTCTTAAGTTAGCTTGCTGGTCTTGAAATTTGATCAGTGTAGGACTGCTAGATAAAGTCAGCAAGACAAACTTGATTTTCAATTTGTTTTGTATTTTGTTCAGTCTTCTTAAAACAAGCTGCCAGAAGTGTGGGGCTGTGACTAGCAAGCAGCATACTTTAATTTCAGACACAGTCAGAGTTGTACTTGCCTCAATTTAGTTTGGATGGGAAGCTCCAGTAGCCCAGCTGGTCGGAAAACACTCCTCCATCTCCAAAACCAATCCTAGATGCACCATACACTGATTATGTAAGGAGAATAGTTCTCGAAGAGCAAACCAATCAACTCCTTGGAACATTAAATCAAAGCATAATACCATTTCACTGAAGGACTGGAATATGGCCTGTGCTGAGAGCTGTCATTCATTTCACAATATTCTCAAACAATTTCACCTTGTACTTCAGAATTCCACTTACCATCTCATGTTGGCTACATGCACTTATTTTTCTATGATACCTTTTTTTTATTAGTTATTCGTCAACATAAGTTCAGAAAATCATCTAAATTCAGAAAAAGGACAGATTATTTTAATGGTCAACATGAAATTGCTTTAGACTAGATTTCAGGTTTGCTGGAGAGGTCAAAATATGCAAACGACCAGGCATGAACTATTTGACGCAGGCTTTAAATGCTCATGACACAGCTGTCGTTCTCGTCTCTACTTTTTACCTGGCTGAACAGTCTGTGGTAATGGAAAAAGGGGGGTTTGTTTTTTTTTTTGGAAATATTCAATCTTGGCAGTGACAGAAAATTCAAAATATAAAATATATGTTTGAAATAAACATCCTAGCCACCGTCTTTCTGGCTCTGAGCCTGAATCTCTTTAATGTGGTCTTTGGTGGTGTGGCCAGAGGCCAGTTAGTGGGGGGGGGGGGGTGTTGGAATTACCCAGCATGCCGAGCAGGTGGTGAAGGGTCTGCTCTGCGGCGGTGGGTACCACAGAGTGCCTGTGTGGGCACTGCCAGCCGGGCGAGGCTAAAGCGGGTCAAGCCTGTGGCCCCACCCTGACACCAGGTCCAGCCACCAGGCCCAGCCACCCGACCGTCGTTAAGAGATTCTCAATGTCAGGTGCTGCTTTTTAATGCAAAGACCTGCTGGTCTGGCACTACCCCCAATGCAGACCCCAAGTGTGATGGCAAAGAATATGACCTAAGTGCAAATCATCCCAATTCACGCCCTGCTGTAAAATCCAGCTATGCCAGCTTGATGATTCAGCTGGTGAAGCTAGTGATAAGATGGTCTCGCTGGGTATTAGCTGGTCAACTGGTTAGTGCTGGTAGCTTGTCTGAATTGGTAGCTGGTCAACCAGCTACTAGCCGTTTCAAAACAGCTTGAGATGTTTTTTCAGCAGGGTATGCTTGAAATTGAGTTGAATTGAAAATCAGCAACCTAAGTCATGGCTTACATACCAGCAGTGTTTCAGAAAGAGGACTAGCACACAAGCGTTTTCAGTCCTGAGTAATTCCAGCTTTATCCCTAGTGGTCATAAAAAAAGTGATTTCATGGATAAATGTGTATGGAGATAAAAAATTCTGAATGTAGGTACATAGAAGCCATTTAAGCAAATTGCTTGCTTATTAACCCATATGTAATAGGTTAAGGAGATTGCAGACATGGAGCCAATATCAGAACTGGTTTTGCATTCCAAAATGTGAACAGCTTGCATATACCGTAGCCATGGTACCGGCAGTCCAAAATATAACACGAACAGGTCGGGTGTATAGAATGATTAATGTATACAATGAAAATGTGAGATTGAGTCTGCTGCAGCCTAAATCAACAGTACGCTGTGTAACAAAACATTCATGCTGACAGCAGTATATATATTAAATTTAAGCAACAGCAAATTAACAGGCTGTCAATACCCTTCGAAAAATGACTAACACACCATCACCTCCCAAGAAATAACTGCCACACTTCCTTTGATGTACACTGATAAAGAGTCTCATTGAACGCGTGAAGTATGAGGCTCAGACGTTTCGTACACGTTGTGTACAGTAATTAAACAGAAGCTCTTGAATACTGTTACGGCCTCTGGATGATTAAAGCCTGCCACAGGGCTCACATTTACATATTTCACACGTCTGGAAAAGGCTTCGGATGGCCGCACAGGCCTTGCTGTAAATCCTGACTGGACGAAGGCCAACAATTACAACCCGAGCAGCCATTACTCTGTAGACTCCCTGTTGGTCACACTTCACAATAAGGTTCATGAATGGGCATTAACTAATGTAGTTGTTAACATGAATTCATTGTGGACAAATACATTAATTAAGCATTCAATTAACTTTTCATTAGTCAATGCATTTGTTAGCAACTAACCAACATATTTGTTTCATGATATTTATACGTTAGCATTAGCAAACCATAGGATGACCTTAACCATTATAAGTAGTTAACCATTAACATTAACTGATCTTTTCCTTCCATGTAATGTAGTTGTTAACTTCAACAAAGCTGTACAGATTAACTTCTCAGTAGTAGTTATTTAAGAACTACATTAGTTTATGCCAATTCATGGAACCTTATTGTAACGGGTTACCTCCCCGTTTATACACCGGAGATCCAGGACATTCGACAATAAGCAGGGAAATTGGAGTAGAAATTAAAAAGTGGACCAAAAAAGCTGTTTATCAAATCTACTCTGGTGATGTGTGGTTGTTCAAGTCTCTGTTCATCACAGCCGAGCCTTGACGTCAATAAAGGGTGGAAAAGGCTTGGGCGGATTGGGCAGCGTTGTGTTGAAAGACTTCTTCACAGGAGCAGATAAACAGCGACTCCGAGTGGATTAAAAGCTTCTCAGAAGGGTGAAGATGTACTTTTGTTCAGAGATCCAGAAAACTTCTTCATTTCTCATGTTGGGGAATGTGACGAAATGGGAGGGACTGTGCAAAAGGCAGATACTGGAATTAAACCGGAAAAAAAGAAAATGAAAAGCGATTTTTAAAGCACAAAGCAAAAAAACATCCTTTATTGATAAATGGAACAGCGAGATAAGGATAAATATTGCGCCTGTAAGATCTGTCAGGATTTGACCATTTTCGCAGGTGTGTGTCTGTGTGCATGTGCGTGATTTCCCCATACATATTTCCAAGTGCATCCGCACTCTCAGAAATAAAGGTAAAAAAAGTGCCTTAAAAGGTACAAATGCGTGTTGCTTGGGCTGTACTCTATAGGTACATAACACTGTACCCTTAGCCAGCAATATGTCACTAATTTGTACCTTTTTGCTTGGAAAACTCTCATTACCAAACGAGAACATTACTGTACTTTCAGTGTACATTTGGGAAATATGCTAAAGAACAAAGCACCTCCACAGTCACTTTATTTCTGAGAGTGCAGTAGCCCACACTACTCCAGAGGTCTGTAAAAGATAGCCAAGGCTGGATTTCAGCAGCCTTCCTCCATAGCTGGAGCATTTAAAAAAAAAGGAAAGAACATGATTGGCATGTCCCTCTGCCACTGGTCTGTGGCGGTTGCGAGGTGTTGCCTGGAGACCCCGCGGCCGGTGTTTGATAGCTCTTCATCTGGATAGCGCCGCCTTGATTTCCCATCGGGAAGAAACTCATTATTTTCCACTATTATCTGGAATCCGACCTCCGGAGCGCCCTCGGAGAACCGCATTAGCCCCGGCACATGTTGGATTTCCTTCCCGGTACTTGACGGTGGAGTACTCCAGTCCCCCAGCAGCGGTACGGCACACGCCTGACCGGGTCGCCGCGTGACAAAGTTACGAGCCCATCAGCGGGACCTGATGTTGGAGTCGATCGCCTGGGAGGCCCACTGTGTGATTATCTGCTCTGGGGGTGTAGCCTAGACCGGAGACCTCAGCATTGTACCTTACGCTCAAGTTTCTGGACGGGGGAGCTACTATTGAAACCTTGGGTGATGAGTGCAGTAAAATTCACAGCTGTGCGAATGTGAATTAATTAGTGTGTCTGAGTCATCATGGGTCTTTGCTAAGTAAATGTAAAAAAAATGTTTTTTAGTTAGCTATGCAAATGATAAACGCAATTAAACATACGTGCGTGGATTCTTACACGGGGGCTTACTTAGTAAACAACAGAATTGTGTGATGTTTTAATCAATGGCAGATTCACTGATGAGGACGGCTATTTAAATTAAAATGGAACTAATTCATTAATTCGTGAATGGAAGGGACTGAATAAATGTCAAGTGAAAATAATGACATCCCCAAAAGCATTATCTGTACAGACTGTGAGGTCGATTAACAGGGCTTTGATGTTCCTCAGACTGGTCCTCAGACGGTTCCTCACGGTCGTCTTCATGCCGGTTTTTGTTCCCTCTCTTCCCCGTAGTTTAATTTCGTGGGGAAGCTCCTGGGGCCAAGGGGAAACTCCATGAAGAGGCTACAGGAGGAGACGGGAGCCAAAATGTCCATCCTGGGGAAGGGCTCTATGCGGGATAAAGGAAAGGTAGGCACAACTATTCTTATCCCACAAGGCATCTCGCCGCTGGTTGAAAAGTAACAGTTTAACCCTTTATGGGTGGAAGCGAGCGGCACGTTGCATCTCCCTTACAACGCTGTCGTCTGTTCTGAGTTCCTAAATGCAGACAACCATACATAGCAATCAAACACAAAAACAAGTGATGTTACTTTCTGTGAGACTGCAATGGGTAGATCCACTGGCAGTACTGAGCGCTGTGCATGTGGTTTATGGTGCACTAGCTGCAACTGCTAATTACCGTATTAGCATACAGTATATTCCCTGCTGTAAAATCCAGCTTGAAATTACCAGCTATTTCAAAACATAGCATGAGCTGGTCAAGTTATCAGTGTGGAGCTGGTCTGAACTGGTTAACCAGCTACCAGCTGTTTGCATGTTGTTTTTGCATGTCTCGTCTAATTTACTCCACAATCTGACTGGGAGAAGTCCATTGCCAATGGCCTTCAGGCAACATTTAGGGGATCTGTCCAATATTTTGTGAATCTGACTGTTATCCTTGTTCATATGGTATTCTTCTGTTATGATAGGGGGGAGGGGGGGGGCGGGGGTGACGCTAGCTCATAGAGACACTGATGTTTTGGTAGTTTGTATTTTTCTTCTCTTCTGCATTACATTGACTTTTGAGGCTGTGTTTGGTCTCGGTTGTCTAAGCACATTTTTTCTAAAACTCAAAACAAGACTTGTCAAGTCACCTCCCAATTCACCAATAAACTAAAAAGCTGATTTTGCTAACGCCTTACTTTTGACAAGCAAACGCTGATTCAATAACATTCAATGGAAATGTGCCAGTCATTTCACAGATTACTTTAATTTTGTTAATTATGTTTCCACACACACATGCTGCTGCACTTATAATGACCTGGATAGGAAGCATAGATCCACAAACAAGATCAGTTGAATGCCCAACAAATGGACAGCAATATTTATTGGAAAAATTAATGGACTTGGACTATTTAAAGATGATTCATTTCTGTCACTTCACACAAAGAGGAATACCCTTTATGGAATAGCCACTGTCTTGCACGCCTAACGTATTGGCGGAGGGTCTGTATTGCAACCACCACAGCCGTGTTGGTGGCTTGCAAGCATACACATTGCATGAATTTGAATTGTGTAAGATGACCTGGAACCTGGCAGGAATTATGTGAGGTCTATTTTGTTCTAATCTTACATTTCTGTGTGTAATCATCTGTGTGAACCAGCCACAATTAAATTACAGTCCTGGAGGGCTGACGTGACTGCTGGTTTTTGGGTTGTTCTTGGCACCTGTGGTTCATTCAAATCATTGATTGGCTAAAGAATCCACACACCTTGTTCTCAAGGCAGCTTATTGAAAGGAAGCCACAAACACCTGCAGACACTGCGGCCCCCTGGGAATTCAGTGTGACATCCCTGTGCCACACCATGTATTGAGCCCCATTTGCACAATACCAATTTTTCTGAAATGTGTGTAGAAAACACAGTATACTGTAAATATGCTTGACCTAGACACTATTTCCCTGTTATTGCAGCAGAATGTGCTTTTCACTCACTGCCAGGGCTTTGAGAATCAAATGTAATTCTTTTCTGGTACTTGAGTTGGTTCAGCAGGCACACAACACATCTCAGTCCTTCTGATTCCCCTGAAGACCATCCAGTGAGGCAATTTGGAAATGGAGGAGGCAGTGGGTGTAGGGAACTGGCTTTTGTAAAATAAAGGGAAATTTTGTTTATATGCCTTTCAGTGGAAGAAAGAATTCTGTTACACTTTGCTAGTTATGACCAGCATGAAATTACCAGCTACCAGCTGTTTCAAAACATAGCTTAAAATGGTCAAACCACTTTGAGCTTGGAGCTGGTCTGAACTGGTTGACCAGCTATCAGCCATTTCAAAAGCTATCTTGAGCTGTTTTTTTTTTCTCCATATTTTTTTGTCATTTTAATGGGTTCACAGGTAGTCAACTCTTTTTAGATCTGGCTTTGAGATCAAAGTGGGCCCACAATGCACAATATAACAGCAGAGGTGGCCCCTGAAGTAGCCAGTGCTGTTTGTTCCAGTGTCATAACCCCTTGCAACCCCTTTCATGCCATGGCTGCTGTTAGCCACATTAGTTCAGCTGCAATGATTAGAGCCTCGGTTAGCAAAGGATGTGGAAGTGCAGGTCAATGTCACTGTTGAAAATTCCAGCTAAGTCCAGTTAAACTTAAACTGGTTTAAGGTTGTTTAAGATGTGGTTTTTGACACTTCTATCGAGTCATAGCTGGTATCTACTTGGCCAAAGCTGATTAAGCTGGCAGAATAAGCTGGTGGTCAACTGGTGAATTAGCTGACTATATAGACTAGTCAGCTGGTGAAGAACTGCTTGACCTGCTAAAAGTGTCAAACACTGCTTTAACCAGCTGGTTTAAACTGTAATTTACAGCAGGGAGGAACTTAACTGCGTTATAATCAGCCAGACATTATTGGGCCCAAGGTTGTTTGCTTTGCACAGATTGCAAAGTCCATGCCCATTAGTGTTGATTTCTGAGATTAGCTGTTGCTCATTGCTTGAATATATGAGCCGGTTCACTGTCGTCTTTTTACAACATTTTTACACTACATATATTTTTTTTTTTCCAACCTGATTGTGCCACGCATACCAAAAGCACTACAGCAGAAGCAACTGCACCCCTACAACACACTTGTCCGTGGTGGGTTTATACACTACAGACCAAACCAGTATTTTTTCAATGCCACTTGTGTTCGAAAATGTTGATATGAAGTGTTCAAAGTGTCCGCATTTTTCAAACCAACCACCTTTTTATTAACATGATAGCGATCTCAATTTCACCGTTACAGCACAACCCTCAAGCTAAATCTGCTCAGAATTTTTAACCGATGCCAGACATTACGCAATGCATTCTGGAAGAATTTTTTTTTTTTTTCCACAGCAATAACTCCCATGTCCCTTTGTTTAGCAACACCGCCTTCTCTTACAGATAGAATAGACATTGTTTATTTTATCTGCAGACCCAACATTCAAAGTGAAGGATGCAGGAGGGGGATGGATGGTAATACCTTCCTCTGCTGTGGTGTAAACGCAGCTAAAGGGATTCTTCCCTCATCCTCTGACAATATAAGCATGAATGCCGATAATCGTTCCCCACAAATAAATGCACTGGTCTGTCGATCCCTCACAGCCAATTTCAGCGGAGTCAAAACAACAACATGTCGCTCAAATACAAAGGACCCCGCGATTTAGCACAGTTGGCGGAGAGGAGGCCGCTTCCCTCTCGCGGCGTAGTTAGGATGATGAAAACAACGTCCCCTGCCTAACAAGAGGGAAAGAAAAAGGCATAAAAGAAATTACCTTCTTTCAATGACAGTCAAGGGATTTCAGCCGAGCATTAAGCATTTGTTCTTAGTCTCAGTCGCTTTTATAAATCAGCCACAATGTTTGGATAATAAAGCCATCCAGCCCTGCTCACGACATTTTACCAAATAGAGAAGTAGATTTGAGTTAATGTATCCAATTTTTAGCAGTCAGTCAGGCTAATACGGATATTTAATTTACAGAAAATATTCAGTATCCAATAGGCTGACAAAGTTTCTTACTTTAAAGTGAAAAGTAAAGGCATGGTAACATGATGTTCTTAAACCAGAGTTACGGTAACGGATAAAAAGCTTCACAGACACCCCTTCGAGATGCATCATATGGATATGTAAAATATTGACATGTTTAAAGGTCGAGTGACGTGTGCATTCCACAAACAAGTCTGTATTGATCCAGAGGGTACACTACGCATCGCTGAGCCAAGAGCACACACACAGCCAATTATGCCGAACTGCTGTCTAGAGAAAAAATGCCACACTGGCAAACGTGAAATGGAAGCATAAAATACAAGCAGACAACACTCAGCAGAAGTAATTTCAGGATACGGTGCACAGGAAACATATAACACCCAATAATAAGAGGAAACTGCACCTTCCTGCACTGACAAGACATCACTAACACCAGTAACGTTCCAGAAAACTACAGTAGCATTTTGCCTGGCTAAGGATGAGGTGGTGGAGCCACTAAGTTAAGCAGCCCTCAAGCAATGAGGTCACTGTGTGAATTAAGCCTCATGAACAGTTTAAACAAGAGCAAATCAAAAGCAAAAGATGTGAAATGCAAGCCATACTTTTGGTACAATGATTTCTTCTGTATTTCAACAAGATATTGTATCTGACTGGACCATTGGGAATGGATGGAGCTTGTCATTGCCAGTATCGTGTATCGCTGACTTAAAAAAGAAAAAAAAAAGAAAAGAAAAAAAAAACATACAGAATTGTGAAAAGGTTCAATTTTTCTGGGGGGAAAAGGTTTACCAGATATCTCTGATATACAAATGCACAAAAACAACTATCTGCCAACTGTCAAGTCTTCCCTTTCATTTATTATTAAAATGATTTCAGATAGAGGTAGCTTTCCCATGTAACCCACATCTCTGAAACGATTTAAAAAATGACTGTTTGATTTACGCTCTGTATTTTTTTGTTTATGCCTTTTAACATCCCTTTGGCTATTTTTATTGCTTCAGCAAAATGTCTGGATCCAGATACCATTACAGCAGTGTCTTTTTCAAACTGTGCACATTCTAACTTCGTGCTCCCATAAGTGGTCTCATGAATAAATAACTGAAAATGTTATTGCTTGTGAAGAACTTTATATTTGATTATGTTAAATGTCCCTTCCCAGGTGTCTACATGGTTCAGATTTTATTTATTTTTACCTTCTGTAAATTATTAAGCAACTGCTTCACCCCCGAGATTTGCATCACAGTCTAAAATAAATATTTAGCTAGTAACAGCCTTATCAAGGTCATTTAATACATTTTAAACAGCACAAGTCCAAACACGATGCTTATCACTAGGGAACCTAAGTACACTACCCAGAAATTGCATCTTTACTCTCCATTGTGTGCTGAAATTTTAAGCAGCTTTGAGGAACCCCTTTGATTACTACTGGTTTCAGTTTGACTCTGAGCTGCTCATGTTACTTCGAGAGACACTTCTTGGAAATACAATTATATGGAATACAGATTTGAGTCAAAATATGACTTAACATCATTGAAGAACCTCAGGAGAGGTCAAACTCTCTCTGGAATAAGGGTTCTGTACGGTATGATGGACATTTTAAGAAATCAAATTGCTAATAATACATTCCGTAAACTTACATTACATCAAAGTTAAAGTAACTAGCCTGTAGTTTTCTGATTCAGTAAAATTCATCAATTTATTGCCCACTACAATGGTTTTGTCCAGATATCAGGTATATGCTACCTAATTGTTTGTATTAGTGGATTATAAATTATAATTATTGATATTTTAGTAATCTGTCCCAGTTATTTCAGTACTCTTGGATATATGCCTTTTTGAATTATTATAATCCCCACTGCTTCACCCGAATTCAAATATCCTCTCAAACTTCCCAGAATACAGTGCAACTTTCAGCTGTGTCAACCTTAAGCACTTTTTAAATAATGCATAAGAAATTTTAAAAAATTGAAAATATGTTTATGTACAGGGATGTGGCTGCTCTGAACGTTATTATACTTTCTTATACAGTGTCTACTGCTCATTGCAGTTACTTGTTGTTCTTACAGTAATTTGGCAATACATTCACACACTGGCATTTAGAAATAATTAATTGGATTTCCACCACTTCCTTGTCATGCACTATGTAAGTTGCACCTGTTTTCACTTGCCAGCATACATTATTCACTGTGGTTGTTTGACCCCAGAGCCTCAATTACAATGGTACTGCAAATGATTTCAGAAATACTGTTAAATTAGGTTGAGACATGAATCGGCTCTTGTGTGGGTGGTAAGAAACTGCACTGACAACAATTATTTGCAACACTGTATACTCAGTGAGCACTTTATTAGGTATTTATTAGACTTATTAAGTCTTCTGCTGCTGTAGCCTATCCACTTAGAGGTTTGACGCGTTGTGTGTTCAGAGGTTCTCTTCTACATGTGTGGTTATTTGTATTACTGTCACTTCCAGTCAGCTTCGACCAGTCTGGCCCTTCTCCTCTGACCTCTCTCATTAACACCGCATTTTTGCCCACAGAACTGCTGCTCACTGGATGTTTTTTGTTTTTCTCTTTGTTTGTTTGTTTGCTTGTTTTTTGTGTCACAGAAGTGTCACAGTTTCATAGTTTGAAGGGAGTCATTTGATCAAAGGCCGGCTATTGCTTATTCCCGGCATTAAACCCCTACCCATTTTCAGGCAGTATATTAATCCAGAGAGCCTGCCTTGATTTATAGGATAGATTTGTGCAATTCCGTGAACATTAGGCATGTTTTTAGGGTAGCTGTTCTCCCATTTTATTAGTTCTGTATTTTATGATCCGTTTGGATCGGTCCTGGCCATTTTACTGTTTTACTGTTCGCCCTATGTTGTAACCACAGTTTTCCACACACGAAATTCTGCCCCAGTCAGAGGAATGGTCCAACATTCCAGCTGTATGGCGATAACCTCACACTTCAACATTCTCCCTCCGTCTTACACTCTGAATAAAGATGAACGGGAGAGAAAAAAAAAAAAAAAAAAAGTTCAGAGGGTGAAAAATACGGTTGGTGGAAAAAAAAAAGCGCTCTGACACTTTGAAACTGCAGATGCCCTTGTAGTAGAATTATCATTCTACAGCTTTCAGCTCCGCCAGTACAAAATGTGCTCAGGCACTCGAGGCCTGCTCTTGACTTCTCATTATATCGAAGACAACGCTACGAGTTTTCATCTGTGTCATCATTATCTCGTTCTAGAAGAGGCAGTCCCTTGCAGTGTGGCCAGGTGCTAAACGTCGGCTTTGGAAATGGCATTTGCTTATGGTTAATTTATTTAATCCTCAGAAATATTGCATCTCGCCTCCGAGTCATAAACCGTTTGACACAATATTCTGCCGAGTTACATTCGCTTCTTCCCCATTGTGAAAGGCAAGCGCAGTAATTTTGTATCTGCGCCAGCCCTGTTGCATGGCTAAATATACATTTTCATTTGCTCTCGAGTTTGTCTGGTTCACGGAATTTGATTCAAGGGAGGCTTCCCAACTTCAGAGACAGGTGCTGGAACTCGTTGACTCAAGTATTTAGTGGCTGGAATATATTTCCATGCATTATTTCGGAAGAAGAAAATATGAAACGGTGTAAAGCCAAATCCTATAACGAGGCGGACTTCATATGTACAACATGCGTGTGTATCAGCTCAAGGTGAAAGTGTGGAGCAGAATACATTTCCATTGTAATTAGTGTTGGGGTCTGTGACAGCCTGACTGGCTCTTGTTAAAGTCCTGTAATAAATTCAAATTGATTTCTACAGAGATTACTGTTTCTATGCCTGAAGAATATATAATAATATTAAGCGGTCGTTTTCATACCTGGGTTACGAACAGGACAGAACAAAATCAGTTGGAATTCAGCAATTAGCCCCTCCCTGTGTCCAAGTTAAAAAGCATTACGGGAAAAAATAGCCAATGTTATGAGGCTGCTTATTCTGATGTGAAAAATAATTTAATTTCAGGCAAGTTATTCATGATACTGTAAAGATACAGTCTAAAAGCGGTCAACCAGGTCTACATATCTGTCTGTGCTGTGCATATTTATTCCAGAGAAAAAAAAAAAAGTTAAAGTTCATCCGTTGTGCCCAAAGGCTCTGAGCAGAAAGCCTATTTATGGCTTATGCTGATAATAATGATTAGGAACTTCGGTAAAGCCCCGTTTGGTTTTAAAAGGTTTCTGCATCCAAAGCAGTTTCTCAGTCTCAACAAGCTGCATAATTTATGTGGAAATTCATGCGGAAGCATTTTTTTAAATGTAACATTCAGTGTTTGTCTCGTTTACCCTGTTCAGTGCTGAATGTGCTCCACTAATTTCACCATTAACCCCCCCCAGTGCATTACTGCATACTTGTATGTACAGTATGCATGAACTGTATTAATGAATGTACGTGTGTGCGTGTATGTGTGCATTAGGGCTGTCAACATTGGGATGAATTTGAATTCAAATGTAACCTTCATGAATTGGAATGAATTCAAATATATTCAAATATCATTTGCATAAATTCTGTATGTATTGTCAGGCTTAATATGTTAATTATGCAGTGATGCTCCCTCTAATCTGTTATAGGCCTGAGGATTATCGTCCACAGAGGTGTAGTGTAACACAATAGGACTTTGATAACATTGTTCAAAATGCAATGTATTTTAGCTACACTTTATGCAGCAGTAGGTCGACACTATATTAAGTGCTGTTCATGCATCTGTGCGGTTATCTCAACTGACTAAACTGACCCAAGCAAATAAAGCACTTTGTTTCAGCAATTTAATTTACCATGGCTCCATAGTTATTAAGCATAATAAAAAATGCCCCCATCCCCTTCCGATATCCCTCATCTAACCCTAACCATTAATACATTAAAAAATAATAATAATAATACAAAAATGAAATTGCACTTTTGGCAATATTGGAAATGTCACTTTTTTTTTTTACTATCTTTTCGTATAGAACAGCTCTTCATGTGTATTTTACTAGTTATGGATTTGATGCTTTTAACCTGTGGAAGAGTCTGCCAAATGAAATGTAGCCCATGACTGCATATCAGCATTGTCCAAAACGATCATTTTAAATGTAGAAACCTTCACCGAGAGCAACCTTATAGGCCTGGAGTGCAAAGGAGAAGAGGCTAATAGAAGCATAGGGCACAGAGGAGAATAGGCTAATAGAAGCATATGGCACAGAGGAGAATAGGCTAATAGAAGCAGAGGGTGCAGTAATAGGTTAATGGAAGCCCAGGCCTTGATCGGGACAGTCGACTTATTGTTATACACTTTTGGCTCTTACTGTGGTGCCAAGGATCACCTAGTTTTTGTTTTACCAGCTGTACAATGTTTCCACCACAAGCAGAAATCTTGTTTGGCCTCCAGGGTCATCTCCTTCGGTATGGCCGTAGGCAGGACTTACATTATTCGCACTGAAATGGTAGATTCCACCCGTGGGATATGGGCAGTGGATCTACAGCGACCATTTTATTATTAAGACAGATTACAAGGAGGAGGGAGTCTTTACCGATTCAGACCGGGCAGCCAGACAGCAGCAGAGAAGGCAGTTTTGTTCAGTAAAACTCATTTGAGCATCCCAGGTCAATAGAAAATGACCCTTCTTCGGTTGTCCATTTTGTTATTTTTCCTCAGAATTCGTATGAGTTCATTGGAAGCAGTCGAGTAATATAAATAGCCTATTCTTATTCTACTGGGTTTATTGCAATCCCATGCCTGGTGCGGTGGTTGCAATGTTGGTTCAAGTCATTCTTATTTTTCACATTTCTAGTCGAGAGAAGTTATGAGATACTTTTTCATTTGGAACTGTACCATAACAGATTAAAAATGGAAATGTGCTTTCTTTCAGTTCATTATATTGAACAATTTTCTGATGTTGGTTTATATCAGGTTTATATTTGCCTCCAAATTTATTTAGCACCCTTTGGGTTTTCTCAATGACCACAATTGAAATGATTTACAGTAATGGGTTCTGACGCCAAGGAGCTAATCCAATGACAGTCAGCTAATCCAGATACAATGGGTTTGCATCTTCCATCTAGTTTTAATTACACATATTAATTTTTTCATAAAGTGAGAGAGAAAAATACTGTGTTAAGTGATATTCATAAAGAGTGGTTTGCCGCATGCATTGGTCAGTTTATGGGGTGTTGGAATGTTCTAGAGCAGATACGCTATGTACCGAAGGGTTTTTATATTAACCCTTTAATCACATACATTTGTGCACATTGGAACTTCCATTAGTATATAAAGGTGCTCCCTATTAATGCTCATCTTGAATCATTCCAGAAGACTGCAGACTAGCGTAGCATTCTGTGAAGTACATATATGCAACTGTCCGCTGCTTCTTTTCACTCTGCAGTCTGTTAGCTAAAATGTAGGAACTTCCCATGTGCGATGGCAAAAATCCCCTCTGGCGGAAATCCCCCAGCCTTTCAAATGCTTGCTGTGAATCCATACATGCATCTCTCAATGTAAACCCTGGTCACAGTCAATTCAACAACACCTTATGGCGTATGGCACTTCACCAAGGACAAGTGCTGAGGCAGGATGCTTCATTCACGGGTCATAAGACCGTTTCTTCTTATGTACTGGTATGGTTCTCTCACTGCCAAATTTAAGATTCCCAAAAAGGTACTGCAGAAGAGAAAACGGAACACTGGTTTTTATTTCTCTCCCACGCAATATTTGCCAATTGTGGAAGCATCTGCTCTTTATTTTCTCATCTTGTTGTCTCTGAGAATGTGAGATGTTTGGCGATTTGTGTTTGTGATGATTTGTTATTGTCAATGTGTTATCTGTTTGTTTTATCAGGATCTGCTTTGGCAAAGTATGAGTACCCTTGCCATGCCAATAAAGCTTGTTTCAATTCATTTTCAATCGGCGGCAGGGCTACGTCATGGAGAGGAAGTCAGGCCACTGGATAATGAGGGACAGGGGCAGAGGGAGGAGCTTGGACCACACATTAGTCTATGCTGCTTCTGTTAGAGCAGCTTTGGAGAGATTCTTCTGATTATGTTAGTGCAGTTTTGGAGAGTCTCTACTGCTTGTGTTAGTGCAGTTTTGTCTACACTGTGTGTCAGGAACCGGGACAGAGGGACCAAGAGCAGACTCGGGACAATGCGAAAAGTGCAGGCTTTATCGACAAAGGGTAGATCCAATAATGCAATCCGAAAACAGGCAATGGTCGTGATCCAGGCAGACAGGAATATACAAGGTAATCAGAAGTGTGGTGGATAAACAGGCAGTTCAAAACCAGTAGGCAGTCCAAGCAAGCGAAGGTACGAAAAGCGAGGCGGACACACTTAATAGAGAACAGGTGAAAGGAATGAAGGGCAGACCAGACTACTAGAACAGGACTACAGAGAGTGACACACAAAACAAGGGAACACATAGAAAGAGGAAAAAACAATGGGGAAAAGGCACAGAGCGGACATTATGATACTTGTGTGATTGCAGGCTTTGGGCAGCTGCACCAGTGGAGAGAGGTCTCAATCCTGAACAGTCAGCTATTATTTCCCAGGATTCAGCACCATATTATAGCACGCCGCGATGCACCCCTGGGAAGGACTGAATAGTCTGATACAGGCAGATACAGTCGATCTGGTGTGGAACGGAATATTGATTCTGATGTACAGAGCCGTGCCATGGAGGCAAGTAGGGAATGGAATAAGATTTTTAAAAAATGACTGAAGACAAAAACGCTTTCCGGAGAGATTCCCGCCAAAATCAACACAAATAAGGTTTCCTGCTCTCTTACCTGAAAGTGTTTTATAGTACAGCACAATCTGATATATGAAACAAAGGATGACTACAGTGTATTCCAGTGTGTTTTAATTGCTGGCAGTGACAGAAACTGGGTCAGAGAGGATTCTCGGGAGCAGGGAGAGAAGCTAGCAGCTATAGTGGGCCTGTGAGCTCCAGTGGAGCTTTATCTCACGGGATGTCTCTTCAGTTGTAATCTTGTTAAGGCTTGCAGCTGTCGTTCAGGTGCCGTACCCACACAAGAGCCTTTTGTCATGTGCTACTTTGCACAAGAAAGTTTCAAGACAGCCTGTTTTAGACTTCTGATTTTAGAGCCTCGAAATTTCAGAACTGCTCTGGCCATTTATTATTTTAACATTACAACATTAATATAGGGCTCTGGGTGGAAATGACTACAATTTATAATATTATGGCCTTTTTTTATTTAATGATCTACTACTCTAGTCCAAGTTATTTTAATGCATGACATCATTTCAGCTGACACATGGTTCTCAATTATTCTCAAGTTTTGCTGATGTGATATATTGCATGTCTCCTGGCCAGATTTAAAGCCAGTGAAAACAGGCCAAGAGTTTTAAGCCAGATTCAAAGCCAGTGATGTTTGGCCAATACTTTAAAGCCAGATTCAAAGCTAGTGATGATTGACCAATAGTTGCACACTGGATAGATTTCTTTCCCAGTTCATCTTTGCGTGCGATCAGTACTCTCTTATTCCTGTGCGTTCAGCCATTGTTTACAATTTCCTCACAAAGTACAGAACCTACCCCTGAGGACCTGCCATTTTGTCATTTTCGAAATGGATCCTGCTGTAGTTGGATTGAACCACTTCATTGCCTTTGGAAATTCGCTCTTAAAGACAGGCCCGGCTTTAGAACAATGGAGCCTGTTGCTTATGGAGTGACATGAAAGGAAGTTTAAAGCTCTCAGACATGATAGAGAATGAATGTTTCAGAGTTAAGTGCTCCTCCTTGCAGGAGACTGTGCGCTGGCAAGCTTTCAAATGATGCTGCCACAGCTGTCCCCCGCTGACGTCACCAGCAAAACCTGACTCTGACGAGGAGGCTGTTTGAAGTTAGAGGAGAGCTACCTGAGGCCAACACACACAAACAAACAGACACACACACACACACACACACACTTCATGTGGACATGCATTCACACACACACACACACACACACACACACACAGTTCACGTGGACATGCACGCACGTATGCGCACGCACGCACGCACACACACACACACACACACACACACACACAGGCGGACACACATGCAGACATGCATGTATACGCAAACACACGTGATACCCACGCATGTGCATACACACACACAGACAGGCACAAGCACACACACACACACACACACACACACACACACACACACACACACACACATTACATTATAGTAATTTAGTGAACACTCTTATCCAGAGCAATGTAAATATAAATTGCAAATCAGGCACAGACAAACACACACACACACACACACACACACACACACACACACACATGCACACACACTACAACTGAAATGAATATTAAACACTCTAGAAAGTGAACTATCCTTTTAAGATTAAGATAAACCAGCAAATAGCTTTATATTCTACTTTATACTTTATTCTACTTTCCCGTTTCAGGCAAAATGCCCTGCAGTTATAAAATCTAAGCCAACAAACACTTTGACAAGGTACTTCACATAAAAGCACAAAGACCTCCTTTGTTGTCTGTGCCTGCCTCTCGCTGCAATACTTCGGCTACTTTTCAGTGTTCAGCGGAAATTTCTCTCTGACATACTTATCCTCCAAATGTCAGCCTGGCCCCAATACGGGTCCCTGCCTCTACACCACGACAGAGGGTGTGAGCATTGTGTTACCCATCAGGAAATGCGAAGTCACGGACAAGAAAACATTAGCTTTTTACACAGGGACATTTACTTCTGTGCCTTTGATTTATGGAAACAAGTCGTTTAGTTTCTGAAAGAACCCGTTTTAAAGGCTCCTACAACACAATGTTTTAGGAGCCGTACTAACTTTAATAGTTCAAATGGATAGGATGTCTCTGATAATGAGCTTTGACTTACTTTGACCACTGTTCCCCTTTGCCACATCTAATAATTTAGAAGTTTTTGTGACTAATGGTCCTGCAATTCTTTGGAGCTTCGCTAGTTGCCTCATGTCGCTTTGGAGACTCATATCAAAATCCTGATCGTCAGACCTCTGTCAGACTTAATGACTCACCTGTGTAGCTGGCCGTTTGTGACACTGTCCAACCTCTGCACTTACTGTATGTACGTATGCATGTGTGCATACTAATACAGTGCAAGATATTATCCTTGAGCCAGGGACAATCATATTTGCCATAAGTTCACAGATTATTAATCACCCCCCAGGGCCCAAGACAAGGACACATTTTTTGTTGTTTTGGCTCTGTACTCCAGCACACTGGATATAGACTGGATCAGAAACACTCTTCAGGAGGCAGGCATAGAAGTGTCAGTGACTACTCTCCAAAGAAGACAGGTCTACAGAGGCTACACTGCAAAAACCCCCTCATCCACCCCCCCATCGGTGGTGGAGGTGTTATGATTTTGGCATGCATGGCTGCCACAGATACTGGCCGACTTGTCTTCATTGATGATGTCACACAGTAGAATTCATGCTGCCTCATCCTAGAGCAAGACAATGATCCCAAACATGCTGTTAAAGCAACAAATGAGGTTTTCGAAGCCAAAAACTAGACAATTCTTGACTGGCAGCCACCCAATCTGTATCCAATTGACCATGCATTTCATACCCTGTAGAGAAAACAAAAGGAAACTAGCCCCTGAAGATGGCTGCAGTACTGGCCCAGCAGAGCATCACCAATCTCCGGTGATGTCTATGGGTCGGTAAAATATATTAACCAGTAATATTAATATTTTAATCTCAAAGATGGCATCTCCTGCAGTACTCCAGTCTCCCTATCACTGCAGTATGCGTTGGTTTCATTCTTTAGGGGGGAATGCTGCCTCCTACTGGCTTGCAAAAAAAAAAGAAAGAAAGGAAAGAAACTGTGTCAACAGCATTTTTCATCAAGAGAATTGCAAAGGCACATTTATATCCATCAGTTTGGCAGGTGAAGGCTAAATTCCAGGACCACTGGCTTGAAGCAAGCATCTCATTTTATCACTTTGTTGCTTTTTTGTTCTTTCACCATTTTCTCACTTGCGCTCCTGACCCTTAAAAAAAAATATTTGAATTGCATTGTTGAACCTTTGAATTTTAAATGAGGTGGATGTCAAGAAACATTTATCTCTTTGTAGCAGTGGATCTGTGGGGTAATAGAAACAACTGTCTGGCATTACAATGATTACAATCCATCTCTGACTCTTCCTTGTGTAAGCATTTTGGATTATTGTGATTGCAGAAGTGCCTCCTAACCTTGGAGTGAATCAGGTCCTCCAAAAAAGTTGTCTTACGTCCTGCCTTGGGAAATAGAGAGGTGTTTATTCATAATGGAGGGTGAGTGGGGGTGGGGATGGGAGCAGCGCAGTACTGATCAAGCAGCTCTGTGAGTATCACATCAAAGCCCTCCAGTCTTTGAATGTGAGTCTTTCCTAAAGGTAATCAACATAAGAAGGTAATTCCTGCCTGCAGTAATTGCCAGCATTCTAAGGAACAGTTAGCGGTGACCTTCAGCAATCAAGGTACTCTATTAAGCCGACTATCACTCTAAAGTAGACTGAATTGCCTCGAGAAGAATCAGTTAGTGAACTGTAGTCACGCGAGTCGAGTGCTTAATCGTTTATAAAATATATACATAAGTGCCTAAGTGCCTTTGTATGTCCCGTGTGTTGATTTATCTTTGGCTTTCAATGAATATACAGGCTAGCTGGCTAAAAGTTGCTTTTATATTGCACTTTTATGGTGCTATGAATCCCTCTAGCTTGGAAATGTGTTAATCAAATTAAGCCTATAAGGTGCTGGCTGATTTGTAATGCTCCTAATTAGACTTCATTACAGAGAGATTCCTAACCTAAGGTGTGTGCTGTGGGCCTAATGGAAAAAGGAAAAAAACAAAACAGCACAGGGCACATCCACCTTTTCCACAGGTGACTCACCTCTGTTGGAAGACGGCCCCCTTTTTCTTGCCATGGCCAGACCAATCATCTGCTCTCTTTGTGCTTTTGCAGGTCGCTTCATTAAAAATTTTTGTCAAAAAAAGAAACAAAAGAAAAACCAAGCGACAAAATCCTCGGGCGTGTTATACTGCATGTGGAAACCCTGCCCCCAAGTTGCTGACGACGTGCGGCAACCATCAACTGTTTTTTTGCCCTAAGCAGTATATCGAACTCTCTCCACCAAAAAACAATCTCTGTTTGCCAACCTCCTCCCCACATCACTTAGGAGACCAACTTAAATCACCTGTGGAACAGAGGTGTGTCCCGCTGCCTGATGTCACAGCAGCAAGTGCCAACACAAAACAAAATAAAGGGAAAAAAAATAAAACAAGTAATTCCTAGTCGTAAGAATGGCATATCGAAAGGGACTTATTGACTAATGGCTCACAAACATGGGTAATAAGGGGCTACTGTAGGCAGCAAGAGCAAATAGTGCCTAGTCATTGTTTAGCGAGGGAAATCCTTAAATAATTATTCTAAATAAATTCCTGAATGTTGCTGCAGGTATTGTATATGTGGCCAGACTGTAAGGGAACAGCTTGAACAGATTTCTTCGGCTTAGTTAAACACACTTGTGTTCAGATACTGTAGTTGGATGCAGTGTCTCATTAATGGTAGGGGGAACCCGTCCATCCCTGGATACACATGAAAGAATCTCACCACAAACCTCACCTCAATGAAATGCATGTAACTAATTAGATATAAACAAACAAACTTTCTATCCCTACATTTACATAAGTGTTGATTATATGTTGGATTGTGAACTTGAAACAGGATACTAAAGCTTAACCAAGGTGGCACACTATAAGGATCAAACGCCTGTGCCTCTTAACTTATAATTGCAACTAGGCTAATGTGGTAGCATTAAATCTTGCTCCATCATGCTAATTACATTTCTATACAATCTCCAAATTACACTCAAAATCTAAATATAATGTAATAGCACTACGATAACAGGAACAAAAAGAGAACAGTTACAGTCACACAATAATAAAATTAGATGAGCTGATCCTAAATTGACACTGAGTCACTCTGAATATTTGTGGAAATAAGGTTGCTGAAAGTTCAATGTTAAGGAGGTAAGTTTTTGGTCAGTCTTATTTTAAGCTTGCAAGCTTGGCCTGTTGATTGAACACTTGTAAAGCCAGTAATAACACGGCCTCCGCCCCATCTCTCGTCCACAGGAAGAGGAGCTGAGGAAAAGCGGGGAGGCCAAGTACGCCCACTTGAGCAACGATCTCCACGTCTTAATTGAAGTCTTCGCTCCGCCTGGAGAAGCCTATTCCCGCATGAGCCATGCCCTGGAGGAGATTAAAAAATTCCTAGTTCCGGTAAGTCGGCTCTGCTTCATTTGCCCCAATTCCAAGGAAGGTAATTGTGAGAATGGCGACATGGAGATTGGTTTGCCCCCACTGCTCTGGTGTGGAGCCATGGTAGCGGCTCGCACTTCCGCGAGAGTTAATAGAAAAGTTACAAGGGTTAAGCATACGATTAAAACTGTATTACAAGTGCCGTGGCTGGCGCGGTAGGTCGCGAAAGCGTAAGATGTCTTACAAACCTTCTGGAAAATCCGGTCGGTGAGTTTTTAGTCTTTCTGCAGTGAGGTGAGTTTTTTATGAGAAATGTAAAAGCACAGCTGCTGTTTTTATGGCTGGGAATATGAGTGTCAAAGTCAGAAATGCAGATGGCTGTCCTCGGTCTAGTGGAAAGGATCTTCAATCTAAAATACTAAAACTATCAGCAGGGAGAGAGACAGAATACAATCTTGGTTGGTTTCCAGGGTGAGAGAGAGAGAGCATGACAAAGATGTTAAAATAAGTGTCGCTCAACACACAACTGATTTTTTTTTCTTTTTTTTTTTCACCCGTCTCATACTTTAAGCATCACGTCTCGGTAGAGCTGCAATTTATTCCAAAATTAGTGAATACAGTTGGAAGGAGATTTTCCAGGCTGTAAGTCTAAAGGCAATCAAGGCTGTTAGTGCTTAATTAATGCAGGCGTCACCATGCCGAGTCCAGACTGTAAATATTAATGGAGCTTCAAAACCCTGTGCGCCGGTCCCCAAAACTGTGATTGCTGTGACACTGCGTGGTGTGGATTTACCACTGTCGATCGGGGGGTGGGGGGTGTGGGGGGGGGGTTGGCCCCTCTTCTGCCCCCAGAACTCAGTGCCCTTAAATTCCAAGATCTGGGGAGGAGTGCTCATCTCTTTATCATCCCCGCAGAGCAAAGTCCCACACATTAGTTTTTTAAAATGATGTCTTCGGTTGTTCCGTCTCATAAGGCCCAGTTCTGGAGGTATGTGTGCGGTCTGTGCAGAGCTAATAGCCTAACTGTCTGATTTTTCACCCGGTGCAGACATTTAGCTTCTTGATTTAGAACAGAGAATTTCCAAGCACCCGGTCTTACACTGTGCATTCCCTGGGAATGCACAGTGTTGTTTGGTTGCACTGACCCAAAACTCATCAGGGGATGAAGAAACTGTACTGGTCTTTCTGTTGAAGATTATTTTATTTATTTATGGATTTCCCCCACTTGGAGACAGCAGCAGTACCTCTCCAGTTATTGTTGTGCGTGCACACCAGGAGAAATTGTTTTTGCAGTTCTTTTTCGGACACTTTTATCCAAAGCGACTTACAGTTGATTAGACTAAGCAGGAGACAATCCCTCTGGACTAATGTGGGGTGAAGGGCCTTGCTCAAGGACCCAACTGCTGTTCAGATCTTGTGGGGTGGTGTCAGAGTGGGGGGGCGATTGTGGTTTCTATCACTTTTGGAACGTTTCACGGACCTCAGGTCAAGGTTGACATGCGAATGCATTGTAAGTTAACGGTCAATTTGTTCAATCAATTGATCAGACCGGGCATAATATTATTAGGCTAGGCAAACCGGTACTAATCATTTTAAAACTGGGTATTTCAGAAAGCTGGCTGACTCACTAAACTTGACTTCTGCACTGATTAAAATCTGGAACCCCTTCAAATATGAAACATGGACTAAAGTAAAAATAGGTGTTCTGGGTTTTTCTCAGCGCAGAAGTCTGGCTTACTCAGTTAGCCAGCCTCAAGAAATACCCCCCTGGACAGTCCAGTCAAAAACTGGGCATCTGTCAACCGCATCATCACAGATGCACCCACCCATGACCCAGTGACAATGTTACTCCCCACAGGCCATACATTATATAAAATATAAGGGAGCTAGCATCAGAGGCTAGGCGTACATCTATCCACAAAAGCTGCTCACCTGTGACATTATGGCTCAAAGTTGGATAGAAACTGAATTGCCAGCAGCCTGATGATCTCTAGTAACAGGTCCAAACTGACTATTTGGCAAGATCTTCTCACTGGTGTAAAACATGTCGGTGTGCGGTTGTGACAGCCAGGTAATCACAACACTGAAATATAATTTTAAAAGTAATACGGCTCATCATTTTGATAACTGGTGTAAGTTGTGCAAGAAACAGCCATGAGCTCAGTCTGTGTTTGAAATTAAAAACACGAGGGAGTAATCATACACCTAAGGCACTCACACAGACAGGCTGCTGCCAGTGTTTAAAAGCATAATGGCATAATGCTTCTCAAAAACATCAATTTAATTACTTAATTTATAACTGGAGATATTTAAAATAACATTTGGGGCCCAACCCCTCTGACAGTAACAGTCTCAATGGCTCGCTGGGTTGCTGGGCACCTTTGGCAATAATGTTAATTAATAACAAAAGCAACTGTACTTCATTTTTGTGCCTCTTGCTCCCCCAGAACAATTTTTCCAAAGAGAATATAACTCATTAGTGCAAGGGAGATGATAGGCAGATAACTCATTGTGCAACATTGTGCCCTGCTCGGGTTTCTGTTCATATGAAAAGGGGGATCATTTTCCCCCATTTAAATAAACACACAGCAGCCTAATAGTGAGCTACACTCCACTTGGAACTCCTAAAAACGATACACCTTCCAGCGTCCGATTCTTTCCTCCTTCAAATGAGGCGAGACAGTTTTCCCAAACACCGATTGTGTCTGTTTTCACGGCTCAACTGCACAGCAGGTGCGTTCACTCTGCGGTTAAACCCCTCCCTCGCCCCCATAAAGCCACAAACGGGAGAGCAGGCGAGCTAGCGACGGCAGCTCGACCTAGCGCTCCGAACGGATCCGCGAAGGCCGGGCTCGGAGACAGCCGCACGTCGGCCGGGAGCGCCGGGACAACACGCTCTCCCCCTGAAGACGGGCGGCGAGCGCGGAGCCCGGCCAAGCGCGAGAGAAACGCCACCGCGCCGCAGCCGGGCGCCGGCCAGACGACACGAAGCTGCCGACAGCGGCTGTCGCGGCTCGCTGGGAGCGACCGTGGAGGAGCCGTCACGCGTGAGAGCCGGGGGGCTTCGCACCTACTCTCCTCACCAAGGCAGAATGAGACAGAGCCAAGATGGCGGCCGCTGTCAGAGAACACCAGGAGGAACGGCTCGGCACTTGTCAGAAAGAAAAAAAGAATAATCACACCCTCAGAGATCTGTACTTCTCTCAAACCTTAGTCCCATTATTAGAGGCAGGCTCCATTTTGAGAGGCGAAAAGATAGCAGAATGTGCTTATAACTATGTTATAAGGGGCTGGTACAGGTTACCTATTGAAGGTCCCATATTGTACACCTTTCCACTGTTTTATTTTAGATCCTGACATCCATAAGACAACGTTTGCGTGGTAGTAAGCACCAAAAGCAATCTCTATCCAGTTTTCCATGTGAATTCTCCAGGGCCTCATGAGCTTTACCAAGAACAGGCTGTTTTAGTGACTGTGTTTTTAAGGCTCAATGAACCTCTATTCTGATTGACTGGCTAGCTTCAATTAACTTGCATACTAAATCTGAAAAAAATATACTTAAAAAGAGTGTCAATATCAATTATCTGTAAAAGCAACACCGTTGCATTCTCCAACAGTCTCAGGAATCAACATTACCTCAAGTTATGTTATATTAAGTGTATAATGTCATGCTCTGCACCACAGTGTTTGTGGAATATGCAGTCCGTGAATAGCAATTTAGCCCAGTTAAATTAAATTAGTTTGTCAAAGCAAAATATAATGCAGCCGTTCCTCTCATTTCATATTTAGCCCTGGCCCCTGGTGCATTATGGTGTACAATATACACTCAGCAACAGAGAGGAAACTAAATGAATTTGTAATTAATCCGTGAAAAAAAAAAATCCATGGCAATACACAGCTGAAATTGGACATTTATGTTCAAGTTCAAAACATAATATACTGTTTAGATGCACATTTTTCACCTCTGAACATTAATCTCTACAGTGAGCATGGAAAAGGGAAAAAATAAACACAGGGTTAACGGCCTGATAAACACAATGCAATTAGCGGCTGAGCCAATTAGCATGGTGACACTTCCTGCGGTGGCGAGCACGCTCAGCTGTCATTTTACAGGATGTGGGTGAACGAAGCCCACTAACGCCAGAGTATGAAAACCCCAGACAAACAATAAAACAAAACTCCAAGCTCAGCACATCTCTGTGCAGCATGCCAAGTGTCAACACAAACAGACGGGAAATGTACATATGCATAAACAATACGTGAGCACCCATCGTAATTTGGTTTCATCGATACCTTACCCAAACCTTGTAACTGGTCTCCCTTTAATTGGCACCAGAGTCGCTTGTACCTTCATGACATAATGTGGATAGCAGACTTTTCCCCTCTCATCCAATGAATTCTGGGAATCCCACATACAAAATTTTCTGGCCCATTTAGTAACTATTTCAAATTGACAAAGTGACAAACCTAGCGACATATATAAAATAAAATATACCCGTAATATATAAAACTCTAAAATTCTATTCTTGGAATCTTTTCAGAAAATGTCCCTCCTTCACGTAATACACATAAGCACATGAGTTTGATGAAAAAAAAAAAAATTTTGAGCATGGGTTCGCTACGTTCCATGGAAAAGGTTGACAACTCTCCAGCGGTATTTCTGCATTTAGCAGAGGACCTTCTCACCAATCCCTGGACAGGCCTCAGTGAGAGAGGGAGGGCACTACAGACAGGGAGACACCAGGCAAGCACGAGGCCACACAAGACAAATATTAAGAATATTTTTATAGAATTATCATAGGATTGTGCCATATGGGTGAAAGCATAACTTCTTCAAAAACAATAGAAAATCCTTTCATATGCCTGCGTTAAAGTTCTCCCAGGTCGGCTCATGTCACCCCGCTTCTCATTGGCCTCCACTGGCTTCCTATTGCCGCACGCATCCGTTTCAAGGCCCTAGTGTTGGCATTTCAGGCTGCTAAGGGGACTGCCCCACCTTACATACAATCCCTGATCACTCCCTACTCCCCAGCTAGACCACTCCGGTCTGCCAGCTCTGGTTGCCTTACGGTTCCCTCTCTACGTGCACCTGGCGGTCGAGCTGCACGTTCACGCCTGTTTTCCGTTCTGGTTCCTCAGTGGTGGAATGACTTGCCTACCACTGTCAGAACAGCAGAATCCCTCCCCCTATTTCGACGCAGACTCAAAACCCACCTTTTTAAACTCTACCTTCCCTCCTGATTTCCCCTGCCCCTCCTTTCTGATATCCCCATCCTTCTCTGATGACAACTATGTTTAGAACAGCATTTCCTGTGTATTTTGCTAGTTTCTGGATGTGATGCTCTGGCTTCTGGTAGAACCTATGCACTTGTAATTCGCTTTGGATTAAAAGCGTCTGCCAAATGACTAAAATGTAATGTAAATGATACAGTTTGGTTGAGAAAGTTGAGAATTTAGTAGGGTTATAATAGGAGCTCAAAACAATATGATATCAGCCATTAGATTTGGTTGAAAAGGTATACGGTTGAGAGTGCCATATGGGACTATTGGGATTTTATGGCAGTGACCAGCTGGCACTTCTGGGACTGAAAGGGTTAAGAGACACGAAAGGTACGCTTTAATGCAAAGTGAAAATGGATTGAAAAAATAGACAAGGAAAGAAACAAGCAAAGAAGTCATCACAGCCATTGCTTATCTGACGTTTGCGTTAGATACCATCATTATATTCCGCCCCCTGAATCAGGCACCTGATTGTTTTGAGCAACCGAAGGAGCCCAGCCAACAATGCACAATTTAGCAGTTACATCAATACCTTCAGATCTGTTCAGCTAAGAGCGCAATTTAATTTCACAAACAATTTCAGACCATCTTATCTTTCAGAGGGGAAAAGTCAATACAATTAGACAGGCTGACCTCTGTTTGCTGTTAACATGGATCATCAAATACCAATACGATTGCCTGATTGCAACTACCTAAAACTACTCTCACAGAAACATTCATTACAACCACGACCCTAATCCTAACAGCCCCCACACATACACCTTCCTTGTCTGAACGTAATTGAACCATTACAGTCTGCACCAACAGACTTCAGATGCTGCACAATTAATGCAAACTTTTAAAAATAGTCTGGAGTATTGTTAATTAAACAGATTTTAAGAACCGCATTAGTGCTTCTGCATTTTTAAAAAGGTAGACAAAAGTAATCCGTTATTACAAGGGTCTGTAACAATGTATTATTTATTATTTTGAGTAAAATGTACCACTTGACAAAAATAAGTCAATCATTGCTGATAGCTGTAAGTTAGTTCACAAGTTTGTGCTCTTAGAAGCTCCACTGGCCAAATTTTATTTTGTTAACATTACACTTCTGTTATAGTATGGATAATTTGATTGAATTAGAATTAGATTGAACGAGTAGTTGCAAAGTGCTTTGGGAAGTTTAGAAAAATATGTCTGGACTAAATGAGTCTTTCTTGGGTTGTAGACAGACTATCTTCGATCATCTAATGGTGTCCAATATCAAATCCCAGCATCAGCTGATCAGCTGTATAGTGAATTTGCTATTCTTTGTGTGGAGTTGTTCAGACTGTCCAATTTCTCCATTTCATTTTTTCCTCTTTTTATGCCTATAGTGCTCAGCGCAAAAGATGAAAAGTTAAAGTGACGTTGAGATTGAGCCAGTGTTTCTGAGTCTGGGGATCAGAGACTGTCTCAGGACACTACATGTTCCAGTCAGACAGACGGCTCATTTAGACAATATGCAGGCAATTTTTTTATTTTTTTTATTTTGATGTACAGTGCAAAAGCAGCCTGTCCCAGTTCAAAGACTACTTAAACAAATTCAGGTAAAAAAAAAAAAAACCCTCACCACAATTGTTATTCTTTTCACTTCATTAATAGTGTTCATATTAGTATTAGCATTAGCGTTACATTGACCAATGTAAATCCCGGACTAAAGTGAGCAGCGTACTGCATTTGTCCTTCCTTCATCAGAGAGGGACCCCCGTTCTTTCACGGTCCCCAAGAAAAAACATTACTTGGAAATGGACACATTTTATAGCGCTTAAATTTGGTAATGAATCCCTTGTGTGCTGAGACCAATGTGAAATTGGGAACTGTATCTTATCCTGTGGACCTGGGGGTGTTACGGCAGGGAGGACAGAGGAACCAGAAGCAGACACAGGGGTGTGGAAAATGGCAAGTTTACTCACAGGTGATGGGACAGACAGAGCGTAGTCACAAAACAAGCCACGGTCAAAATCCATGGGGTCAGTCCAAACAGGCAGAGGTACAGAAATCCACAAAACACAAAGAATAGTCCAGGGAAGCAGGCAGGGGTCAAAACAGGAAAATCAGATAAGCAAGGGCAAGGGCAAGGGCAAGGACTCGGGAACAAGGGCAGGGGCAAGGAAACAAGGAGGCTAGAACTGGGGAAGGAATCAAGGGCTCGGGAACAGAAACAGGACAAGACGAACTAGCCGCGTGCAACTGAAAAGGACAGGTATAAATACACAGGGGAATGAGACAAACTAGGCGGGGCATGGGAGTGAGGGCGGTCTAACAAATAAACATCAGGTGAGACACATGAAAGGGTAATGGGACAATAACGAGGGGGAAACAAAAACGCGGACTGGAATCACAAAGACACACATGTAATACAAACGGCTCCGGACTAGGGAGTAGACAATTTGCAGAGAATCAGGAGATGCAGAGATACAGAGAGACAGGTGCGAATACTTCGCTGAAAACTAATTAATTAAGTAATCAGTGATAGAATAGGGAGGTGGAGTTACAGAACAGAATTGAAACTGGAGATGCATTAGTAAGTTAGTTAAGTGCTTTAAATTACAAATACCCAAAACTAGTGAATGTTAGTTTGACAAACATATTAGTGTGTTAGTATAAGTAGTACTGTACGAATTCTATGTTAGTTGGGATTAGTATATTAGTGCTATGTACAAACATGAAATGGAGAGAAAGCAGGAAGTAAGTAATGTAAGATTGGAAGGAAGACTGAACCCCGGAACTACCGTAAACACCCGAATAGTGGGGCACGCAGACAAGGGAGTGACTGGACTGGAAAACATTCAGACTCAGACATCACAGGGGAAGACGAGTGCAAAGACAAACAAATATAAACAGAACCAGACATGAAATATGAAAAATAATAAATTACAAGAATAAATAATACTAAACAATGATACACTAACACACAGAACACAGGAACATAACAGGGGGAGGATGGGGGGCCTCATTTGGCCACTGGTTTGTAGCGTAGCTGTTTTGTGCAGCTTTTATGATGAAAAATGGTGCTTGTAGAATCCTCAGTCCCCTTTTTATGTACAGTCCGGGAGTTCTCTAATAAGCTGCAGTGTGTTGCTGGATCTTGCAGCGAATACTCTTCAGCGGCTGTCGATAGTGGACTTAAAAAGACCAAGTGGACGTTCAGTACTTTGGTTAAGCTACATTCTTTCCAATTAAGAGGCCTGCAAGCCTGCCTTATGACCATAGATTGCCTAGCCTAAGGCTGTATATAAATATTGCAGATCAGCCAGCTCAAGTCTCTTCCAAGTGACAACATGCTTTACAGAAAATGTTCCCACAGTGCACCCTGTCATTAAGATGGAATTACTTCATTTTACCATCTTTTTTGCCATTCAATTAAGTTACAATTCCATGGCGGAGTTTAGTGTCCAAATAGAAGCTTGAAGATGTAAGAAGTTATCTAACCAAAAACTGCATGTATAAAACTTGCACTTGTACTTGTAAAAAGAATATGAATATTTTTTTAGGGCTTTACATCTTTTTTTGTGTTTGTTTTGTTTTTTTCTTCATGAGTCAGCAGACTGCGGCACATACGTCTGCTGAAGTTGCTTTCTGGAAATTCCCACGTCATTTCTTACACGCCTCTTTAGAAATCACGCTAGCTTAGAATTGTCAGCTTTTTTTCGAGTGAAATATTTTCACTCAAAACGCATCCGTCAGTTCTGGGATGACGTCTGTCCACTGCTCAATTTTGTTCTTTTTTTCCCCTCCGCTGACAGAGGATTCCCCCTCGTTTACTTCAGACCGTGATTGATGTAGATGCCAGTCTGCCATTGTTTTTCTGTGGCCCGTTTGGATTTGTTGTAAACGCTGCAAAACAAACAGTCTGCTATGGTGCGCGGTGTACCAGGAGGGCACTGTTTTGTGTTTGACGCACTGTCCATGTGTCGTTAGAAGGGTCACAGTTGACCGCTAACAGTATAATTACTCGGGTGATGACAATCCAATGCCTACATGCTCTAGATAAACTGGTTTCCCTACCCATGAAGGACAATAGTTTGGAGGTAATTCTACAGTGGGGGGAGTTATAGGGCTATAATTGAACCCATGTATAAATGCCCCAGTTGATGAATTTTATATATAGACCAGGCCAGCAGGCTCTTAACATAAACAGGATATCATAGCCTCCAAACTAATTAGCCGGTACCTTCGCAGTGTCTGAATGACTACATTTTGTTCGTCGCACATGGTTGCTCTCTGAATGAGCTCAAGATTGGTTCTGCCTGAAAGCATCAAGAAAAAGTCCCCCCCCCCCCCCCCCCCCCTTACTATTACTGGCATAGTGGCATCGCTCGAGGATGAAAACAAGAAAACAGGGGGAGGGGAATCTCCTTCATTTAACAGCTAATTACATTTTTCCACCGGTTTTCTCTGTGTGGGTATGGTGTCGAGTATAAAATCTAATCTGTGACTGTGGTGTAGTTCTTTAAAAACAATGGACAAGCAATCCAAGTGTTCTGAAGTGTTTTATTAAATGTTCATCTGGAGGTGGTTGACCTTCACGTAAGTTGCTTTTCTTGTCTGTGTGCATTTTCACTGAGTATCAAAATAATCAGTATGGAGTATGTGGTCAAAATGCCATGACAAGAGCAGAGTGACTCTCAACAACCACATGGGGAAAAAAAATATTAAGGCCTCTGAAAATGTGCTCCCAATCTGAAAGAGATTGCCAAGTGGATTTAGCAATTGATTTTGAAATAATAATAATAATCATCATCATTATCATCCTGTGAATGTGGTCTCATATTTATGTATAGAGTATGGATCTCATAATTTTAATACACCTGCATCTTAAAAAGCTGAAAGAAGACCACAATTGAAATTGAAAATCTGTATTTTTTGTCCCAAGTTGTTAATAGTTTGCCTAGAGATAGATTCTCTGATTGAGCTAATGTGACTGTACAGCTGTGGTGACATTTTGCACGTAGGATTTTTAGGGCCGTTATCAATAAAACAGATGGGATAGTTTGAGAACTGCCAGTGGTATATTTGCTTATTTGTTTAGTTGTACTCTGCTGTATAATTTCCAGTGCAATGCACATCACAATAGATAAGGATATTTGCCAAGTAAACAATAACATCATTTTGCTGCCAAATCTAGGTGCAATTCTTTGTCATTTACAGTATTTACAAGCAAACATGTTGGGGTTCATATTTTCATGTGTGAAGAGAAGAATAAATTAGGAAATTGCATATGAATATCATTCTGCCTTAAAAACAGTATTGACTTCAGTTGCATGCACATTTGTGGTAACATGCTAAGTCAGCTGAGAACTGGACTCATAGTTGACAGTGATGATCTGAGGAATCAAAGTAAAGTAAGCCAACGGATTGTGAAGCCAATAATAACATAGAATGATACAGTAGTCAGATGTAGAGCGCCATTTCTGTGGGTAATTGACCAGGTCACCTGGGTTATGACCTCTACTTGGCCTGTTTCAACTGCCATATCTAAATGACCTCAAATAACCACAGTGAACCATGATCTGGGTTTGACGCCTCATGTCTGTATGATCGCCATCCGTGCTGTGACACCGGCTTTTATTAGGTCCGGATAGAAGAGAGCGACCCACTGGCCCACCGGCATCCCTTAAAACTCTGGCCTGAGTGTGAATTAGACAGAGAGATGAAAGGAGTCGCTCTCGGCCGGGCAGGCTGGTGACCTGTGAAAACACAGGAGGGTCTGGCACTCTTATCTCCACGGTGATTTACACTCTTCTTATTGGCTCGGAGAAGAGGGAGGCACCATTAAAGAGACCAGGCCCGGCACAGCCTTATGAATGGGCAGTAAATGAAGCACTCAGCAAACTGGCTCTGCTTTCCTCTCATACACAACGTTGCATTATTCATATTGAGATGTTTCTCCGAGTCCCACAGTTTCCCTTTTTAAAGGCAGTTAGAGGGCCTGTCACAAGAAAAAGAGCTGCTCTCTGAAATTACTTTGACCTTAATGTCTTCCAGATTAAGATCAAACAAGAAATGAATTGTGCAGTTCCTCTCCTGCACATCGTGGAGAGTTCATTCCGGAGTCTGCACTGCTGCTCGCAACATCTGTCGTGGTTGGAAGACAAGTTCCGCACCAGCTTCCCCACCCAACCTGTTTTTTCAGCCCTCAAATGTTTATTTATCATTGATTCCCTTCTTCATTCATAATGGATTTCCACATATGGTGCTGTGGGACTAGATTTCGAAGCCCCAAAAGACCCATCCACACCAAGAACTAGGACTATAACCGTAACGATAACGATGTGAGCATCCACACTGCTGAACGAAAACTTTCTGTATACAGCCTCTGGGTTATGTCCTCTGCTATTTTGCATGTAACGCCCTGTAAATTCGGTTGGCTTTTGATTGGCTGTCTGTTTTATTGTTCATGCACCTGGAAAATAACCGCTCAAAGTGATCCCAACGATATTGTTTGTCACTGTCATCGTTGTTATGGTGGTGATGTGGACTTCGCAATCCACTTGAGAGAGAACTATTTTTAAAAAATAGCATATTTCTTTGAGCCTCAGTGGGACACAGCTAAAAACATTGGACTGTGATGCGGTTGCACACCAAGGACCGGGGTTCGCATCCTGCCAAAGCCGAGTTTGGCCAGCACACGAGGGAACAGCATTACTGCAGTTGCAGCCCGCTTCTCTGAGGGTGAGGGGAGGGACTCGGCAGGGATGATCGCCACACACAACAGCGCCCGATCGCCACGGCATCACAGTCACAGGACGAAGCAGTGCAGCTTGAAGAAGGCGTGCCGCTCTCCGGATCATTAAATCTCCCCGGGCCGCTGTAAACGGTGTATCCTAGGCAGTCAACATGGGTAATTGGATTAGATAGGGTACAATTGGCAACCAAATTGGGAGAAAAATGGGAAAAATCAGAAACCAATTAAAAAACAAAAAAAGCAAAAGGAGCGTATTTATACTTATAGTTATCACTCTTGGTGTGGATGGGCCTTAATGCGGGACGCTTTCTTTCTTGCTGCAGGACTACAACGACGAGATTCGGCAGGAGCAGCTCAGGGAGCTGTCCTACTTGAACGGCTCGGACGAAAGCAGTCGGGGGAGGAGCACCCGAGGGCGGGGCCTGCGGCTGGCTGCCACGGCGACCACCAGGTGCGTCCCATCTGCCTAACACCAGGAGTGTCAAACTGGATTCCCAGGGGGCTGCACTGTCCGCAGGTTTTTGTTGTTTCCTTTCAATCGGCTAGCATGAGAACAAGGTGTGTGGATTCTTTAGCCAGTCAATGACTTGTATGAACCACAGGCACCCAGAGCAACATCTAGCAGTCGGTACAGCCCTCCAGGACTGTAGTTTCACAAATCTGCTTTTGATTCTCAGGAATGAAGGATGACCTTCCTCTGAATTTCCTTAGTTGATGTGTTTTCTGAAGTGGGGCATGTCGGGACATTAATGCTCCATAATTGCAAAAGATTGCATCTCAGAATTGCCCTATGAGGTCCCGTACCAGATATACCAATGTTTCATCGGATGGTGAAACTATTTGCAAAATAATGTCCGGTGTGCTTTCTGTAAGGTGCTATTTTAAATTAAAAGATAAGACTTGATTAGTCTCATTTGAAGTATGACATTGATGTTCTTTTTAAGTTTCCCACTGTATTGTCTCCAGTGTCCCAGATAACAGTAACTTCAGAATTAATTCAGTTTAGTGATGCAGGTGATAACAGTCCCCACTTGATTGAAAGATTTAAGACTCCACCATGCCCCCCTCCTTTACAGATTAGCAATGAATATAATCACTACAAAATATGTACAGAAGGTGAGGACCCAATCATTATCGAATGTCCTCACATTTCAGCAGCATCGCCTGTCTCTCTCACAAAAAAAAAAACTGGCCAAAGGCAACATGTACTTCCCTCGGTGACTTACAGCTGGGAATATGGCCACACTTGTTTCGTAACAGACAGCCGCGCATCCGTCCACATTTCCCCTCACTGGTTATTTTCCATGCCCTTATCTTGTACCTGGCAGAACCAATGCATTCCTCAGGGGGTCTGATTTAGGTGGAGACCCCGTCTCAACAGGCTTCCAATACTCCATCCCAGCGAGATAAATTTGGCATCGTGGGGGCAGAATTTCTCCAACAAAATAAAAAAAAGAAGTTTTGGTGGTTCTGCCACTTTTTTACAAGCAGAAAAAACTTGTAGGAAAAAAAACCCCCAAGATATTCCAAGATGGAGTTATGAGTGTTCCTCGCAAGACTGGCGGAGATGACAGTTCTTTAGAAAGGCACAGAGCTCCCACGGTGGGGTCAGCCCAGTGAGAGCTTGCAGTTCCTGGCCCCGTGAAATAGGGAACGATATAATGACATAATTATATCATCATCACATCGCATTCAGATCATTGCAGCATCTGTTGGAAAGTCAAAGTAGGTTAACCTCTCTGTGTGCCTGAGTGAATGAGATTTCAATACAATTTGATGAATGGCCACAGTTAGCAAGTCTTTTTTAAAACACCCTTTTAAATATGACCTTTTACTCAAGTTATTTGATGAAACACAAGTAATAATGTTACATAAAAGCACCCCCATTTCTATTTTTGTTATAAACTGCAACAACTGATACATAGCCAAGAGTATTGAGTATAAATCTAAGGAAGTTATACTCACCTTATACAATACCTGAGTTAGACCACACTTGGAGTATTGTGTGCAGCTCTGGGGATCACACTATAAGAAAGCTATAGTGCCAGAGGCGCCAGAAAAGGTTCAGAAAAGGCCAACCAGATTCTGCACCTATTATAAAGTATTTTTTCCACACAGAGAGTGGTCACTGTGTGGAATAGCTTGCCAGTACATGTAGTAAAGGCAAAAACATTGGGGGTTTTCAAGTTCAGGCTTGATACGGTGCTAAATGCTAAATACAAACCAAGCAGTAGGTATACTTTAGTGGTAGGAAATGGCGAGCATTGCTAGGCTCAATGGCCTGTTATCAGCGTTATGTTATGTTAACTAAAAACAAGCAAATAGAGTGTTTATTCACTGTACATTCAGTAAGCACTTTATTAGGTATTTATTAAACTTATGACACATCTACTGCTGTAGCCTATCCACAGTTATGATGTGTTGTGTGTTCAAAGATGCTCTTCTGCATACCACGGTTATTTGCATTACCGTCACCTTCCTGTCAGCTTTGACCAATCCGGCCAATCTCGTCTGATGTATCCCAGTAACAAGGTTGGTTCTGTCTGCAGGTCTGTTGCTCACTGGATTGTTTTTGTTTTTTTGTACCATTCTTTGCAAACTCTAGAGACTAGTGTGTGTGAAAACCCCAGGAGATCAGCAGTTTCTAATAAAGTGCCCAGTGAGTGTATATTTCTATAATGTTGATATTGAAAGATGATAAACACCACTGTATCTGTATCAGTCCCAATAGTGCCAGATGGCACCCAAGCTCAACTACCATAAGATCTGAACCTTATACCTTTTCAACCAATCAAAATGACTGCTGTACTATTGTTTTGAGCTACTATTAAAAACCAACTAAATTTTCTCTACTTTCTCAACCAAAGCCAAAACCCCCTTGGGACTTGGGTGGAGGCACTTTACATTTGGGTTGCGAGTGAAAGGGTGAACAGAATCAGAAGCATTAAATATCTTAATCATAATTCATCCATATGGTTTGATTCACCGGCCTTAAAGGGATGACGACAGAAGGTATGATGAATGGCTTTTTATCAAATTACTGTCAAACTCACAGCCCCCCCCCCCCCCCCCCCCCAGCCGGTTTGTGCCGAAAAGCCGCGCCATTGTGCGCCGAATGCTCATATTTGCAGGAGGGTTCCACAAACAAGCGCTCACAGCTGTGTAAATACAGATATTATTCCACAGCAGATTAGCAGCTACATCCAGAATTCTCCTGAATGTTCTGTGCAGTCTGCTCTTTCGGAGGGGCCGCATGCTAATTTGGGGGCTGCGTGGAGGGGAAAGGATTCGGAGACGCGTATTTCAGTGCAATAAAAACCACCACAACATTTTTCATTGATTTTTATAGTTCACGAGGGGGGAAAAAAATAAATCAATGGAGCAACCCACCGTAGAGTAATATTCAGGATCCATATTTCAAACACGGCTTATCAATTTGTCTTCACTCGTTGAGCTTATTTCTGAATGTGCGCGTGTAAGAGCAGCACGACGGATTTCACTGCTTTGAGGCGTAAAGGTAATTCTCCATCTTTTATGAAAAATGGAACACCTGCACACGCGTGCCAATTTGCACCGGTGGCTGACGCGACCTTTAATGTCATCCATTACATTGTCGAGCGAATATAAAACCGACGATAAATCAAGCTAATGCCGTACAAATCCTTGTAAAACATACCGGAGCACTTGAAATGCATTAATATCAACCCTGCTAAAGGCAGAACTGATCATTAACCTGCGCCTCAAGGGCTTTGTATTTATGGTCAGTGGCCTCGTGATTCTTACATTACTTTTTATTGGTGAATGCCCTCATCTATTTTACATACTGACCATTTGCACAGCTGGATATGCATTGAAGTCATGTGTGCAATAACTGATCTTAGTAACCTTGAAGAATTGGGGTGGGTATCGTTTAGAGTGGTTAGTCGAGGTATTGCAGTTTGCCTCTGGTGCCAAAAAGAACATTTCCCCCTTGAAGTGCATTCAAAACTACGAATGTAACCTGGCCAGAATATTATTATTATTATTATTATTATTATTATTATTATTATTATTATTATTATTAAAATATTATATTATTTCACCATATTTTGAAATCTCTTTTTCCCCCCAGAGTGGCCTAATTACTCTCCAGTGACCAATTTCTTTTCTGAGCAATACAGAAGAAGATATAGGATTTATTTAATTCCAATTTGGTCCGCATGGTTTTACGCCACACTGCACGCACCTGTTCACAGACACACCCGCGCATGAACGAGGATGAGGCCGTGATGGACTCAGACTGATACGCTGAAAAGGGGTTGAGAGAGAGAGTTCCCTGCACGGATCGCTTCTCAGCCCAAGAGACTGATGATTACATTCATCTTAAGCTGCTATTATGCTGATATGATTCCGCCATATTATTTTGACTGTTATTTTGATATTGGAACTAATAGCCTACTGTTATTAAAAATGTTCTTAGTTGTAATATTTTTGTATATGCATGATGATGGTGAAGTTGATGAAGACTTATCACATAGGAAAAATAAATAGGCCAACATAAATAGATAGCTTAATATATTTAATTTGCTCTTTATTTTTGAGACAATATACTATGGTGCTGATTAAGGTGGTGGTGACGATGAATGTGATAAACCTGTCGATTACAAAGATGAAAACTTTATTCATATCATATACAATAATACCCTACCTAAGACCTATTAACAGATTTTATAGATGTTTTTGTGTTTTATCCATTTCCATAAGTAGGCTATATATATATATATATATATATATATATATATATATATATATATATATATATATATATACCGTATATATATATATATATATATATATATATATATATATATATATATAAAATGTAGCTAATGTAACAGTTATGTCACCAAATAGTTCCCTAAAAGTGCCTACGGAAACATAGAAGCCACATCAAAAATGTCCTTGTTACAGCTAGTCGCTTGTTTTCTTGCATAAAATCCTGTACCTAGCCTCCATATGCAACAGTTTGTCAGACTGCTTCCACTTTCTTAATTCAAACTGCTCTGCGTTTACTGGTGTATACCATGATCCTTCATGTTTAGCTACCCAGTGCACATACTCCTCTGGTGCCAAAATCCTCATAATCCTCTATGGCTATTTTGACCGAGTTTAATGTTAGCTAGCATGCTTATGGTACCTGTCGTCATGGACTGAATAGACAGAGACAGGGTAATGTTAGGTAGCATGCTAACAGTAGCTGCTATCATTCACTGAGTCGACAGAGAGAGTGTGGCGTGAGCTTGTGAAGGCGTGTGGCGGGGTAATGAATGAGGGATGCTTCTGTTGCCTGGAATTTCCATTCTGGAGCATCAGAGGGCAGGGCAAAACTGGGTACGCCAATCAGCAGCTCAGGAATTGTATTTTAAAGTGGCACCGAAATCTGAATTTCGATTCTGGCTGGCAGGCACCAGTCGTATGGGAACCAGTGCCACAGTGGTGCCAGGATTTGGTAACACTACTTAAGAGTTCCAGTTACAACACCACACTTGGTATTCAAACCAGCAACCTTTTAATTGCAGCTTGTTCTTTTAAACAGTCAAAGGTAGATTGGTAAACTATACTGGTGTAGGGGTCCTCGCACGGGACTCCAAATTATGTAGGGTCCTTGCACGGGCCGCCAAATAACGCAGGGATTTTACTCTCTACGAAACCGGGGCGCCAGTTAAACGTTGTGTAGCAGTATAACTGCAAAAAGTAATCAGTCTCATAAAATTACTATTATCAGGAATATCTAACCACAAATTTAGTATTTTAATTAATAATTAAAATAACCAATACTAATGATTAAACATACCGATAACCTGAAGGTTGTAAGTTCTTCGAAAGACTGCTTTAACTCGGCTCTCATGTCTATGCGATTCCAAAACGGACACCGGGGTTTAATAAAATATATTTATTAAACAAACATACAAACATATAACAGATAAACTAACGGGAAGTTAGTAAGGAAATTTAGTTTGGTATGTGTGTGTGCGTGTGTGTGGCGCGCGCAAGCGCGCGTGTCGCTAGAGTTCTGGGTGTGGTAATGAGTTAGAGTTAGCTGTGAGAAGGGACTACTTGCATAGTTTTACTCTATATATGCGCAAAAGACGGCGAATCAATTCACGTACATATATATGTAGCTAACCAAACACATTACAATGGTTGGATGGTAAATATTGAAACACAGATTCACAAAAACAGTTAAGACTAAACTAAACACTGGCTATGCCTGAATGTTTGTTTTCTTACTGAGTCCATACGCATTGCTGGATCCAAAAGACATGCTGTCCTTGTAGAAGCGGCGATGGTGCTGTGAATGGTGTCCGGGAGAGATGCGCAGGCTGGGGTGTTCCCGTCTTAGTAGCGCGTTGTCGTCTGATCCGCTGGTCCTTTTCCAGGTGTAAAAGTTCGTTGCTGTTTCGTTGTTGGGCTTTATTGGGGTAAACTGATGTAGCGTTCCGCGTACAACAATTTCCACTCACTATAGGCCACGTAGTTACCGCGAGGTAACTGGGTGTGTCCGTAGGCCTGGTAGTGCGCTGTGCAGCATTCAGCCTCTGTCCGAGTCTCGGAGCAGATGAGCTGAAGCGACTGGCCAAAAAGGGTGCGTCGAAGAGAACAAGCAGAAGAGGCAGAAAAAGCAGAAGAGCCAGAAAAAGCGTGTCTTGCTCTTATACGGGACCGTTTATTGCTCCCGCCATTACGGGATTGGCTGAACCAAGTTAGACGTCATTCGTGGTGGACGTCGCAGAATTTTCCTGTGGGAATGTGGAAGTTGTAGTCCCTACACTGGTAATTGGTAAAACTATTCAAATGTTTGTTAAACCAAATACATATTTCTTATCAATTAAAAGACTTTTCTTGCCTGGTTTTTTCAGCCAACCAAGATGACTAGAAGATGAGGTATTTCATAGGTTCCAACACACCAGACAAGCTCATTAAATCATGGAAAAGTATTTGAATCCATAACAATACATATTAGACCCAGGTCTGGTGTCAGTATCATCTGAACTCCTTCTGAGAAGGTGCTTTTTTGTGATTTTCCAGGGGACGAGGGGGCGCTGTCCCACCTCCGCCCCCAGGCAGGGGGGCAGCGGCCCCCAGAGGGACGGTTGGGACGCGCGGGTCCCTCCCCACAGCTCCGTCTGCGCGAGGGGTCCCCACCCCGAGGACCAGGGGCACCCCAGGGGCTCCAGGATACAGGCCCCCCCTGCTCTCAGCCACGCACGAGTCCTACGATGACTATGTGAGTCAAACCCTCTTTCAGACTTAACCACCAAACCAAGGGATGGGATGTGTTTTAAGTCAAATATATACCCACCCCAAGGGTAATTTAGCTGCATTGGTGTCAAGCAGTGATCTCCAACCCTGGTCTTGGAGAGCTACAGGGTCTGCTGATTTTCATTGTTCCTCTGCACTTAGAGGAATCAATTAGAGCAGTTGGTTACCTGGATCTCAACAGTATGCTGATTGTAACTAATTAACTGCCTCACCCAGAACATATGTCAGTTAATGAGTTAGGGTGAAAAAACAAAAACAGCACACCCAGTAGTTCTACACCATGGTTGTATCTAAGTTTGCGTCCATCTCCTGTAGCTGTGCCAGAACCTCATGAAAGAGTCTTGATATGTCAAAACGGGTATGCTGCCACAAGCATCAATATATATGCACTGTATGGTTATAACCCCTGAAGCAACCTGCCCCTGAAGAGAAAAAGATCTGATGTACAGTAGGCCAACTACACGTAGATACTGGACTAGCGGCACGTAAAAGCTACGGAAATAAACATTACTCGAAAATTAGGTGTCATCATTTTAACTGCCTCACCTTTATGATCCGGAATCCGGATGTTATCATAACGGTGTCGTTATTTCACGTGTGAATCCTTAGCTTCAATAAAACTTTTAAAAAGCGAGTCGCACATCTAAAGGAGAATCATTGGTGTACCCAGCTGTACTCAGACAGGGCTGTATCAGGAACAGGAACTGACAGAGTGCAGCTGTTCAGTCCCTCCTGCCTATAGTCACGTTGATTCAAGCCGTCTCCATTCAGCCAACCGCTATTTCCTCTTTACATCCGCCACCTCTTCTCCCCGCTGAAAGAATGGTAGGAATTAAATAATGCTTTCATTGAAAGAGCAGGTTTACAAAAGACATTAAATAAAGATGGGAATGCCTTAGCCTTACACGGCTGAGGGCCGGAGGCTCCATAGACGCTAGCCGCGGTGTCATCCACAGAGTCCCAAGGTCATTCTGCTGGAGGGAGAAGTATCGGAGGTCAGAGCAGAATGCATTCCCACCCAATAAGAAGAGCGGCACTTTAGAAAGCCGGGTTGCGCAAGGTTTTCTTTGGCACACAGATCTCCTCCTTTCCGGCAGTAGATGGGAGCATGTCTGCATGGGGAGATTCAGGCTCAAGGTCTCATTACCCCCACAGAACTGAGCTCTGATGGAGCCTGTGGGTTCCTGGCTTGGCCAGACGGGCGGAAGAGGAGAGACAAACACCAGGGGATTATGAACTACTCCGGTTCTGCAAACACGGCCATTTTCCCCTCCCATCTTCTTTTCTTCCTTTTCAATTCCAAGCCTCACCATACATTCGCCACCCCTCCCTCTCTCTCTGCCCTTCCCTCTCTCCCTCACTCTTTCTCCTCCTCCATCCCTCTTTCTCTTTCTATTTCTCCTCCCCCCTCCCTCTCCATTCATCTCTCCCTCTTTCTCCTTCCCGCCGTCTTTCTCTGCCCTTCCCTCTCTCCTTCCCTCTCTCTCCCTCCCTCTCTTTCCATCCCACTCTCTCTCTTCCTCTCTCTCTAGCTCTCTCTCTCCCTCTAGCTCTATCTCTAGCTCTCTCTCTCTCTCGCTCTCTCTCTCACTCTCTCTCTCACTCTCTCTCTCACTCTCTCTCTCACTCTCTCTCTCTAGCTCTCTCTCTCTAGCTCTCTCTAGCTCTGGAGTCAGTCCCACACTAAATCAGAGGGACACCAGCAGGACCCTCACAAAAGCAGGGTCAGGGGATAGGCTTTTATTCAGCCATTAGAACACTCCTGGGACTGCGCTTATAGTCTGGCAGCGCTAATTCATCATTTCCCTGCTTCCATCTCATCAAGAGGGCTTCCTCAACGGTGGAAAACATCTCCCTTCCACCTTCAAACAATGAAAAATAAAACCTCCTGTTGTTGATTTACCGTAACTCTCCACGTTCTGGATAGAGCGTCTTAGCGAGAATCTCTCTTCGCGCTGCGTGAATTCAATCCCCTGAGACCCTGTAGAGATTTCTGGAAGGCTCGCACCCTAACGGTGTATGGAGCATGAAGGTCGTATGCATCCAGACACTTCGCCTTAATTAAAATGCTTCACCCGTTTTCCCTCTTGGGAACGCGTACAATGAGGTTGCCTTGGTTATGACCGAATCGGCCGGTAAATACTGCTAGCCAGCACAGCCGCTCTATGTATGAATACAAGTAAGGTATCAGGATAGGTAATTATGTTTCATAATATTTAACTTTTGACTCAAGGCCAAACGTACCAGAATTGAAACTCAAATTGAATGAAACTGAATGGGTTTTAAAAATATATATATATATATAAATATATATCTCTGCAAAAGAATGTACCGGAAGAATAACTTGTGACAATATGCATCTGGTTTCTTGTGCAGCATGATGGTTTTCTTTCCGTTTATTGTGATGGGGAAAGTAAGTTGGTTATGTGATTGCTTTTATCCCTGGTTTGGACATCTCTGGAGCAGGAGTGATGACACATCACTTCCAAATATTACATTCAGCGCCACAACTCTGAGACAACTTCAGCAGAAAGCTAAAACAGAAGATGATGATTCACGGAAGGATTTTAGTGAGTCTGGTCCTGCTTAGAAGTCTAGCTGTGGCTTAGCCACAGCATGCACTGATCTTTCCATTTCGCTTATGCTCAGCTCAATATTATTCCCTTAGCTAACCTTATTTCATAGTGTACACCTGTCCTGACATTTCAAAAGCAAAAAAGCAAAAAATGTGACCATCAAATCTAAAGACAAAAAAGGTTTATGTTCTTGTGGGGGCCATCAAGCTGCCCATCACAGCAATTTATTATTATTATTTTTTTAATGTTGGTTTTTTAATGTAGGTTTAAATGCAAGTAGTTTTTTTTAGGAACCCCTCCTCCCCACGCATGCACACACACACACACACACACACACACACACACACACACACACTGATATACAGAAACAGCCGAGCTTACGGATCACACCTCAGTCACCTTTTCTGGCTGCCATCAAAACCGTTGCTGATAACCATCACGTTCATTCACACTTATTACATCATCTTCACCATTTCCTGAACACGGGGATAGCAGGTTTATTTAGGATGTGGGAAAAAATGGCTCCAGCGGCCTGTGAAACCTTACTGCCCTGTCACGCGTATCCAGGAAACCGCAGACTGTGTCCCCGTTGTACCCCATCGTACCACAGCGTGGCCAAATGATCAACACCATCCTGTGCCTGGCATTTTCTGATAGTGATAGTCAGTGTATCATCAACATGCTGCCTTTCACAAATTAGCGTATTATCTGGACCTAGCAGGTAAAATAATTAGGGAAATCAGGTGGTGTAGCACACGGCAGGAGAAATACCTGCAGACACTGCGGCCCACAGGACATGGACGTGCTGCTTTACAACCTCATACACAGACCCCAGAATCAACTGAGCTTTAATAGCTTTCTTAAGTGGCTTTCTATAAGGCAATCTAATAGTCAGCCATCCCAGGACCTCAGTTACTCCGTCATTCTTAAATTTAAGTGAGTCATTTTATGGGACCTGGAAACAGGTCTATTTTTTGTGTTGTAAAAAGCGTTACCTATTGTTCCCACATCCATTTGCCTTTGCAAAAAAAATTATAACAGTAATACAAAACATAATAAAAGCACTTTGAGACTTATTTCCCAATTCATTGCCCTATTAAGGGCAAGTAATTTTTCATTGTCTGTCATGCTGTGTTTAAGTTTTTTTTACAGACCAAACCAAGCCCCAGACAGGCCGAGAAGCCAACAGTATCCCTGTATCACCCACATTAAGAGAAACATAGCTTTTCAATGAAACCCAAAGGCCCACATAATCAGCACAAAATGGAGCTCCCTCCATTCATCTCTGGTCTGTGATTGTACCGGTCTGTGTATTGCGGTAATTTGTCACATTGGCAGCGGTTCACACTGAACATAAAAGGATTGCGGAAAAGCACCTGTTACAGCACTTCATTTATCAACGTAAAGCGCGGCGTACGGCTTTTCTCTTGATGGCGGGTAATGGGATTCTGCCATACATGCTTGTTAGCGGGGATTTCAAAGGTGCGATTATAATTTACACTGTAGCTGAGACGATAGCGTTAAGAATGACTCTGAATGAACGGGATGAATGACCGCAAATAAGGCTGGGGTTCGATCGCAAGCGCATGGCAGCCGAGGGAATACGGAGCGCTGGGCACGCAGAATTTTCTGGCTGCGGCTGAACCCGAAGGAGCTGCCGTCTCAATAAAATATTCAGGATTTTGTTTTCATTTATTTATTTATTTTCTCCCTTTAGCTGTTATTTAGCGTTTCCACGGTGACACACATTAGTGTCTGGAGTGCTGAGGCTGTAGCCTAAAATACTGTACTCCACTGCACCTATAGCCCAAAATACTCTACCCCACTACACCTATAGCCCAAAACACTGTACCCCACTGCACCTGTACCCCAAAATACTCTACCCCACTACACCTGTAGCCCAAAATACTGTACCCCACTGCACCTGTAGCCCAAAATAGTCTACCCCACTACACCTATTGCCCAAAATACTCTTCCCCACTACACCTGTACCCCAAAATACTGTACCCCACTACACCTGTAGCCCAAAATACTGTACCCCACTACACCTGTAGCCCAAAATACTCTACCCCACTACACCTATAGCCCAAAATACTCTACCCCACTACACCTGTAGCCCAAAATACTGTACCCCACTATACCTATAGCCCAAAATACTGTACCCCACTATACCTGTACCCCAAAATACTGTGCTCACTACACCTGTAGCCCAAAATAATGTACCCCACTACACCTATATCCCAAAATATTCTACCCCACTACACCTGTACCCCAAAATACTGTACCCCATTATACCTGTACCCCAAAATACTGTGCTCACTACACCTGTAGCCCAAAATACTGTACCCCACTACACCTGGACTGCAAAATACAATACCCCACAATACCTGTTTGCCAAATATTGTACACCACAACACCTATAGCCCACAATACAATACCACACTATACCTGTACCCCAAATACGGTACCCCACTACACCTGTACTCCAAAATACTGTACCACACTACACCTGAACCCCACAACCCTGTACCCCACTACACCTGTACCCCAAAATTCTGCACCACAACACCTGTACCCCAAAATATTGTATCCCAAAGTACAAGGCCCAGTCACTGTGTATACTGCACAAACCCATGCCAATCAGACCCTGTAGTGCAGGAAGCACATTTATGAAGCCCCCCGGCTGCTCTCCTACCAAGCCTGCCGGTCTGGAGCTGAGACTGAGTGTAAATAATGGAGCATTATTACTGGAGCTGTGGCCGCTCCGGGGCTGAGAACCACGTCCCATTCCTCTGACAGAACCTCAGCGAAGCAGCATCTACTGCAGCATACGTGCCCAGGAGGATTTAGGTTGGGAAACTGATGCAAAACTTCCCTAGCTCCTAAAAAAAAGTTCACCTAACTTTCAAACGTTTATATTCTGGTGCGCAGAAACACCTTTACCACGCCTTAAACTCATTTTGGTGCGAGATTCTGTGCTACCGTGCCACAAGCTGAATGGCGCCATTAAAATACCAGCGCCGTTCTGACACCCCTATTTTTGAACCTGCCAACTTTGCGACCTTTAAAATAGGGCCAACGCTTCTGTTTGTTTACCCTTTAACGGCCGCCCCTCCCCTCCCCACCGAACCTTCCCGCGGAGCAGCCAGTGTTGTGAAGTTTCCAGAACCTTCCGGCCTCTGAGAAATATTTTAAGCCATCAGAGCTCAGTGGCTTTATAGGTTGTGACAGTGTTACAGTGGTGAGATTTTTATTGATTTGATTTATTTATCTTGCCTGGGATTTTTAATGTGTGTTTGCGGGGAAAGCCAGAGGTATTGTTGCTGGAGCGAGACTGGTTTTCAGCACAGACAATAGGAGATAAATTCATGGAGAGCATGAACTGTGAACATAAAATATGATATAAATTTTGTTTATAATAAACCGCCCTCCCTAAAATGAGAATAACGCAAAACTTTAAAAAATAAAAATAAAAGATAAAGAGCGGACATCTCATAAGGCAGTAGGAACAAATTCCCACCCCCACCACCCCAAAGTCCTGACATCACCGGTTAAAGACGCGATTTTCTTCAGCACGTCTGGTGAGATCATGAATATACATGAGTGTTACGTAACTTTTGGCCTCCTTGTATTTGAACATATTCACAAACCCGCTAATAACGCCTCCCGTGCCAAACGGCAGGCTGTGCCGGGCTGTTCATCGCCTTTCCACCACTTCGTTAAGCCTCCCTCTCTTTCCAGTGCGCCAGCGTGTGCCAGCACCCAGGGGTGCTAAACCGCCGGAGCTGGTGTGAGAGACACCCAAATGAGCCACTTCGCTTTTTTTGGCCAAGAAAACCCCCCTGAAAACTGAGCCTGTGGGACCAGGACGGCCTCTAACACATGGGAGGAGGCGGAGGCTACTTCCCGATGAACCGTCTCATCTCGATAACCAGACGCCGGCTACAGCACTATGCGCTGAAGATAATGTTTCGCGAATGCGTTCACGTTCGTGACGGTTCTGTACTTCAGTCGAACGCTTGGCCGTGATGTCTCATCGTGAGGTTCTCCCAGAGTTTTATTATAGTTAATGAGAACTCCTCCCGATAATCCAACCGGTCTCAATCCTTTACATTTTCGCATTACATTATCCAGAGCGATGTACAGTTGATTAGACTAAGCTGGAGCAATGCAGGGTTAAGGGCCTTACTCAAGGGCCCAACGGCTGTGCGGATCTTATTGTGGCTACACCGGGATTAGAACCACCAACCTTGCGTGTCCCAGTCATTTACCTTAACCACTACGCTACAGGCCGCCTCAATCCTCCATTTTGTGGCGTTATTACAGGCGGTGAGGAGGAGGGGGATAATGCCCGTGTGGTGCAGTTGCGCAGAAGGCCGGGCAGGGCGCTTCACGCCCGTAGAAGCAGCTTGCGGGCAGGCGGCTGGAAGACGCGCTGCAACGTTACGCAACATCATGTTTATTCATGTTCGCTTACGCGGACAAAGAGTGGGGAATTCTCCGGCACGGCTATCGCCGGAATGCTGCGCAGGGACGGCTATAGCACCATAAACGCAGTAAAACCAACTCCTCCGACTAGTGTCTCTGTTTTTATCCTCCCTCCGCCGCCAATAAATTGCATGGAACAGCAGGGTTTTTGTCGTGCCGGTTTTTTATCTTGCCGGGATTGGTTTCTGGGTCCCGTGCGATCGCTGACCGTGGCTGAGGCTGCAGCAGGTTATAAAGCATATGGCAGCTGTAGTGCAGGGCTTCCATCAGAGAGTATCAGGCAGGACATCAGCTGTAATATTTCTCTCTTGCACCTGGCGCACAATAAGATAAAATTTTTTTTAAAAAGGGCGTAAACAAAGCAAGGGTAAGCAAAGACCCCAAGGTGACATGGAAACTGATATAAGGCATAGCTGGAAGCTGGTTGCACGCGATTAAAGGGCTACATACATTAAATAAAACTATACGGTACATACAAGACCAACCTTGTACCCTACTACATCTGCACCCCAGAATATTGTACCCCACTACACCTGTACCCCACAATACAGGACCAGATATTTGAGCACTTAACCCGGGAGAGAGTGAGAGAGACACTCCAACTTCACAGCTTCTGCTTAATTGCCCATGGCAACTCCTTTAGTCTATTTCTTCTTGGTTTGAAACATCACATTTGGCTGAACAGATGTAGACAGGAAACCATATCACCATATAGACTGGAAATATTTCTGCTCTGTTCAAATGTACAGTGCTTTCAAGTGTAACGGTTATGTTTCGATTGACAATGATTGTACAATGCAATATTTGGAATCTCACATCCAGACTTAAAGAGGGAGACCCCCCCCCCAGTAAAATTATCTGATCTTAAAGGTGTAAGTACACTACAGGGTCAAGCAGATTCAGTCTTCAGAGGATCTTCAGAGGAACAGTATGACCTCACCATTTCTGGTAATTTCCAGAACAGTATATCCCTCTCCTTCTTGTTTGAGAATACAAGCTCTTCCCTCCAAGGACAGGTTTAGTTTGCAGGCAACAGTTAATGCATTGTTGATGTTTTTGCACTAAATTTCCCACAGTGACTACTGGTTGCAATCACTGCCATTCTAAAACATGCAGTACTTACTAATCCACATTTATTTACTCAAGAGCACTCCAACTCATCTTTAAGGAATTGTATATTGATTAAAAATGAATAAATCATGTGTGCGCATGAAAAAAATGGTCCGGTGGCTCCTCTGCCTAGACCTCGCCCATGTCACGTTTCAGGAAACGGCGTAATAAGTAGACCGTGAGCTTTCTCCACTGACTACCCTCAAGAATGGCGGTCACATCACTGGTAATTGCTTTTTAACAATAGGTTTGGTTACACTGCTGAGGTTAACTAATTATGGAAATGAGATTCGGCGTCTCTCAGTGCGGAAATCCCCTGTTTAATAAAAGGGATGTAAAACATACACCTCCGGTAAATTGTTGAACACCGCCATGCGTGAACGAGGAGTGATCAGACTACTAAGCACCTTGGCGACACAGTGAGACAACACAGTAGGAGAGAATGCATTCTTAAACTAAAAAATGCAGCCCAGCATCGTAATATTGGTTCGGCTGAATGTGACAGTATACATACATACACAATGTTTATCATGTACAATGCATACACTTTATATTAATGTATACATTTATGTAAATATATGGGGATGGGGTGAGGGGGGTGGTATGTTATCGCCATTTTGACAAAGATTTTTTCTTTGTTCACTTTGTTGATGATCACACTAGTAATTATCTCAAGCTGGGGTTGTGTGTGAAACTCACAGTTATTGATTTATGCGATGTAAAGATATTGACATTCTTTAATCTCCTTAAATGTGAGAGACAGAATGAGCAAGGGTTTTTTGGGGGGGGCACTCCCCTCCTTTCTACAGCGCCTCTCACAGTTTAATGTGTTTATATTCTTCTGGGTCGCTCATCGCCGATAAAACAATTAGTCTGTTATTGGCGAGGTCTCGTATCTTTAAAGCCGCTTTCCTGTCGCCTGAAAGCACAGGGCTCCAAAGCCTTTTCTCATTACAGTTTAATTAAGGCAAATGTAATATTATTAGTTTGCCAAACAGACAGAGGGCTCATAATTTTGCATGGGCACGCAGCAGTGTACGCTGTGCTGGGGCGGATGAATACGTATTCTCTCAGTGACGGGACTGACTGTAGTTAGGCTCCCATAAGGTTTCTCAAGAGCAAAACAAAAACAGTCGAGCAATATTACTGAGGCCCCGGCTCGCAGAGTGAAATTGCATTCCTATCTGTAATTCAGGATGAACGTGCCGATTTAATGGCCAGTGTTTGCCCAAAGGCGGTATGGAGATGCAGTGGCGAGGACTGTCGCCTAAGAGCAGGAAGTGCTGGGTCTGAATCCTAACGGGGCCTTTCTGTGTGGAGCGTGCATGTTTTTCCCACTCCTGTGTGGGTTTCCTTCAGGTACTACAGTGCATGTGTGCTCAGTCAACCTACCCTAGAAAATAAAGGTTAAATTAAATGTTAAAGTTTCTCTTGGCTTCCTGTAGCAAGAGCACTGTCAAAAGATGTCCTTCCAAATTTAGATCCTTTACTATAATATCTTTGCCAAATGTCCAACGAACTCTATGTTTTATGTTCACTGTGACATTTGTCCCATGGGTTATAGTTCAAATCGAATATATAAGCCACAAATTGAAACAAGTCTTTAAAAGTATGAAGTAGATTCAGAATTTGAAGATCCAGGCACTTTGTGCCAGTTTATGCCGTGTAGCAATCCAGAATATAATGTTATGCATATGCCCAATTACTCAATGTTTCAGCCGAGCAGTACCATGGGAAGCTCCTTTCACTGTGCGGAGGAGAAAATAGGAGGACGGTGCCATGAACTTTGCTCACTGATGTGTGAATGTCACACGAGCGAACCGTAATTTGCAATTACCGAAAGGCAAAGGTTTTCCATGCAATTAACTAGTGCGGGGAAGAGCTCACATACAGTAAAGACCTTGTTATGCAGAATACCATTTCGACCGGTTCTTCATGTGAGACGGCCACTGCAAGTGTCTTTCATTTGCTCTGACTCACTGTATTTGTGCGAACGATTTCGAAAGGTCACCGTCTGAGGCGAATCGAATAGAAAATCTAGCGCAAGAAGCATCGCAACAAGCACCAATCTGTCTCTGAACAGCAACGATCAATGGTGATTCTCTTCCCCATTCAAGCAGTCAACACTTACGCTTCTTCGCTTTGGTAACATTTCATCACAAAGTTGTAAGAACTAACCTTGTCTACATCCAAACATTAAACCTTATTGTAAAGTGCATTCTCCTCCAACCAATCAATGGTACATACTATGCTCTTTCAGAAACATTGAAGATTCTTATCTTTCAACCAACCAAACAAATACCAGCGCTAGCACTTAAAGGCTTGCCTTTGAAGAGCACTCATAGAGACTGAAATTCCACCCTCGTGTTGCACTCGACAGTATGCCTTTGGTCCTCAAAAAAAGCCACACGCTGGATCAAAGTGCACTTCAGAAACGCAAGCGACCCTATGACAACCTGTCATGCAAACCTGCACACACACACACACACACACACACACACAAATAACGTTGTTTCAATCCTCTATGCTGATTAACGGAGAGCATGATCTACAGTGATTATACAGTAAATCTGATACAGTAAGTTATTCAAACGGCCTGTTTTTTGACAGTATCACACCCCCACACAAATAACATTTCAACATATTGTGTCGTCAATTAATAGTGTCTATACTGTGTATTGTCACCGTTTAATAAAAGAATACAGCACTCGAGGTTGTGCTGTACTGTGAATACATTCACAGCTACAGGTGGTTTCCACCACTCCACTTTCGTGTCATGCCTAACTGCACCTCTATTGCCGTGACTATTCACCATACAGCACTACCTCCAATGCCATACTGCTTAAAAATACAAATCTGCCTCGACCCGCCCGGATTATTAGCACAGAATACACTTTTCTTTTTTTCAGTCTGTTTAATTTTGAGGAGGTCGAGGACACAAGGTTGAAGACGTATTCTTTCCAATCAAGATAAGTTTCAAATTCAATTAAGTTATGGGCAGCCTGTAACCTAGTGGTTACATGACTGGGACCTGGAAGTTTGGTGGTTCAAGCTCCGGTGTAGCCTTGGTAATATCCTTGCAGCTGTTGGGCCCTTAACCCCTCATTGCTCCAGGGGGGATTGTCGCCAGTTTAGTCGAATCAACTTTAAGTCTTTGGATAAAAGTGCCAGCTAAATAACTGCAATATAATGTAATGGGTAAAGTAAAGCATGGTTTAACACAGGACTTCCCAAATCTACAGCATGTTGTCAAAAGTATCAGCTTATGCCAAAGTGCAAGTATGTTCCCTAAAGTGGGGACTAAGGCAAGGGTTGATTTTTTGGAGGCAGGAATACCCAGGCCCTTGTTTTGGAGGATAGTGGGGAATAGTCTGAGAGAATATTGATATTCCATAAACCAAGCAACACTTAAAAATAAAAAAAACACTTGGGAGATAAAAAACACAGAGCAAACGAGAGCAGAGCCCCATTACTCTACCCTCTCTCTCTATACTCTGAAGGTACACATTCAGTGTCCCGGCATGTGGATCCATCACTGTCAGGGGTGGCACAGGTTGTCAATTGATAATGAAGTGGTGCAGTGAAGGCCTTTGGCTCCTCACTGTCCTAATTACACAGAGCCCGAGCTCTCCAGCCATGTGTTAACACTTGATTTATTTCCTCTTCTCTTGTTCAATAGAGCCGCAGTTAATTGGTTTTCCAAATGAGTGTTAAAATATAAGGATCAGGCTTCATTACCGGGGAGCTGCGCTTGTTGTGCGAGGTGGATTGTAAGTCTACGTGAAAAAAGTTTTGCGAGGTGAAAAGTGGGGACTGTAAACAGAACCGTACATTGTGTGTGTGTGTGAGTGTGTGTGAGAGAGAGAGTATGTGCATGTGTGTGCATGTGTGTACATGTGTGTGTGTGTGTGAGTGTGTATGTGCGTGCGGGCGTGTGCCTGTGTGAACGTATGTGTGTGTGTGTGTGTGTGTGGACGTGCGTTTATGTGCGTGCACATGTGATGCATATGTGTGGTTGCACGCATGTGCATGTTTACGCGCATGTGCGTGTTTTTTACGCGCATGTGTACGTACCAACTGCGCAGTGGTCAGGAACAACCTCCAGTACATTCTCTGCCCTTTCTCTGTAGCCTTAGTTTCATGGCACTCTGCCAACGGAAAATGCCCTCTCAAACAGAGCATCCCATCACACCCCCGAGAGACCGAATTAGAGGATAATAGAAGAAATCAGGACTAGATGAAGGAGAGAAAATGATGACTTGTGACACTAAAGGATTACTCCACAAAGCGGTGGGATGAAAGGGAGTGGTAGCGAGTTGTCAAATACAGCTGTAATCTCTGCACTCACAGCTGATGTGGTTTTAGACTGGCTGAAAAGAAACATGGCAGCGTGGACCAATGGCATGGGAGAGTAAAGAGAACGTTCAATTAGAGAGACACAAAGGACATCAACCCTGGCATTATGGGAATGACATATACGAGGAAGCAGTGGCATTAGATTACTAAAACAACTTAATCCCTTGCATAATCCTTAACTTTAATTTAGTCAAATCCATGTTCTGTCCCATAAAACCGCACTCGAGCCCAAAGCAGAATTTAAGTCTTCTTTAGCTAGTGAAGAGGGAGAGAAGACAGAGTTGGAACATCTTGCTTCTCCGACTGATCACACTTTGTAAGTAGACTGAAGCTTTTATCTTGTAGAAACATGCATTACCCATTACTGCATTTAAAAAATAAAAAAACTCACACTTACTAATTTCTTGACTTATTTGATATATACAAATGCAATTAACCATAAAACGTTGGTGAACTATACGATAAATAAACAAATATAATTTTATTTGATAAGGCAAAAAATAAAGATTAGCTTCGACTGAATGACAAAATATGCCTGTATGATTATGATTATAGGTTTATATTTCAGCCAAGGCTTGTAATAGGAACGAATAGAATGATTTCCTGCATTCCTATTTGTTTGGCCGATTTATACTCGGCCTCTTGTGAATTTAATAATAAAGAAAATGGTGCTCACAGGAAGTAAAGCACTAGTACTTCCTCAAGGTCATTTCAATGATTCAAGTTTAAACATAACCTGTACGATTCAATAAATTAATTTAGCTTACAGTTCATCCAGTTATACAGCGGGATACATTCTGGGGAATAGGCTGTGGTAAGTGCACCTCGATTTGGAAACTGGAACCAACAACTTAAGGGTTTAATTTCAAGCCGATTTCTCATTCTCAATCACACACACACACACACACACACACACACACACACACATACACTCAGTGAGCACTTTATTAGGTAGACCTGTACACCAGCTTGTTAATGCAAATATCTTATCAGCCAATCATGTCGGAGCAACTAAATGCATACAAGCATACAGACATGGTCAAGAGGTTCAGCTGCTGTTAATACCAAACCTGTATGAATAACAAAAGAAATGTGATCTAAGTGACTTTGAGCGTGGAATGATTGTTGGTGCCAGACAGAGCGGTTTGATTATCTCAGAAACCGCTGATCTCCTGGGATCTTCACACATAACAGACTCTAGAATTTGCAGAGAATGGTGCGAAAAACAAAAAAAACATCCAGTGAGCAGCACTTCTGTGTGCAAAAATGCCTTGTTAATGAAAGAGATCAGAGGAGAAGGGCCAGAGTGGTCAAAGCTAACAGAAAGGTGACAAATGCAAATAACCCAAATAAATTACAACAGTGGTATGCAGAAGAGCATCTCTGAACACACGCTTCAAACCTGGATAGGCTACAGCAGCAGAAGACCAATACGTTTTAAAATAACTCTAATAAATACCTAATAAAGTGCTCGCTGTATATTTATGAGTGTATATTTTAAAGAAAGTGAAGAATGTCCCACCAGTAACAGGGTCATTGGAAATAGAAAATGATTAATTTCCTGCAACACTTGAATGGACAGTCAAAACACAAAGATCAAAAGCCTTTGAAAAGAGGTTTCAATAAGTCACAGCCGAAGTCAGTAATTAACTTTTTTTTGTGAAGAGAAAATCATTTTAATTGAAATTCAGACTGAATTGTGACAGGTTCTGGTGTGCCTGCAGTGATGAGAACGATGATTGCCATAAATGAAGGCTTTGAATGGCACCAGAGTGCCTTGAACAGGCATCACGCGGCGAGTACACGCCTGCCTGCAACCTTCAGGAAACATGACAGGGAACCGGCGTCTAAAATAAACAAAGCTGTGACAGTTGAAGTTTTGGATGAATCTAATTTTCTTTCTGAGCACCTCTGAAACTTCTGTCAGGAACACGCAGTAACTTCACACCAATCCTCTATGTCATCTTGCGCACAATAATTTGCGACCTCATTAGCGCAGCCTTCAAAAAATTACTCCTTTTCTACACAGCTGTGAAATTAATTTAGGTCTCGATTCAGTGCCCTTAAGGATGAGAACTATTTAAGCAACTGAAAAGGAAATAAAAGTAGATGTATGCATACTTGTTTATTGTGCTACTAAATCCAAAGGACATGCTGATAGGAGAAAGAAAAACAGCTCAAACTGGTCAACAGCTGGTTAGCCAGTTCAGACCAGCTCAGACCAGCTCAGACCAGCTCCCAGCTTGACATTGGTTTGAGCTTGACCAGCTTTATGACCAGCTTATGTCCAGCTCAATTTTCAACACGGAATAGCAGGATTTCACAGTAGGGCACTCTTTCATAGAACAAAGAAAACTTTGAAGAAAAAGGGAAAGTGTACATCATGCTTTGGAAGTGATAACCTGGAATTTTGTGGAACTGCAGAAATGTCAGGTGGACATGTATAAGTAACTGTGCAAGTTGTTTTTGATTTTCTGGAAGCTACAGGCTCATACTACTGTATGCAGGGATTTTCTGTGTGATGGCCTGTGGTAGCACTTAACATTTAACTCTTTAAGATCAGAGTAACATGTCACTTTTTGATTTATGTGCCAGAGAAGGTGAAGGTGAAACCTGGGAGACAGCGTTTTCATGAATTAAGACTGAATCGGTGATCAAATGATTTCACAATGGCAAAACCCCGGGATTTAGTTAAAACAGTCATGCTGTCTTCCGAGAATCTGTCAACAAAACAAATTTAAAAAATTAAATCCTTTTTGATATACCATTGAATAAAAACTAACTGATTTTAAATAAATAAAAACAAACAAAATCTCTCCGGACCGGAAGATGCATAGAAAATTCGAGACAGATGTTTATTGGGAGGACAGCTCCAAATGTGTCCAATCATTTTGTTCCAGATTCATCAAAGAAGAACTTGAAATCTAACCAAAAGCCTCCGCGGGAAAAACCTGCGAAATGTAGGAGCCGTGTCCAGCTTATAGTGCCAGCTGTCCGCTGCTGTCATGCGTGACGGAGTGCTTTTGAATTTGACGTGCTTCTTTAGAGCCGTCAGATACAGTTCGACCTCTTGGAGCACTGTAGCTGTGCTAGTGAATCACATCAGAAAGGACAATACCTGACGTGCTACAAGCCAGCTTAAAAAAAGAAAAAAGAAAAAAAGGACCAAATGGGTCAAATAGGTGGACCAGGACAAATAGACTATATGAGACTTATTACCCAGGCAACTTCCCAGGAACTAGCCCAAAATAAGAGACTGATGTCAAACATCGCCTTCCTCAGTCAAAGACAAGTGAAAAAACTAGTGAATTGTGTATCATCATGTTTTAGGATGCAGTGCAATGGAAACTGAGACGACAGAGCTCAAACAGTGCCCCCTTTTTGTTAAAACTAGGAGTCTAGCTCCTCAATTCTGAATCACATCATGCAGAGCTAGTTGTGTTTTGGGTGGAATGAGGATCGATAGAATTATTTTTCATACTCGTCACATGAATACATTTTTTTTTTTATCATCGATTAGTTAATTAATATATTATGATTACAACAAACATAAAAATAGGTCTTCTAGTTTTCTATGACAGTACCCTGGGCTTTTGAGAGCTTTCTTTCGCATATTTATAAAGTAGGGCTGATATTTCATCAGAAGATTACCTTGTTGGAAAGAGCAACGGTTTAATAAACAGGCTTGTGATGATGCTGCTTTCAAGCTGAAAGATTAGCTTTTTTTTAATTGGAAAAAAAGTAAAGCTGCAGCAATGATTGATTACAAGACAAACCAATGCCATTTTGTGCCTTTTTACTTTTGCTACTCAGGTATATTTGTGTTTTATAACATGACTATTGCATATACTGTGTAAGTAGTTATATTATGCATATATACACTCAGTGAGCACTTTATTAGGTATTTTAGACATTTTCTTTATTACTTCTGCTACTGTAGCCTGTCCACTTAGAGGTTTGGCACATTGTGTGTTCAGTGATGCTCTTCTGCATACCACTGTTGTAATGTGTGGTTATTTTTTGGGTCAGCTTCGACCAGTCTGGCCATTCACCCTTGACCTCCCTCATGAATGTGTTTTTGACTGCAGAAATGCTGCTCACTGGTTTTTTGCACCAATCTCTGCAAACTCAACTAGAGACTGTTGTACATGAAAATCCCAGGAGATCAATGGTTTCTGTGATATTCAAAACACCCTGTCTGACACCATTTCTATCCAATTCTGACATTTGGTCTGAAAAACAGCTCAACCTCTTGACCACATCTGCATGCTTTTATGCACTTAGTTGCTTAGTTATCGGAGTTACCATAGTGTTTCTGTCAGCTCAAACCATTCTGGCCATTCTCCTCGGACCGTTCTCATCGACAAGGCATTTCCGTCCACAGAACTGTTTTCTTTTTTTGCACAATTCTGGGAAAACTCGAGAGACTGTCCATGAAAATGAGATCAGCAGTTACAGAAATACCTAAATCAGCCTGTCTGGCACCAACAATCATGTCATGTTCAAAATCACTGAGATCACATTTCTTCCCCATTCTAATAGTTGAACATCAAGTGACGCTCCTGACCCATATCTGCATGATTTGATGCATTGTACCGCTGCCACATGATTGGCTGATTAGATAATCACATGAATAAGTAGGTGTACAAATAATAAAATGCTCAGTGAATGTATACACAATAGTAGTTATACTATTCTATACCATCAACACACTATTTATGGATTGCCAGGAAATTTGTTTATGGTGTTTCTAACATTTTCTCCATGTAACGTATGCTGTAGCATGTAAATTTGCTTATATTTGGTACAATAAATATGAAAGCAATTTTTTCTATATAAAGAGAAAACGATCTTCCTGTTTGGCTTAAAAAAGCCACATGATCCAGACATATAATAAATGGTGTGACATACAATTGTACTCATCACAAACACAGTATCACATTAAAGGAGTGGTGCATTAGTAATCTAATGTGTTCTCAACCACTCAATCCTTTGAACTTCTCTGTTATAAATTAGCAGGTTTTTTAACAGCATATAAAAATTCACATAGAGAAAGGCTTTAAAATATATGGTTTTGCATTCTGATATATACTCTCAGCATGGACAAGTTTATTCCCTGCTTCTGATCAATAAGTCAGTCAGTAGTTTTATGTGTAAGCGTATTTTTACATCTGCACCCTCATAAAGTATTGGATAGGGCATATTTGCCAGAGGGGATTCACAAAAATAAATAAATAAGCCCAGAGCCAATTTGAACCGGTGAAAAAACAGAACACTTCATTGAACCCAGGAAAAGACAGTCAAGTAACACTGCTGGAAAATGGAAAACAGAGAATGAGATGCAGAGAAACGGACAAATGGAGGCATGTATTCGGTTTAAAATTATACATTAAAATGAGGAACCAAATCGGGACCCGAAGCTCAACAGACTGTAATGGTCCCGTGAGACCACCGCTCTCTCATAACGTTTTACTGTACACGCACTCCGTATGGAAATCACAAGAGGTAAAACGTGGGGGGTTTTAAAAATAACAGGCCTAGTTGCAACCGTGTAGCGAACAGGGCTTTCCGCGTCGATGGCGGATCCGTCAAGGTCAGCAAGGTCGTCGGAGAAGGGATGAGTGTCACAAGTTGTGGATCATGAGCGAAGGCTGAGTGCTGGCTAATTTCCAGTTTAAATGCAAGGAGCAGGAGAGCTAATTGATATTGATAAGCTGGCGGTTATTGTTCCACTTCCCCCCCGTCTCATAAAGGATTTTATTTTTGGATCAATGCAGGTCTCTGGCTTGGACATGGTTCAATCCATCCTCAGAGCAGTGGTACCTATAATGAGCTGGAGCCTGATTATCCATCTATGTTTTAACAGCGCACATACTGTATGAACAGTGTGAGCTTCCCGTGAAAATTAATTGAAAAATAATCGGCTTGGACGACTGCACTGTTAGTTTCACTGACACCATTTGTAAACCGATCCAGGATTTTTCTATCAAAAACAAATTATAATGAGTGTCATTATTCTAAATACAAATTATTGCATTCAATAGTCCCGTTCTTAAGGATGGAACCAGTTTGGTTTGGTGTACACTGTATCACATTGTGAAGTTCAGCTTGGTCAAGTTTTCAAACTATTTTACCTGTTATTTAATATGCGTCATCTCTTGAAATTTTACCAGAAGCTTCTGTAGAAATGGTGAAACGTTATTTACAGGATTGCCTTTATTTCACCTTGTAAGCTGAGACTGTCAAGATTCCCTCTCCAGAGTGCCCACAACTTAAGAGCTTCAGCACTTCCACACAAAATCTCTCATAATTATATATTTCCAGGGGGTTCCATTTGCTGAATTGAAGTATATTATCTATTGGACCACATGTTCATCCTCTGCCATCTCTGGATCCAAAAAGAGCTCCTTCTTTCCGTAATGAAACCATAGCTTTGACCTCCATAGAAAAAACATCCACTAACTTGGGTTTAATACCCCAAAATCCATAGACAGTCTGAATTATGACTTTCCCTTTGATATTGGTGAGGGGATTAAGCAATGATAATCGTTTCTAAAAATAAAGAAATAAATACACTTGGTCCTCTTTTTCCAGTCGACGACAGGCTCGCTGGCAAAATGAAATAATTTCATAAAGTTATGCCGTGAGACACTTTGCGCCAGAAGAGGCTTTTCATAGCCGGAGAGAAAACTTGAATAATAACACTCAGTTTGTTGTGCAATTTTGCGATGGCCATTGCAGAACAGCAACCAGATGGAAATCCAGAGAATTTCTCCTTGGTCGAGAATTTGATTAATGCATGGAAAAATGCCTGCCAATATGAACCACAAAAAAAAAGAAGTAAATAATGCACATAACAGTTATTAATTGAATGTGACATTTGAAGTTATGCTTAGTACCCTTCTGTGTTGTGGTTTATTTATATCAAAGTACATTATGAAAGAGTTTAATAAAAATAGATTTAAATATAGAGAAATATATCGAGAAATATAGAGAAAACTGCAAGCCTTCCTTCTGAGCACTGACTGTTCTGACCAACCGTGAATCTCTTCCTTGGTGATATTGCTGTCATTTTTTAAATCTTGGATGAACAAAATGAAGCTTTCCTAAAGCATTAAGATGGGACCAGGATTGCTGGTGGTCCAGTCAGCCATGGACTCAAAATGTGGAGACCCGATTCAGGTTTCATAGCTCAATGAGTGTAAGACAGGGGTCCCTTTAACACAGTTCAGTCTCAGACTTCCCCTTCAAAGTGTTACTTTTCACACAGTTCATTTTCACGATCCCTTTTGCACAAGAACAATAAGCAACCATCCACTCAGTGATGTGAAGAACATCAAAGAAGTGAGACTCCTCGTCTACAGTTTGTCTCCTACTCATTTCACACCCAGGTTTAACAGAGTTTAACAGAGTTGTTTTTTTGTCACAGGGGTACGATGATGGTTATGACGGAGAGTACGACGATCAGAGCTACGATGCGTACGACGACAACTACAGCAGCCAATCGAAAAGGTACAGTCCACGGTTTTTCATTTTAAAAGGGAGACAAATTTGCCTTGTGTACAGCCCAGAAACATAATGCATTCTGGCTGCCATGGCGACCTCCTAGAGAGGTGTCTATGTGAACTGCCATATTGAAATCATCATATTCACTTTTCTGTGCTGTCAGCTGCATCTGATTTTTTCTCCTCTGGAACAAAACACATTGGAAAATGGAAAATAAATATAAAAATAAATAAATGGCCCACCAGCATGTCTGAAAAAGTACATTTCAGTTGCCGAAAAATGAGTAATTCAAGCACCATTTTTTAAAATCAATCTGCCATTTTTATTCAATAACAAAGCAGTTGTAAGTGTCTGCCAAGGCTTTTCCCTGTCCTCCCCAGCCCATTACAGCTAGCCCCCTCCATATTTGCTTCAACCATTTCTCTTAAATGTACTTTTTAAACCCCCTCTAGCCAGGTTTCTCAAAAGCGCAATTATCTTCTTCTAGTGCATCGCTCTTAGCCATGTTTTTAAAGAATATTTCATTTAAAACCTTGTATGAAATATTCATATTTTGTCATTTTCTCAAATCCTCTCTTGAAGGTGTTCCAACCTACATTCATTGGCTGAAACCTTTCTTTTAGGTACTTGGAGATACTGTCTGATACTTAGTGCCTCTGTTCTCGAGTATCACCCTATGAATATAAATGTGTGTTTTTTTGTCTAATGGGAATGATTGACTGCTAGTCACTGGAATTGCTTTGAAGATAATTGTGTTAGGAAAAAAAGCAGGTTTTACATTTAAATGAGATTCATTATTTATCCAGTGAGATTCAGAAAATTAATAAATTATTGACAAAGAGATTTTTATCTTGACGGGATTCACCTGGATTAATATAGGACAAATAAAATAAATACTAAGGGAACTAATAAAAGGAGGGGCACGTGTTGCTGTGGGATCATTGATGAGGTGACGCGTGTCATATACGTGTCCCTTCTGATAAACTAATGAATAAAACAAATTTCATAAACTATCTGGCTGTACAGGCATAAGCTCGAGATTTTTCTGGCTAAAACGAATGCGGTCCAGAAACTTATCGGACATACCGTACCGAGCATAAATATCTCAGCAGAAATAATTATGGAACACTTAATATGCACACTGTTGTGTGGTGAATCCACCTGCTCCCACTGTTAGATCTGTATCACATTCAGATTCATATCCTAAGCACAGCTGCTTTAATGGGAGACTGAACTTGCGGGTTTTGCTTGTGTGGGTGGGCTAAGCTGGCTCGCTGTAGGATGATACATAGGGCCCGTGGGGACCCTCATTCCACATCCCTGTAAGGAAAGGACGCGTATGTACCCGTATTTCATCCCACCGTTGGGGTGAGACGGTCATAAGGTACACCCTCCTCTCAGAATGCGACATGCTCGTGATGAAGAGGGTAGCTGCCAAATCTGTACCCCACGGATGATTCCGGATGCACAAAAGCACCTGCAGCTTAGAGAGTGATGTTCGCCTGCCTGTCATCAGATAAGAACTGCCCCCCTCCCTTCCTCTCTGCAGGGGTGGTGGGGTAGCAGAGTGGCAGGGGAGAAACACACGGGGGCTTTTATTACTGTAATGATGGCCAGGCTGTGTACTGTGTGTTGTGCTGTAGGATAAACACACTGGGGGCTTCATTAACTCAGCTATGGCCAGGCTTTACAGCTGTGTACTGCAGTGCCGTTCATGCACCCACTTTAGGTAGATTTTCACATTACCACCTGGACCTGCATAGATTTCTGTTGAAATAATGCTGAGGTGTAGCCTAATTATTCTAACCAATTACATGATAGAAAGAAATAACTGGATATGAAATGTCAAAACACCTTTGTTAGGTTTTATGCAAGAAAAAACAATAAGCCTTTTGAAATCGATATACCCAGACAGTGCCACAGGAAAGCAATTTAGCTTTAGCCTATTTATGTATTAATTTTTTTATTTTTAACCTGTACATAATCCACCATCTTGAAGAAATTATGTAAACCTGATCTTTATCCTGGTGCTTCATGAAGCATAAGCGGAAGTAATAAACCATACATGTAATCATCTAATGTGTATGTATGTGTATGTGTGTGTGTGTGTGTGTGTGTGTGTTTGTGTGTTTGTGTGTTTAGCCCTTCTGTAATGAGGAGTGTATCCATCGCACCCACGGTGAAAATAATGACTTACGCAGCACATTGCCGACTTTGCACATTTGACATGGAACCGGCATAAGAATGTGAGACTCCATCAATTAAGCTGATAATTAGTCTGATTAATTTACTGGGAGATGAGCTGGAATGCAGATTGCAGGACCCTGGGGCCCTCTGGGACTGAGTCTTGTAATTGGACTATTAACCTTAAAACAAGATTGAATGTGTTGGCAGTGGTGCCTGTGCATTGTTATCCAGTTAAGAATACTGCGCCTCTCAGCACTGTGTCAGAGGGCAGCTGGTCTGGCCTGTCACTGGAGAAACGGGTCTGGACCTGACAGAGGCCGTGTGTGTGTGTGTGTGTGTGTGTGTGTGTATGTGTAGGGGGGAGGGGGGTGCGTGCATGTGTGTGTGGGTGTATGCGGTGTGTGCGCATGCACGCAAATATGCAGTTATAGGTTTTTATGTCTGTGCTTGGTGTATCACATCATTTCTAAATAAGATGGTAAGGGATGATCATATTACAAATCATAGGTAGATATTGGTTTCACAGACACAGATTAAGTTTAGTCCTGGACGAAAATTGAGTTCCGTATGGTAAATCTCTATTCAAAATTTTATCTACGACTAGGCTTAATCAGTGTCTGTGAAACTGGCCATGAAAGTATGAAAAACATTGTACTTTATATCTTTATATGCCGTTAACACAGACATTTTGCAGTTTCTATACAGTATTTCCCTTCGTTTGCTCAACAGCACCTCGGAGTATTATGAATACGGACACGGCACAATCGAGGAGGCCTACGACAACTACGGTAAAGAACCGCACCGCCTCTTTTTACTCTTTACGGTAAATAACCAGCAGTTTCAGGGCTCCCTCCACACCCGTTTCCGTTATGTTGCCGTTCTGGGATCGAGAGTGGAATCAATCACTGACATTCCAGGGAAAATAAAATTCCTGGCCTCACTCCTGAAGGATCAATTGATGTGATTCCAGCTGCGTGGAGTTTGGGGGTCCCTTGTTCACGATGGATCAGTTTTGAGCTAAACCCCTACCAGCAATTAATCAAAAAGGGTGGAATTGATCTTTGCCAGGACAGCCCATTGGCTGATTTATGCCAAGGTGTGTCTTACTCTGCTTGTGTGTCAGATCTATTGATGAGGCGCTATTGCCTTAAATGAGCAACATGGCCCAAAGCTTTGCAGACCAACTTTCCCAATCGCTTTGCTTCTCTGCCACTTCTGTGCATTTTATTACAGGAAGCAGGACAAGCTACTTGAAGAAATTACATGTTTAACGTTTATGTGGGTGTTGAATCCTCTGTAAGGCCAATTAATGATTTTATTTATTTTTTTATTTTAAGTAGGGGGGACACTCCAATTGGAGTGTGAATGCATATTCACCACATGCATCAATGCAGAGGAACAAACAAAGCATTTAATTCCATCATCTGACTCGTATTGACTGCAGTTATATGATTATTTTAAAAGTTCTTATTCATGAGAAACATCAGAGATGGGAAAGTTCTGCATACCCACAATGCTACTTGTATGCTGTATGAGAAGTTTGCAGCTACACCTGCCAAACATCAGCAAGAATATAGTTCAGGGAATCCATTATCCGTTAAATCTTTTGCCTTGTGCAGCTAACTGCATTTCCACCACTGCCATTTTGACACAAAAGGCCAAAGTTTTACATTTTAGTCATTTGGCAGACGCTTTTAATCCAAAGCGACTTACAAGTGCATAGGTTCTTCCAAAGTTTGGTGGATTTGGCAAAGGCAGTCATTAGAGATCCCACAAAGGGGGATATGACCAGTGACATTCCCGTATATTAAACTCCCATGAGCCCCCTCTTCCTCTCAGAGTCGGTCCACTTGCCGGCCGTCCTGCAGTCTGTTTGGAGAGCCCAGTCGGGGGGCAAAGCCTCCCCCATTCTCCACACAGAGCCGAAAGCTCCGCTCCGGTTTCCCGTGGTGACTGTGACGTTTGGCAGCGGAGAGGTAAAGGCTAGCGGCTGCCAACGTTGCTCATATTCTGGCCTCTGTGTTGCCCTGGAACAGACTTCCACTACAAACCACCCCACCCGGAGCGTCGAAGGGTGGGGATTTCCACTGACCTGGCCAATTGACCGAGGCAGCTCAGAACCCTAGGTGTGCGTACGGTCATTTTGACCGGTTTTGGCCGAGGCGGACACGTCCTTGTAGGATTAGCCCCGGGAGCGGGAGATCTTTTTGTCCTTCCGCTCTCAGAAAATTAAAGGGACAATTTTTTCTCTCTCTCTCACCGGCGGCTCGGCTAATCGCCTTCCGGGGAGCGGGGCAAAAGACCGAAAACAAAAACGAGGGACCGATGATCCCATTTTCCGCTCTGCGACCAGCCAGCGAAAGCTCCACACACCTCGTGAGCAGGAATAATAAAAGCTCCGCTCTCTGCCACAGAAACACCGCAAAGAAGAATGGAGCACACTGCCACCACCTTAAAAAACCCGCGGTCGGGGCCCGGTCGCTCTCCTCCCCTCCCGCACCGGGCTCGGGCACGTAGCCAGTCTAATTAATTTCCGTGGAGAAGGCGGCGTTCCCAGCGGAGAGAACCCGGGCCTTAATCTTCTCTGTTTTTGTACATGTGTACGTCTACGTGCCAGACTGCTCCGGCTCGATCCCAGTCCTTAATTAGAGGGATTATAACATGTGTCGGGCGGCACGCCGCAGTTCCCGGTTCGGAATACGATTTAAATTTCACTCGGTACTGTAATGTGTTTCCCTTCAAAAGAAAAACACTAAGCGTTCAATCACAAACTGTATCGCATAACAGCTTATTTATGCTAGAAGTAATTAAGTACTCTTGTGCAATCAATCCTAGACACACTCCGTATAAAAAATTACTTAGGAAAGGAAATAGAGTGGGTGATGGTCTTACACAAACAAAGATATCCATTTAAGGAGGCAAGCCAATTTTACCAATCGCCGTTCTAAAAGGTCAGGAAGTTGAACCTGTAATTCTTGCAAGTGAAAGGAATTCAGCTTCAAATGTGAGCCTGTTGTTTTTGCCTTTTCTTTTATGGTGAACTTTGAGGCAGTCATTCAGAGGACTTCAGCCTTGGCACCTTGGAGTGGGTGTTCAGCTCAGAATATTTTTCTATGAAATCAAGAGTATGCAACAGCCACCCCCACCACCTGTTCATTATACAGTCAGTTCCATGAAGATTCCAGGCTGGACTAACATGAATACTATCCTTCCAAGCACATACAGCACACTGCAGTGTAACACATACAGCACACTGCAGTATAACACATACAGCACACTGCAGTATAACACATACAGCACACTGCAGTATAACAGCACATACAGCACACTGCAGTGTAACACATACAGCACACTGCAGTGTAACACATACAGCACACTGCAGTGTAACAGCACATACAGCACACTGCGGTATAACAACAAATACAGGGAGGGTAACTGCAAACATTCAGGGGCTAACAAGCATGTTCTAGAACCTTCTCCCTGCACCACTAGTGAAGGCACATTGTATTTATGAAAGAAGGTTCACTTTGGGTCTCTAACTTATGTCTCAAATTTCAATTTTCATACCTCAAATGTAAAAACAACAGGAGCTAGAGGAGAGCAAATGGAAATGTTCAGAAGCACTCACTCACTAATCCTTGGGGGCAGGACTAACATGTGGTCCATAACGGTAGGGAAGTAGGGAAAGCAACAAACTAAAGAACACACACACACAAACAAATAAACACACAAACACATGTTTAACTAAACTGAAAAACATGATGCTGATGCAGACATATACTCTCCAAGCACTTTATTAGGAACATGCTTACTTAATTGCATGAATAAGTAGGTGTAATAATCTAATCAGCCAATTGTGTGGCAGCACTGCAATGCATACAGTCATGTAGATACAGGACAGGAGCTTCAATTAATGTTCACATCAACCATCAGAAAGGGGAAAAAATGTGATCTAAGTGACTTTGTGCAGCAGTTCTACAGACAGAAACGCCAGAGGAGAATGGCCAGTCTGGTCAAAGCTGACAGGAAGGTGACAGTAACACACCACAACCAGATAACCACACATTAAAACCGTGTTATGCAGAAGAGCATCTCTGAACACACAACGCATCATAACTCTAAGCGGATAGGCTACAGCAGTAGAAGTAAAAAAAATAAGTCTGATAAATACCTAATAAAGTGCTTGGTGCATGTTTTTTGAGGTTAATGCCACCATCAATAACACATGACAGTGCAAAGGTAGCTGGCATACCGTAATGGTGAGATCCATCACACTGCACTGTGGGACCTGCCAGGTTCACAGGCTTTTGGCCTTTCTCAGTGGCAGTACTTTGTTTCTGGGCCCCATTTTGAGGGGGTGCACTCTGATAGAGGGGCGCAGATGTGGCACACTGGCAGAGTGGCACCACGGCATACCGTTTTAAGTGGAACATTACATTGTCCTGGCACAAAGCCATCACAGACAAAGGAGAGACAGGCTCTTTTCATGTAGAAGTGTCACTTCCATCTGCATAGCATCACCAGTTCTTGTTGCTTCAGTGACTTTTGTTCAAGGTCAGAGTTAATGAAAGCCCTTTTCAAAAAGCCCACCTGCAAAGTTGCTAATTGGACACAGCAGATGAAAAGTACAGGAAAATTCTGGACTATCTGTCAAAACATGGTTTTGGGGGCGACTGGGTCCAAGCCAGTCAGACCTCAGCGAGCAAAGCGTTGTGTTTTGGTGGATGATCCTTGTTCCGGTCCTGCTCTGTATTTGTTTAATGTGTCTCACTCTTCTTCTAGCAGAAGAGGAGTGGACTGCTGCTCGCCCTAGCCTCAAAGCCCCACCCGCAAGACTATCGCGAGGGGGCTACAGAGAACACCCCTATGGTAGATATTGAAGGTGCTCCACATCTGTCACCTCCAACTACAGACAACCTTAGGACTGTGTGCCCCCACCCCAGCCCCCTCAAAAGCAAGAAACTAATTGGTCCTTCCTTTATTTTTCGACCCCACCCCCCCATCTTGGGAGAGCTCCTCAAGGCTTTCACACACCTAATGCTAAACCTACGACACAATGTCAGCTTAACTGTTTTTGTAACATGGACTTCTTTTTAGAGTTTAAGTACAAGAGGCAAAACAAAAACCAGGCAAACACGCCGAAATCTGGCAAGCTATGTCGATAAACTCTGCACTGGAATGCTGTTTTTACTGGTTGTCCCTTATTGTCTGTCCTTCAAAAGTAAAAGCATGAAGTTTCCACAGAACTTGGTGCTTCTTGGTGCCCTTTAGTGAACCCTGGTCTCGTCTCTGAAGGCAAGAATGAATTGCAACTTTTCAAGTGATGATAACCAAGCTGTAGATAACTTCTTTCCTTTTAATATTTGTTAGGTTCATGATGTTAAATATTGAGTTTGTAAATTTAATTTAATTTTGTTATTGGGATTGGAAGCAACCAGCTATGTATGCAGCTAAATTTAAGTGCTCTGTTCAGTGTTTAACTTGTATTTGTATATAAAACATAATAAAAAGAACATAACGCACCCTGTGTAAGCTTCTCTAAATAGGTGACCATAAATTGTCAAATTTGTTTTGCCATAATTTGTCAATAAAGCTGCAATCTTTTTTGTAAAAATATAAACATTTGAATTACTTGTTTCTAGCACTAAATGCCTGCTTTATTTCTCCTTCAGGAAATGGCTAAAATGTTTTGATACATTAAAAAGAAATCAACAAAAAATGAATTTTAGAAACTTTTGTCTTAAGTCATTTTTTGTGTAACAATAGATAAGCTGTATTAATACACTAAGAAAGTATTGTTAAATAACTTTAAAGCTCTAAATTGTTCCTTGAATCTTGGTTAGTCATATAAATGTATAACATGTTAATGATAAGCAACTGTTTAGAACAATAAATGGATTTTTTAAACTATCCTCTAAGTTTTGATCTTACTAAACACAAATTCAGATGGACTCCATTGCATTATCATGATCTGAGAATGAGGTAAGAGATGTCCCACACCACCGTAAGACTGTCTAGATGCATCCAAGCCTTTGAGTTGGCCAGCATAGGCAGTCTTTCATCCAACATCTTTAACACTGCATTAGATTCACTATCTCTGTCTGCGAACTTACAGTAGGAATGAGTGGGATGCATATTCTTTAGATTCTGCTGTCTATCATCAACAGCCCGATGGACTCACAGCTGTTTTTTTCCTGTTCCTCTCTGTTATCTAACCTCATAAATCTGTATATTTTCCACTGTTTTAACTACCACTGCCAATGATGGCCAGTTAGATCTGAACTCTCTCTTGTGACAAGTAGGCTCGAAGGCTGACGATTATAAAGAAACTACCGTAGATCGCGGGACTCAAAGGATGACTAAACATTAAGCAGGTAACCCCAATAATAACTAATTTTGCGTATGCCAGTCGTAAATGATAAAGTTACTAATTCTTAAAAAAGTAAACCTTCCCAACCTAACCACAAATAGATGCCTAGGCCTTTTTAAAAACCGCTAATTAATGTTAACTAGTGACATCAAAAACATCATCTATCACAAAAGAAGCATAACTCTGCAATCCATAAAAAAACTAAAACTAATATTAATGCTTGTCCAGCTAAACTTTAGCTATATATAACCGGAAGCAAAACGATTGCAAGAATGTTTCAGGGCAATCAAAATAGTACCTCTAAAACATAATAACCATATTGGTATGATGGATTTTCTACCCTCTGATTGGTTTACTTTTTTGGTAGTAACACAGGCTTTGATAATCTTGTGAAGGTTACTTGCATGCATGCTGAATGTAGCCTAGATTTCCTTTATTTTCTCTGTCATACATGTTGTGTTTGTGATTCTTTGCATTAAATTAGCAATTGAGACATTTTCACAAAAATGACACCTTGTCTCTTTACAGGTGACTCGCACTGTTTGAACCACTCAATAGATGGAAGATTGTAAATGAAGGGGTAAGTTCATAAACTTCTTCATCAATAAAAACACACCCTGCTCTAAAATCCAGCCATGCCAGCTTGAAAATTGGGCTGGCCAAGCTGGTCAAAACTGGTCAAACTGGGTATGAGCTGGTCAACCAGCATGACCAAGCTGGGCATAAAGCTGAGTACAAGTTGGTCAACCAGCTACCAGCTGCTTCAAAATATAGCTTGAGCTGGTCAAATCATGTCAAGCTGGGAGCAGGTCTAAACGGGTCAACTAGCTAAACCATGTTGAACTGGGAGCAGTTCTGAACTAGTCAACCAGCTACCAGCTGTTTCAAAACCTAGCTTGAGCTTGTTTTTCAGTAGGGCACTTTACCAGGGAGGGACCATTAGGAAATATATTCTATTGTTAAAGTACAGTTCTATGTAAAGCACTACATAGAACTGAAATATTATTTCCTGTATTGCGAAGCATCCTCTCTTAAAGGGAAATGCCTTTAAGTTTATCTTTCACAAGTTTTTGTCTGAGCTTCAGCGAGAGAGGAGACGGCAAGCGGTGGTGATTAAAACTCGGGAATGCAGTTTGAACCGATTTCAATCGACTCTTCCCGGAGGACGTGAACAGCAGAATAAGAAATGCGATGTTCATACGCATTGTTCCGTCAGATTAGATTATGTAAACGAACGCACCGGAATCACGTAGCAGAAGTTGAATTGTGAGTACCTGTCACTAGCCCCATCGAATGCTCAAAGTTTTCAATGAATCTGAATTATGCAAATTGGTAGAAGCAAATTTGATAGTCTAGTTTTAGGTAAACAAATCAGTAAGGGCTTCTTGCGCTTCCAGTTTTTAATGAGATAAATGAGAAAATTACTGCAGGCCCAGATTAAATATCCGTTAAAAGACTGTCCTCCTTTGTGCTTCTTCATTGAATGGCATCATAAATATTCTGTTTGTCCCTCTCACCTGGCTAACATGGCTAGATGGATGTTAAGTAACACATGCCTGTTGGAGATAAACACATGCCCTGAGGCACAACAAAGCATTGGAATTTTCTAGAGGAATGGGTTAACAAATGTATGTACCTGCATGCTTTATCTAGACTTGCCCCCTTGACCATTGGATAGAATTCTTACTTGTCGACACCTCCCTGAACCTCAATCTGAAGATAGAGTAACTGTGTCCCACTTCACTTAGGAAATACATTCTGAATTCCATTAAAATACATTTTATGGCTTTTTTATTGCTATTATTATTAATCAAGTCTGGTCAACAAGCAATGGGAGAAACGTCAGACGCCTCCCACGTCAAGGAATGAAACTAAGAATGACTGGAGAACATCAGGGCCCACCATTTTCACTATTTCCCCAAAATATCCAGCAACACCCCAAAGGTGGAACATCCTGGCACATTGGCAGCGATACTATAAATATAGACAGTAGGTGAAGACATTATTAATGTGGTCTATTCTGCCTTTTTTTTTGCATTTTTTATTTATCTTGAAGCAGGCCTACCAGCTGTACTGCATGGCTTATCAAAGTTCTCTCAATGCATTTTAAACAGAAGCATCCCCTTTATGCTTTTGGATTCAATAAGGCCTTCATCATCAGCGCACACATTCTTAGTGCTTGGGCAAATTGGGCCATTTGTATTAGACTGCTTATGGGGGCCTGGGCCCCAAATGCCAAGTGCCTTGAGACATTGTGTTACATAAATAAAACTGAACTGAATTAGACAGTCATGAAGACCGAGACCATGATGACTATGATATATATGTGATCTGGGTCCAACGACTGATGACATTTTTATTTTCTGCATTGATAATAATGTATTACTATATAGACTCCAATTAGGTGGCAACAACTAAATGCATAAATGCATGCAGACATGGTCAAGAGGTTCAGCTGTTTTTCAGACCAAATATCAGAATGGGGAAGAAATGTGACTTTGACAGTGGAATGATTGCTGGTGCCAGACAGGGCGGTTTGAGTATCTCAGAAACTGCGGATCTCCTGGGATTTTCACGCACAATAGTCTCCAGTGTTTGCAGAGAATGGTGTGAAAAAGAAAAAACATCCTGTGAGCAGCAGTTATGTGGGCAGAGACGTATTTTTAATGAGTGAGATAAGAGGTGAAGGGCCAGACTCATCAAATCTGTCAGGAAGGGGACAGTGATGCAAATAAGCACACATTACAACAGTGATACGCAGAAGATCATCTCTGAACACACAACTCATCAATCCTCTAGGTTGATAGGCTACAGCATAAGTCTAATAAATACCTAATAAAGTGTTCACTGAGTGTAAGTGCAAACAATGTATATATGAAACTATGGTAGTTATCCTATGATGCTGAGAACTACTGTAGTCTAAATGTATACATTTTTTGGACTTGCATTATGTTTTTTCAGTAAAAGTATAAGAATTATGCGGTGTTACACAACCACATCTGTTAGACGGTACATAACACTCCAAATATAACACCTAATGTCATATTGTTTGTATAATGACTTTTAATACAAGTTGTGACACTAATTGCATGGTTATTGCTCTTCACCTAACCTTTTCGCATTCACATTATAAGTTACTGAAGATCAGATTTTCTGCTAGACATCCCCAAGGCATAGTTTTGAAAACAGCCTAAATAAATATAATTTATTTCCCACATATTCCCTCTTTGCATAGCATTTGATCGATTCTCTCGGTCCTTGCGGGCAGGTTAACGCTGTCAGCCATATTAACCGAATATTTATAACCTCAGGCTACATCTTTTTTTTGTTTCCCTTTTATTTAAAATAGTGGTCTTTTCTGTAGAACATTTTTCCCAAGATTCTGGGGATTTATGGGATAGGACTACCCAGGGCAGTGCTTTTGTACACAACAAAAAGGCCACTGTTAAATCAACTCTCACAGTGTCTATATGAGTCCACTCTGAACTCATAGTGGACTCAGTGGATTCATATGGACACTGTAACATTGTGCCATGTAGAAAGTATGAATTTCTCTTGTTTTGGGCTGGGTAGTTGCATTTGTGGGCCCTCTTCATTCCTTCGGCCACAGCTGTCAGTTCAGTAGAGAGCAGAGTCTCCTTGAAAGGCACACACTGTTAGCTACTGGCTCTTTGACCCCATAGTCCACCGGCTGAGCAGTGCGGTCAGTCATCGAGTCACAGGAGTATACTTTACGCCCCGCTGCGAGCTCCTAATCGACCGGAGGCGACGGCAAGAGAAGGACAATCTCGCCATTGAAGGGCCTTCCTCCCCGGGCAGTGCTTTGACCAGCTTGGGCCAATTATACAAGGTCCTGCGGGTAGTCTGTGGCGCACAGCACTGGCATGAACATGACTTGATAGGGGAGCGTGGGGTGCATCTACACAGCGTACCACGCTGCTGAGCGCTTTGACACTGCGGACCGTTTTCAGCCCAAATGACGAATTGGCATCAGTGCCGCTGCACTGAACAGCGGTTAGGCTAATTGGGCTGTAACTCAGAAAGCTGTGCATTTGAATCCTGGGAGAGATGTGTGCTAATGGACCCCTCTGCTGGCAAAGGCACATCAGCCCGAGCTTAGCATCGCAGTGAACTCGTCTTCCCTGTTATTTCATCAAACCGGAAGGATTATATTCATTTTACACCCTTATTTATCAGTGGCCTGACATGTGCAGTGTTCAATTCACAAAAAAAAAACACATGCCCCAAAGGCTGTTAGAATAACTCACCATGTCAAGCTAATCACGCTAAACACCCTCCTGGGAACTTTCTAGTGTTTTCACATCATAAAATAAGCAGTTGGAAAAAGCATAATCATTTAGGGTTTCAGCAACTGTAGAAATATTCTACATCACAATAACGGATATGGACCATTTTGTGTGGAGCATTTATCAATGCTAGATTAAGCATTAATAATGCATGTATTAATTATAAACATGGGTGGCCTAAAGCATTATAAAAACGTAAAACATAAAACTTCACATAAACATGGAGTCAGTGCATATTTTGTTCTTTATATTTGGTATATCATTTGATGACAATGTATTTTAAGATTTTGTCATTCCCTAATTGTAAGAGAACAATAATTAAATATAATTTGTGCATGGAGTCATTCAACACTGGCTAAACGGCTCCCTCTTTGACAACATTGACCCATTGGATGAAATGAGCCTTAGGAGAATGGATGGAAGCACTTTTCCAAAAGTGTGTGGAAAGCTATGCTGAAGAAATATATTCTCCAGAGAGAGAGGGGGAAGGGAGAGGAAGAGATAGAGAAAGCTAAAAGGATTCACAGAGGTGAGGACTTATAGTCCACACAAAATGGGGTAAGATGTACAGAACGAGACTGTTGTGCTTAAGTCCTAAAGCCTGCATGCTTTACTGTAAAGAAAGAAACTTTAGAAAACTTGATGAGAGCTCAAATTCCTCTAAGGTTTGCAGTTCCTTTTTGTTTTTGCACGTCTCATCTTAAGCATGCCT